>NW_028263391.1:6008471-6320852 GCF_051168715.1 Poecilia mexicana | reverse complement strand
GAATTGCTAATTGTAAATACAATAATGTTAATTCTAAATTTGTCAGGAATTGGATGTGAAATGAGGAACTGAGTCTCGAAAGACTCAACAGTTCACTGATGAACATAAACGTAAAAAGAAAAAGTAAAATTTTTCCAGAAAAGCTTTATTACAGTCATAGCAAAGTGATTGAAATAAAGTATTAAACAAATGAGTTGCAGTGACTCTAATCTCTTGTTGCGCACGGAGAAGCCAATGAAACTATTTTCTTCTCAAGTCTGACACAAAGATTAGTTTCGTCTAGAGTCTGTTGCACATCGTCCTCCTCCTCGTTCCATCAGTCAGAAGACATTACAGGTTTCTTCTAAAAGCGTCCTGTCAGCTGCATCTCTTACATGAACAACAATTTCAGAACTTCTCCTTTCCTGCTTCAGCTTTTTTTTTTTTTTTCAAGTTGCTTACTTCAACTTTAGGAAGTGTAAAGTGAGACACAGGTTGCAAACAAGTGTGAAGTTACTAAACGCGCATACTTTAAAGCAGAACTGTCTAAAGGTTCCAGCGTAGGTGAAAAAAAATTGTTTCATAGCTGTGCAGACATGCAACAGAGCAATGCATGACAATCTGAAGGCCTCTTTTTGTTAATATATTCATTTTTTTGTTGCATTTCAAAGTGTACTACCAATTTATTTCCTTTGTTTGAATCTGGTAGGTGAACAACAGTGATGAACGTTATCCACACTGGATGGGCTTGGTTTTTTTACGGTTGATTTAGTTCACTCCCCATCACTTCTCCTCATGGATTAGGGAGCCTCTCATCTTGACCTGGATTCACAAGACCCACATCCTGCTTTGACACAGAAATTTCACAAGGGATGAGTAATTGTTGGGATGAGCGGTGGACCACCGCGATGAATTCAGGCGTCAAATGTATAAAAAAGTCACACATTGAACATTATAATTTGCATGTTCAAAGTAACCTTAGCAGGATTACTATTGCAACAACACATTGTGGTAACACTTTATTTGAAGGGGGGTGAATAAGACTGACATGACACTGTCATAAACATGACATAACACCCGTCATGAACATGAATAAGCCTTCATGAATATTTATGACTGTTGTCATAAAGCGTCATTCGGTTAATTATGACACTTTTAATACAAAGTTGACATTATTCAAAATGTCTTTATGACAACTTGACATTAACCAAGAAATCATTACTGTTTAAACTTTACCTTTAATAACATAAAGATACCTAATTTTTAAAGTGCAATCAGTAATACTTTTATAACAAATTTATATCAGTAATGATTCACACATGAATTCGGACCAGACTTTCTAGAAAAACAAACTAGAGCTTCAATAAAGCTGATTAAACAGGACTTTAAGGCCTGCACTCTTAAAAACGTATGGAGGAGCAGGACCATTAAGGCATTTAAAGGCCAAAAGAAGGATTTTAAAATCAATTCTTTGTTGCACTGACAGCCAATGAAGGGATGACAGAACAGAAGAGACGTGTTGGTGTTTGTGGTTAAAAGCGTTTTGAACAAAGTGATCCCAGCATAGAGCGAATTGCAGTAACCTAGTCGAGTTGTGAGAAGAGAGCCAGGATTTTATCTCCAAATTGTGTTTTGACAAGATGGGTTTTAGCTTAGCAACCCGACGTAACCGGAAGAAACTTTTCTGCAAAACTCTCCTGGTTGTAGTGGTGTTGAGTGAGGCTGAGGTTTTAGTGTGCAGAAGACTTTTATCACTTTGCACAGAAGCAAACATCTCACCAAAATGACATTTCATTTTAATGGTCATTACGTTTTATTGGCTTTATATTGCTCATGTTTTATTTACTCGGTGAGTTATTTAAAAAGGGAAAACAACAATGTGAAACCTTTCTAAACGTCCTTCAATTATAGTAAATTCCTTTCATTGCATTCTCCTTCTCTACTTTACAGCTTAAGCAGCGATTTCTGAATTGATTAATCTGCTGCTCAAAGCAAACATTTGGTCCATAATCCTCCTTTCATCTGATCCTGTTGGGGGTCACCATGATGCATCATCTGCCACCATTTGCTCTATAATGTCGGGTAATGGTGAAAAATGTGTGTCGCATCCAAACGAGTCTCATATCCAACATGTGGCATTAAGACAACTCTAATAAACTGAATCGGTTTACATTTTGTAATTTCATCATCATATGACTCAATTCTAAAAGCACCAATATCAACCAAGGTTCTGTGTTGTTTTGTTGTTGTTTGTCCCCCTCTTGTTGATTTGCTCCCAACTTTGGTCGTTTGTCTTTCAGGCTCGAAATATTCAAACGGGAGAGCTTGCTGCTGTGAAGATCATAAAGTTGGAACCAGGTAGGAGTCGATCGTTATCTTTATATGTCTGTTTTTTTATCACACTGAACCGTTAAATTATTGGTTGTTCTCCTTCTAAAGGTCTGAATGTGTTTTTTTTTTTTAACAACTTGAATTAAATCCTAGGGATGTCTTAAAAGAGTTTACAGGGTGTTACAGCTTTAATTGTTATCCCCGTAAGAAAGGAAAGGTTTGACCTACAATCACTCTATTTTGTTTTGTTTTATTGTGTGTGTCTGATGGGGTACAGGAAGACATTTATGACCGTGCCCAGCTCAGGGTCTGTGCCAGTAATGACCCAGTGACAGAGTTAGTGTGATCCAGATTAAAGGGATTACGAAGAAGAGCTTTGCACCATAGACGTGCAGACAAAACCGTGCTGATTACCGGCCAGGAAAGGAAGAGATTCACTTCTCTGTTTTTGGTTTCATTCATCTCGGCCCGGTCGGTCCTCCTGTGGGATGATTAATGTGCTTTGTTTAAATTACACACTTGTTTTGTTTCCTCTAAAGCCCGGTTGGATTAAATTATTAAGGTTTATCTCTTTCTTGATAAGATGGAAATAAATAGTAATTTGACCTAAAATAATAACATTCTTTCGGAATGTGTTTTGGGAGATCAAGGATCCGCATAACTTAGTGAATTTTATGGCTTTCTAAAAAATATTTTGCATTACTTTGCAAGGCAGTGACTTTTTTTTTTTACACTTAAATAGCCTGCCAATATATTAGCCTCATCAAGTCTGAGCAGGAGACTCCGCAGGCTTAACCCAAATTTCCTTGAATCAGAATCTTCATAGTGTCCAGTAGGGCTGTTGTAAACGAATATTTTAGTAATCGAGTAATCTATCGATTATTCTTACGATTAATCGAGTAATCGGATAAAAAAAATTATAAAATGAAATATTGGTAAATCTGGCATAATACCGGTGTTACTATCAGATATCAATATCAGTCCAATTTTTCATATTTGAGCATCCCTAACAGTTGCTTTTTTGTAGTTTAGAAAACTAACCTGTAACAATAATAGCTCACTTTCTAAGTTAACCAGAAGAAAAGTTATAGAAAAATCTGAAATTCTATTGAATTTAATAACAAAGAGGCAGGCTCACAAATATGCTTATAAAAAATGTCTACAATCCAGCTTTTAGTTTATGTATTCATCTTCAGTGAGTTTAATAGATTAATTAAACTCACCTTGCCACCTAACCTGTCACGCTTTGGGTTTGAAAATGCGGGAAATGCCGCCTGGAGTGGGAGGAGAGGGCGAATGAACGAACATGGGGTGGAGGGGAGGAAATAGACCAGCGGACTGACGAACCGTTAGACCGGGGGACGAACACGGGGGAAGCAATACGGGATATTTACGACACCTTCACTGGTCACACTCAGAAACTCATCTACCAGCCATGTACGATGCGCTCCGCCACCCGTTTCTTCAGACCGGGATATGAAATTTATTGTGCGGTTCGTCGGTAAAGCTACATTTACACGGTAAGCATCAGCTACTCAGCCGCCCGCCTTGTTCAGTCTATCCGCTCACCTCAGCGCTCTTCCCGCCGTTCGCTTTCAACCAGCAGCCCCGGAGGAGAAATGCTGCCGTACTCCAGGCATTCCCCCAGTCATTTTAAGGATGCTTATTGGTTCCTCAAAAAACGATAAAAAGTCGGGCATTATCATCAATCAATAAAATCCCCACGGGCCAATCTTGAAGATTGGACTTTATGCCGCTGAGACTTAGCTTTTGTCAACAACTCAGAGGCGGAAGTGAGAGCTCCGCGCAACCCAAATGAAGTCCCGGCCGGAACACGGTGCGCTAACTAATAAAACATAAATTAACGAAGCTTCGAGGCAGGTAAATTTTCCTCGAGGAATTTTAGTAATCGAGGTACTCGAATCATTCGAGGAATCGTTTCAGCCCTAGTGTCCAGTCAACCTTTGTTTTTTCTTTCTGGTTTATTTCCTCCCACCACTGAGTCTCTTTATCACTAAAGTCTGCCTTTTCTGAAACTCAGCAGTGTCCTTCTCTTCTGTGAGCTGCAAACTTTCCAGAAGGAGAACCCGCTCCAAGAGAGCACAACACAGAAGAATACAGATATTATATTTCATCTGTGTGTGAATCTCACACACAAGTCAGTGTTGCTTTAGCTTCTCATTGTTCTTGTTGATCCTTTTCCCCTTTGTGTTTTATTGCTCACAGCTGTTTTAGGGTTTAGCTTGTGCTGCTTCCTTTCCGTCCGTCAGTCAGCAGTTCTGCGACATGTTCTTGTTTTGATTCAGTTGCATTTTGTGATTTAGCGGTCTTGTTTACATCTTTGAATCACCGTAACTGAGGCCATTGGTGAACACAAGGTGTTGCTGGAGAGAAAACGGTACCGTTACACAGCAGCAGGAACATTTGTAGACTTAAATGTAACGCATTTAAACTTAATTCTGCATGACTAGATTGAGTTCAGTTCAAAACAATACCGTTGTTGTTGTTGGATGCCTCATTACTGGATTACCTCCCAACTCAAGCAGTTTTTTTCCCCCCTTTTTCTTGATTCTTGCAAAGAAAAAATGAATAATTGCTGATGGTGCGGTAATAAGCCACAATTAATTTAGTAAACAGCTGCCATTCATGTTTGATTCATTCATTGTCTTTTTTTACTTAAAGGTTTTACTCTTCCAGTGTCTTTCTTTAGAAGAAAGAGACCTTTTTTTTTATTGTACAGCTTTTTGTACAAGTCATTTCTCTGTGCCAGAGGTGAACCGCTTTGGGTGGATCGTGCAATCCGACAGGTTAGACGAGAAGTCGTAGTGCTGGGATGAAGTACACAGCTGGGAGTGTTGAGGCCCCCGGGGCTGCAGAGCTCTGGGGTTCATCTAACTGATCGTTGAACAAAGTGACAACCAAAATGGCGTCACTGTTAGTTGTTTTTCTTTGTTTTTGCTAACCTGACGCACCGAGTCTTGCACTTGTTGGTTTTTATCAAACGACGTGACAGCTCAAGCTTCTGTTTAACGGATTTAAACAAGCGGTGACTTAGTTTTCCAATTTCTACCCAACATATTTCTCATTCAGACCTCTAAATCTAGAAATAATCATTCTTTATGAAACTTAACATCTAGAGACTTGTACGCAATGAATAGAAATTTGACACAAAGAGCAAGAATGTGTGTATTCAGAGTAGAGAGGAAGTGGCTACATACTCGGGCCTAGCCTCATCAAGAAGAGACGTCTGTGGGGTGACAAGTTACTTTTTTTTCTCTTTTAGGTCAAGCTTAGTCACGTCATTGCAATTTGCTTAAAAATTTGTCACTCTTTGCTCTCTATCATTAAGTGCATCTGAAAACAGCTCCAGTAGTTCCTCCTTCTGTTTGCACACACTGTACACATGCATTTTTTATTTTTTAATCCTGCAACTTCAGTTCAAGGCCTGATGATGTTTATTGCTGGAAGGTTTGGCTCTTCTAAGCATTCCTTCAGACTTAAATTTAAGCAGGTTAGCGTCCAGCGGATAATTTGTCGTCTGTATCACTGTGTAGAGCGACAAATATTTATAACGCTTTAACCTTTTCCACTTAAAACAACCATAAACTCCGATGTGCTTCATTTGAAATTTAGTGGTAAAACATGTACACAGTTGTAAACTGGAACGAGACATGACGCTTTGTAGGACATGTAGGAACTTTCTCGGGGGCGGGAGGAAGATGTTTTTATTTTATTTTTTAAATTTGATTTAATAATGAGGGTCCATCTGAAAATATGAGTTTATGGGGTAGGAGTTCATACGTTTCTTACTTTTTCCTACTCCTTTTCAAGGATGTTATATTGTGGTACAAAATGCTGCTATTATGTTCCAAATAAATAAATAAATGAATGTGACCAAATTCAACTTTACGGCCAAGATCAGATTGATCGTTTCAGGCCTAAATGTGATGAGGTTGAGTTATTTTTCAAAGAAGAATATTAAGCAATGTGCAAAGTTGGTAGAGACACAGTCTGAAAAACTTTGAGCTGTAATTGTTGCAAAATGGTTCTGTGGAGTATGAAATTATGGATGCTGAGTACAAATGCATGAAACACTTAATTTTTTTAAATTATGGTTTAAAAAAAACCTGTTCTAGATCATGACCTGCATAGTTTATGTTGCAGAGCTCTGCACAGCTGCACTATACTGGTTAGACTGAGTTTTGGTGTTTTTTATGAGTCTATATGAGGAGCACTGTTTACATCCTGAAAACAGAATTCTCATATTTGGTTTTGGGAATTCTGCACATTCTGTTGGCAGATATTCTGCCTTTAACTCGTCATTGCATGGAAATGATGTTTTTGTGCAGCGCCTCATAGCCGGATACTTCTTAACCTCCTGTTAATACATTCCAGGTTGTGTGTGCACAGCTGGGAACAACTTGGCTTAAATGTTTCTTTTCTTCACTTCCTATTGGTCGTGTGCGTTGCAGTACAGTCAAGTGGAAAGTTGCCCTGGAAATTGGCCTGTACTGCAAGCTTTATATGATGGTTCCCGTGTTGTACTCGTCTGCTCTGTAGTTTTTATTATTAGTGATGAAGAGCTGGTTTGTTTTGGTATTTCTACTAAGTAAATTGAGTCTTTTTGAAGACTGAAGCTTGCATATGCCACTATATTTTTTTAACCTAGCCTCATTAACATGTTTTCAACACATCAGTGACTAATAGTCTATTTTTTAAGTGGTGTGAAAAACCTCAAACCAAATCAGTTGGTTGCCAGTGTGTCTGTTGCAATAAGCAATCAATTAAGTCAAAACTATTTGCATAATACATTTCAGCAACAAGGCAGTTCAAAGTGCTTTACATCATAAAAACATCATACAGTCATCAGTTCTGAAATGAGCAATAAACATTACATTTTGTCAAATGCCATCATCAAAATCATCTAGTAAATACACATCAACACACCGATGAGTTTCTCGAATGCTGCTACATTAGTCCTTTAATCCTGGAAATGTTCTTCAGTTGATGGAAGGCTGACTTTGTAACAATCTTTATGTGGCTGTGAAGGTTCAGGTCAGAGTCCATCAATTGGGCCTGATCTCTAGTTTCTAGCTGTGATAGCTGAATCTGTGACTCTAGATTGTTTCTTTTTAGGTCCAAAAATAATAACTCTGGTTTCGTTTCTGTTCAGCTGGAGAAAGTTTTGGCACATCCACACATTTATCTGTTCTAATAATCTGTCTAGTGCTTGGATGGATTTGAAGTAACCTGGTGGCATCGTAATGTAGAGCGTAGTTATGGTAACTAATCTCATTTCTTGTTATAACCTGAGCTGGTGGGAGCACATGGATATCTAAATAGGAGGGCTCCCAGGATTGAACCTTGGGGGACTTCTGTCCGCTTCAATGAGAAATTACCTGTCGGCACAAAGAAGTCTCTTTTCTTTATCTAAGATTCAAACCAGTTGAGAACTGGACTGGCGAGTCCAACCCAACTCTCCAGTCGTTTTAGTAATATGTTGTGGTCAAACAGTGTCAAAAGCTGCACTGAGGTCCAACAGAACCAGCACTGTGGTTCTTCCACAGTCTGTGTTTATATGGATGTCATTGAACACTTTGACAAGGGCAGCCTGAGTACTGTGGTCGGCCCGGAAACCAGGCTGGAAGATGTTAAAACTGCTGCTGGTCATTGTTAAAAAGCTATTTATCTTTTGAAACTGCTTTTTTCAATAACTTTGCTGATTAATTGAAGTTTTATTGCATGATCAATTAAAGTGGCCTCAATCATTCCCATTATTTTATTCATTTATTTATTTATTTTTTGCACAATTTGTTTAGAGATTTCATAATCCATTTTAATTATGGTTTCGGTTGTGTGTAATTTTTATTTTAGTTTGTTGTTTGGGGTGTTTTATTTCAGATGTTTAAAATATCTTCCAGTTCCAGTGTGAAGTTTTCTGTACAAAATGAAAGTTTTCGGTCTTTGAGAGGGTGAACTTGCATTATTGTGCCAATTTCAACATATTACTTGAAAATGATCTCAAAACGACAATATTATCATTTGTAGCAATAAGTATGGGGACAATTTATCATCTAGCTAAATTTATTATCGTGACAGGCCTAATTTATATATTTATTGAATTGTTTTTGTCCTTTACAATTCCTTGTCTTATTGTTTGCCCTTTGAGGTCTAAATATATAAAGGGCACTATAAATAATTTTATTATTACTATAATTTTCATGCAGTCCAATTATTTCTCAGGTTTAAGTAAAATGAAATAATTTTTTTTTGTTTTTTTTATGCCTCTGTTTTCAGGAGATGACTTTTCCATCATTCAGCAGGAAATCTTCATGGTGAAGGAATGCAAGCACCACAACATTGTGGCCTACTTTGGGAGCTACCTCTGGTAAGAGCCAGCTGGAAATAACTCTGCTTTTGTTTTCTTTTTTGCCTTTTAATCCAGACTTTTCTGCTCTCTCCCAGTCAGTCCACGGTGAAACTCTTACAAAACGTAGACGCCACCTTTTATTTTTTAACCAACCGCCACACGTTGTTGTGTATTTAACTACTTCATCACACTAAAGCGTGAAACTATGACTCAAGGGTTTCAGGCTAACTTCAGTGCCTGGGTGCCGCTTTTATGTTTTACAGGGGTCCGGGTTTTTTTGAGGCTTTTTTATCTTTTGAGGAAGTAGACTCGGTCCGCCCAAAACTGCCGCAGAGTTCCAGCAGGTTTAACTGGATTTGAAGGCTCTGAACTGTTTTTTATATGGCTGTTAGCTCAAGCTTACAGGTTGCAGCGCAGCAGGTATGTCTTGTGTAGTCTTGCTGCACAGAGCTCAGCTGGGTACAGTGGAACAATGATGACCAGCCCCACCATGTATTAATTACAGGAACTACGGTTTTGTGTGGCAACATTGGAGGTTATGTTTAATGTAATAACTCGACTTGTTTGCACACCAAGCGAAAACAAAAGGTGTGAAAAAGTAGCGAGCTAGAATTATGTCTTCTGCTTCAACAATCATGCTGTTTTCTTAGTTACGTTCATCCCATAATTAGATCATAGATTAAACATCTGGTACCAGGCTAGACATCCTCTTTACTTGGTTTAAGAAAACAACTAAGAAAAGTTTAGACAGAAACCGTCTGCTCCTGCTTTGGCAAATTTCTCATATTGAAAACGGCAAACTTCAATGTGTTTCTCGGGGAATTTTTTTTTTTTTTTGTAATAAAACGGATAGTAGCTCATAACTGTGAAGGAGATAAGAACAAATGAACAGAAGGGAATGCATGCAAATGTGGCCTTTGTGGTGAAGAAAAGCAGTATTGAAAGAATGTCATAGGAAGTCCTATATGCAGGTTCCCACCAGCGATGTGGGAGAAAACAGAAAACATGTAACAGAAAGTGCTCAGGTCATATGAGTCAAAATTAAATTATTTGGCATATAAATAAAATATTTGGTAGAAGATTAGCAGTCATGACACAACATCTCCATGGTTGCAGCATCAAGCTGTGAGGATCCTTTAGCTCTGCATGGCCAGGGCTTTGGATATGAATACATATGAACTTTGTTTTGTATCTTAACTGACCTACAAAATGTATCCAAAGGTAGATGTTTGATCTTATTATCTGATTTTTTTTTTCTCTCTTCAAGTCGAGAAAAACTTTGGATATGTATGGAGTACTGTGGTGGAGGATCCCTGCAGGACATTTATCACGGTGAGCCGATTCCTTCTGTTTCTGAAAAGTCTTCTGTTTGAGCTTTACTGTCTGAACAAGAACTGAATGATCTCATGTTTTTACAGTCACGGGGCCTCTGTCAGAGCTCCAGATTGCATATGTCTGCAGAGAAACCTTGCAGGTAAATGTATTCCAAATTAGGAATGCAAGTTATATATTATTGTGTAGTCTTAGTTTTATTATTATTATTATTATTATTATTATTATTATTATTATTATTATTTCTTATCGATCAACTCATGATTAATCGACAAGGGGCATTTTCTTGAAAACCTAAGTTTTCTCTGGTATCAAGAGGGCTGGCTATCTTTCTGTAGCATAAAGGGTTACATTTTTCGTATGTTGAATAAAAAAGAAAACTCAAGCTATTAAGGTGAAACTTCAGGAGTTTGACGAGTGTTTATATTTCAAAACTGAACCAGAACAGAATAAATTTTATTTTTCATCCCACGGATGAAAAACGGATGATCTGTTCGGACCATTTCTCTTTCCTGTTCTGGCATGGCCCTGCCATCTTTGTTTCTGTATCAACTGGTTCCACTCAGTGGCGCCCTCTTATGAACGGCAGCCAAACTACAAGACTGTAAGAAGGTCTAAGCAAACCTTATTAGTTGATCGATTCAAACTAATTTTAATCTCATAAACTATTATTGACAATTAATTGTAAGTTGTTGGTTATTTGTTTGCATTCCTAATCCAAATGCATTTCATTAATATAGCAGTGTATTATTCAACTTTTAGCTGAATATTATTTCTTTTACAGGGTTTGGGGTACCTGCACATAAAGGGCAAGATGCACCGTGATATCAAGGTATTATTACTTTCATCTTGTCGTCTTCTAAGATTAAGGCAACACTTGTGTAAGTGGGTAAGATTTATAGACGCAGCAGCACTAGTGTAAATATCCGCAAATGCATTAGTTGTTTGTGAAAAAGTCCGGTTTCGTGAAACTCTTTCACCCCCCCACCCTTCACCGCAGCAGAGGTGCGAATTTAAAAGGATATGGGCCGCTACAGCTGCAGTTTTAGGTTTCAGTTTGTGCTGGATCGTGCGTCGTGCATGCTCAAAACGCTGGAGCCTCACTCATATGCGTTATCAAAAAGGTCAGGGCTGGGCCTATTATCTTTTCTCAGCTCTATGCAACAAGCGCTTCCTGTTTCCTCTACTCTCACCACAGGATGCTACCACGGAGTCCGTCAGTCATAGCCAACATAAACAATGCTAAAAGCTGCAATGGCGATGTAATTTTACTAGAAGTTGGACCAGATATAGTTGTTGATTCAATCAGAGCAGCTGCTAGTGGCAGAGACTGGCCACCTTGTTATGAAACCCCTAACACCAAGCTTTAAAACCTTGTTTTTGGGATTCGTCAACAGGGCGCAAACATACTCCTAACAGACAACGGAGATGTGAAGTTGGGTAAGAAACTCATCACCAAATTTATGTTGCTTAGAGTTTAAAATCAGTTGTTTCATGTGCATGACACGATCCAAAAAACTCTCCCAAATTTTTGTTGCAGCTGACTTTGGAGTTGCTGCCAAAATAACAGCAACCATTGCGAAAAGGAAGTCCTTCATTGGTACACCTTATTGGTAAGTGTAGCTACTGTAAGTGTGGCGATGCCAGCGGCGAGAGAGATGCTTCATCTCCAGTCTCTTCTTCGTTCAGGATGGCTCCTGAGGTTGCAGCGGTAGAAAAGAATGGCGGCTACAACCAGCTGTGTGACATCTGGGCCGTTGGCATCACATCCATCGAGCTGGCGGAGCTGCAGCCTCCGATGTTTGATCTGCATCCGATGAGGTATGTCGTATCCGTAGCAGCCATCGGTCAAACCTTCCTCATGTGATTCTCGGCCCGCTTCCTGCTTTTGTTTTTCCTCGAGGGTTTTATCACGTCTTGGTGACTTGTGCGGTTATCCTGTTAAAACAAAGTATGCTTAGGTTATGAATAGAACATGAAGTATGTCGTTTCACTAATTTTGGGACACCTTCCTTTTGACTCGTTGCTTTGTTTTGTCCAGGGCTTTGTTTTTGATGTCCAAGAGCAATTTCCAGCCTCCTAAGTTAAAAGACAAAAACAAATGGTGAGTATCTGGGGAACAATGCATGTTCTGTCAGTATGACTGACACTTAGGGTCATTTATTTATTCAAGCATGGATCTTTGTCCTATAGGTCTGCTGCTTTCCATAATTTTATTAAAGTCTCTCTCACAAAGAACCCAAAGAAGCGCCCCACCGCAGAGAAACTTCTACTGGTACGTCTTTATTATTGGACGGATAAAAACAGTAAATTTGCTTGTTTGACTAACTGAGATCATTATAGTGGAGAAATGTATTCTTATAAAGAACTTGAACCCAACCAGAAGAGAAAGTTTTCACTGGTTCTGTCTGTCTGGTTTTGTTTACCTTTTGTTCTTTAGGGTCTTTTAGAGAACTATATATTCGCTTTCCTTTTTTTTTTTTTAGGTTTTTGTTTATATCATACGGTTCCCTAAAAGTGACTCTTCTGTCATCCCACAGTAACGGCCTCTAAGAATACCTGTTCCTGCTGTGTAGTTTTCTTTATGTGGTAGTGATTCTGAAAGTGATGCTAAAAAAAACTAGCATTCTCCACTGCTAGTCTTAAAACAATGTCTTTCTTCCTGCTTGTTTTGCCAGCATGTGTTTGTGGCTCAGACTGGGCTAACCAGGAGGCTTGCTGTTGATCTGCTGGATAAGATGAATAACCCAGACAACCACCAAAATTACAGCGAAGTGGACGATGATGACCTGGAGGTAACGTGGATTCTGTCTCGTGTGCACGTTTTCAAAATGTTGTCATATTAAAACCACAAACGTACATTTGTATATTTTATTAGTTATTTATGTGATAGGTGAACCCAAATTAATACATGACTGTGAAGTGACCTACGTACTAAGTACAATTTATGGTGGAAAACACTTAACTTTACTTTAAATACACCATCCTCATGGTGAAATATGGCGCTGGCGGCATCATGTTTTGGTGATGTATTTTATTATTTCGGTCATTGTACATTCATGTGTCAGAAACGGCCAACGAAAGTCTATTTAAATCCAGTTAACAACCTAAATTCAATTGGACTTATTAAAAATGAACATTCTCTGTGCTGTGTTGCGAAAGTAGGTACATTTTTTTAGACCCCAAAGCGTACGCAACGGAAACCGCGGCAACATGTGAAAGTTTGTGGTTGCAGCGTTTAAGAATGTAAACAAGTTAAAAGAGTATTAGTACTTTTTGCAAGGGAGCCTAGTTTTGATTGTTTAAGATGCAGTGATAAATCTAAATGATTTAGCAGATTTAGTAACACTTTATTTGACAGGTTGTGCATAAGACTGACATAACACCTGTCATGAACATGAAGGAGAATTTATGAATGTCTAAGACTGAAGTCATGAAGTGTCATTCGGTAAGTGGGAACACTATTAATGCAAAGTTGCACTAAATGTTGCATTAAATGTCCATTAAAAGTGTAAACTTTGCATTAATAGTGTAATTATTTACCGAATCACACTTCATAACAACAGTCATAGTCACAGTCATTCCTGTAGACTCCTTCATGTTCATGACATCATGTTTTTGGCAACAAGGCAGTTAAAGGTGCTTTACATAATAAAAACACAAAAATACAATCATAGACTGCACAGTCTTTGTGAAAACAGATACGTCGTACAGTTATTTCTGCACCTTTAAGGCCCCTTGACTTATTGAATCTCCCCAGCGACATTATTATTCCAATGGGGGTCTACATCACATCTCTGTGGCAGCCAAAGAGGTGGTACCAGCACCATTTAAGAGGCCATTGTGCTTTTCTCACACTCACAGCAGCAGCACTGTCTTAGCCATGGCAAAGGAAAAAAGAAAACAAAAAAAAACACCCAAAGGCTATTGACTGCAAGCAATGGAGCTTGTAACAAACATCCAGCCTCTGGGATGCATATTAATGTGGTGATGCACAAGAAATGCAGTTCTCAGCAGTGGATGGATGACTGGCAAAGTTTCCAAATTATTTCTTGAGATTATTTCAAAAGAAAATGTCACAACCGTCCCAAGTGACTCAAGTTGGTACAGTTTCACTATTGCTTCATTTTGAAGACTCTTGCTGCTTTAATATCTCGTTTATGAAATTTTTCCAGCCCGTCTCTGTGGGCCGACACACCATCCGTTCCATCAACAAACACCCTAAAGTGGAGAGGACGCGCTCCGAGATCGACTGTGAGTGCACACACACACACACACACACACACACACACCCACACACACACACACACACACACACACACACACACACACAAAGCCAAACTCTGCCCGCTCCAGGTCGTGCGTCTGTGACATCACCAGTTATTGTGTCAGTCAGCCCAGTGAGTTTTCTGACAGTCATCCCACTAATCTCATGTCAGCGCCTGGCGTGTTTCCAAACCACCGTTTCTAGTAGCGTTTAGGTTATTGTTCAGAATCTCTCAGTTCAATTCGGTTTTGATTCTTTGAGTCACAGTTTGATTCAATATCAAACCAATTCTTTTGAATAATCTCAGTTTCCACAACAGAAGGACAATTGTTTACTTTTACATACATTTGATTTCCATTTTAATGTAGTGCCGTCTTTAGAGATGCTGATCTTGATATTGAAAAACATTATAGATCCTGTAGCAACAAACAGTTCACTTCCTGAACTATTTGAAAGGAAGCTTGTTGCAGTTCATGTTTGACCAGGACAGTTAAACTATTGTTTGTCAGTTTCTGTATTATTTATTTTAAATTGGTTGTTCTACTCCTCATTTCACTTACTGAACAAATAAATTTAAAGTTGTGATGTTTTTGTACGTCTAGCCAAGATTGTGAAGCTATAAAGTGTGTTGTACTGGTGAACAGTTATCAAATGCATTTATAATTCAGTACAAGAAACATTTTGAACATCGTTATTCTGTATCGCATTGGTATCGGCCAAAACTAAACCTCAGACATCGGTATCAGAAGTGAAAAAAGTGTCATGTTCTAACGTTTGTACTCTCTATTGAGCACAAGTGTTATTGTGTTACTGTTTTATTTTCAGGTATTTCTAAAAAATTGTTCATGTACAGACTGATAAAGTAATGTTTACAACCACAGCTGCTAACATGGGCAGGAAAAATAAAAAATAAGTACTACATAAAGTTATTAATAGGTACTTCAATGAATTTTTTTGTAGGCTTCTTGTTCCTCAGTCGAAGTATTTAAAACGATACAAAACAGAATCAAATTGTGACCCGAAGAATTGAGATCGACTCTTAACCAAACCCAGCCCTGATTGTGTTAGAGCTTGTCTGAAGGGTCATGAAGGTCACTAGGAGGATTCAGTTTCAGACGATCCAGTCTAATAGTGACATCCTAATGTTGCCACACCCTTCAGGGAAGCTGATGCATTGTTGTAGAGAAGGTAGAACCCTGTGTTGTGTCTCGCTTGTCAGCAGGTCGCAGCCATTAATCACGTCATGGGCGTCTGACGCTGGCGAATCTGCCTGATATCACATTTGTTTGTCATCACTCATACCTTTAGTGCAATCATTCATTCCAGATCTGCTGTTTTATCTCATTGTCTGATTACTATCTGACCTTCCCTCCTTCACGAAGCGAACAGTGGATCAGGCCTTGACCGTCCAGTCTCGAGTCCTAGTGACTCTGAGGGAAACAGGGGGGATGCAGGTTAGTGGCAGTGCAGTGAGACGGTGTGTTTTAGTTCCCAAACTTTTACTGTATTACAAAGAAAAGACATACAAGAGCCTTAGGCTTGAAATTCATGTGACACTTGAGATGAGTTTTCTGCATGGAGCGGTTGGCTAATGTGGCTGTAGCTTGATGAAAGATAAGTGATGCGGGTCTGTGACGTCTCTATTTTTGTCACGCTGGCGAAGAGAAGACTAACAAGGTGCTGACACAGAAGTAAAGTTTTCACTCGGATGTGAAAACCTGATCCCTCTGCTTTGCTTGAAACCTCTCATCTGTAGCTTCGTTGGGCATCACCTCACTTCTGCGTTTTTAAAATACCTGCCTCTCTCCCACATGATCAGCCTCAAAGAGGGGAAACATTTGAAAGTCTTTGCTCTGAAAGGTTAAACACAAAGTTCCTTTGTTAGCGGAAAGCTGATTATGTATTGGCAGGTATTTCAGGATTTTTTTTTAAACTTTGCATTCATTCTGGACTCTAAAGCAGCTTCTCCTACTGGATTAGATGATTGATGCAATGTGACCCAGAACCCAAACTAAAAGGATTTCTTTCAATAGTTGTTTTTTTTACTGTTTCAACATTTCCAATATGAACAAATCCTCTTTGGTTTTAGACTCCAAACTCACTGCAAAAACATAAAGTCTTTTCAAGTATTTTTTTTTGGTGCAGTTTCTAGTTCAGATATCTTGAAATAAGGCAAAACTAACTTGCAAAAAACATTTAATCAAGATAGAGGAGCTTGTTTTAAGTCAGTTATTCCTTAATATTGATTAAAAAAGTACTACTTCCACTGGCAGATTATTTCTCTTTTTGGGAAATAATCCTATTAAAAGTAAAATAATCTGCCAGTGGAACTTCTACTTCAATTTTAAGGAATTAGTTCCTTAAAAAAGCTCTGATATTTTGCTGCAAAATTTTCATCCAAGTTAGTTTTGTCTTAGTTCAAATTTACTGAGAACTTTTCTCTAGAAACTAGAAACTAAAGCTTTAGTCCACACAGCTGCTCCTAGAATCACCAGCAGCAGTTCAAACGTATTTCGATCTGTTCCTGCCTGCAGTTTTTCTTTTTTGTTCATTATGTTCTCTGTGGTGTTTATCAAAGCACCTGGTAGCAACGCACTGGAGACTTGTTGTCAATATCTGTGTGTCTTGAGTGTTGATGCCCTCTAGTGTTAAAGGTGAGAAAAAGGAAAACCAACTGAAGTCGATGTTTTTCCATTCGCAGTTGACAAGGTCCAATTTCAGGCGCCTCTTCTCCCAAAGGAAACTGAAGCTCATTCTGAAATGGTAATAAATATGGTTTGCTAGTTGAAATCAATATTTTTTATGTTTTAAAAAAAATATTACTTGGTGATTCTTTTGTAAACATAAAGTTAAGCCAAAACTTCTTCATACCCCTAACAAAATTAGCTTATTAATACAGCCAGGAAGATTAGAAATTACAGGCATCTCCCAAAAATATTGTTTAAAAAGCAAAAAAAATTTTGGGGGAAAAAAGATTTTATCTAAAATTAAACAACAAAATGTGTCAGTTTGTTTTTGTTGGCAACAAGGCAGTAAAGTTCTTCTTATGACTGCTGAAAAACGGCTTTTTACATGTTTTTGTATGTTTCCACTCATTACTTGTAGTCAGAATAAACAAGTTGGCATAATTAAGATTACTTTAACTCTAAACCATTAAGCGGTATGAATAATTTTGGCATTAACTGTATGCATTTTGAAAGCAGAGTCCTGTCTGAATGCATGGTTGCCTCTCTGCAGGATGTGAATAAAGATAATGACTTCCCTTCCCCATGGAGCCCTTTTGCAGATGGAGGAATAACAACCAGGTACTCTATGGAAACTGTTGTCATGGGAACTGCTCGTATTTACGCTCCGCCTCTCTCGCTACCCGGCTTTCATGATATAATGCACCTTTTGAGACTAATGCGCAGTAACGGATCAAACGCATGATTGATTTCCTGCTGCATCTCTTCTCTACTAATTTGTCGGGTTTTTGTAGCACTAACCTGCTTTAGTCACTGTGGTTTAATGCTGATATCACTCTCCCTGCCTGGAGTTCAGGATGTTGCGTCAGTCTTTTAAGCCCTTCTCACTTGTCGTGTACTTTGACTTTTTGTTTATTTCCCCTTCACTTTTCTCTGTCCTCTTTCTGCCTGTCTCTCACCGTCGTCCTTCAAAGGAGCCTTCTCAAAAGCGTTGAGGATGAATTGTTTCAACGGTAACACTAACAGCTGTCCCACCTTACACTAGCCACTTCATGCTTTGCTCTGTCACTTCCCTGTTTTCTTTGCATTTGCCTTATCCGATCAACTCCCACCACTTTCATCCTTGTAGCATGTGTTGATGTGACGGTAGAGCGCGTGATGCTGTGTCGATATGGGAGTTTGCTGTTAGTTCAGGGTTACGGCGTCTTGCTAAAGTTCTCACATCCTTAAACTTTTTCACATTTTGTCATGTTGCACCTACAAACTTCAAGAGTTACACAAAGTTTCACATCTTTGGAAAGTCACAGGGCAATTAAGCTGTTTTAAAATTTATAAATTGAAATCTGAAAGAGTTAGTTTATATTCATTCCTCTTCAGATGTATACATTTGGTTCATATTGATAAGTCACACCCAGGTGGTCTGTTGCTTTATTATTTTTATTTTTTTACTCAATGGAGGCAAATTCAGAATTAAGACAATATAATAAAAATTAAAAATCATGCATCTCCCTCAAGCAGGGTCTATCGAAGTTTTCATTTATTTTCAGTTTGTGAATCAAGTCCTTTTGATTTATCCACTCACACTTGTGAAATGTTAGTATCATCTTTTGAATATTTGGAAAATCTAAAAATATGTACATATTATATTACCTGATAGTTTCTCTTGATGCATCACATAAAATGACAACCCACTGAAAAGGTTTAAGTGGTAGAAACACTTTTTCTGGACAATCTCGAATAAATCTTTTTTTTAATTTATTCGAAATTGGGATTATCGTCTTTAAATCGAGGATAAGTTATAATGTAGCTCTTTTTTTCTTCTCCCTTTTGTGTAAAGAATAGATTTAGGAGAAGTGCGTTCAGTCAGAGCCTGTAGAGTTTCCCACTTCACTCTGATTCTTTTTATCCATCATCCACAGTGGACACATCGCCCATCTGGAAGATGCCTTTGAAGAAGTTGAGCTGTAAGTGATGTGCATAAATGTTTGCATACGTTCATGAGGAAAACATAAATTTCCTTGTTGAGTATCTTTTTGTCCAAAAATCTATTTCAGGTCAACACTTAAACCAGGCGTACCTCCTCCTCTGCCCCCGAAGGTAAGGCGGTGTTTCTTCTGTCGTTCTCCTGTTTCTACTGTGAAAAAGACTCAAAAGTTTTACTGGAGTTTGTTTGTTTGTTTGTTTCCTCAGCCACGAATAAGCAGCCCATCGGAGGAGCTAGGACTGAACGAGGAGAGGTCGCTGACAGTTCGTCGGCTCCCGAACTCGGAGAACGGCCCCAGCCAGGCCGCCCGCAGACAGAGCACGCCCGAACAGAGCAACAGGGCGGAGCATTCGTCGTCCGACTTCCTGTCGGCGAGTGTCAGCAGCCCTGGCGGCTTATCTCACTCCTCTGATGCCGGTGAGTCTTGGATGACTTGCGTTTTGCGCTGCTCTTTTGTTTTTGTTTTTTGAACCTTCACCACTGGTATTCTTGAATTATTTTAGACTCTAAAGTCAAACTTTCTCTATTTTCACAAGCTCCAATTAAATGTGAATCTAAAGGTGAGGTAGTCTGGTACGACGTGCTGTGATTGTAGGAATTACACGTTATTTTGCTTATTGATGATGACCGACAACTTCCTGTCAAACACATTTAACTTTCACATTTAACTTGCTTCGTTATGTGACAGATTATGATTCAGATGGAAGTGTGAACGGAGATGGTCCTTCACCAACACCACAGCACCGGAAGGAGAAAAAGGACTTCCCTGTGAGTTGAAAGATACTTTTGAGGAATAGTTCATCACAGCGTTTTAGCTCTGATCTGTAGTTTTATGACTAAAGACCATATTCATTGCGTTGGTTCTAACACTAATTTCTGAAAGTGAAAACTTAGTTTCTCAGAATATATTAAAAATATTGTGAAAAAGTTAATTATTGAAAACTCATGGACCCAAATCAGCTATTGAGCTGAAACACTTGTACTGGTTTTCTGAGCCTCTAAATGGTCTCAGTGTGGCTCAGAGGGACAGTCGATGCTGACAGGAGGAGGGGACAAGCTGGTTGTTCAGGGTGATGCGTCCAACCACGTTTATAGAAGGTTTAGTGGAAGGATAAATTGCAACAGGCCCAACAACCCCAATTGGCTGCTGCCATAGCAACCTGGGTTTCCACTAACCGCAGCACAACCACAGGGTGATCTCCTCCACGCCACATCGCAGTAATGCAGTAATTCATGCAAAAAGAGCCAAAACCAAGAACTGAGTGCATAGAAACGATCACATACTTTCCAGAAGCATCTCTGTTGATGTTTGGTAGCAGTTTAATTTTCTGAGAAATGTTGGGTTTTTGTTATCTGTAAGCCATAATCATCAGTGACAATAAATAAAAGCTTAATATATTTCACTTTGTTATATTTATTTATATTTTTTTACTACTTACAGATTTGTCCCTTTTCAGTTGAATGTCATAGAACAAATTATTCAAAGAGAGTCACAAAGTCACAGAAATTCAACATTTTAGCAGCCCTGTTGTCCTGGTGCTTGCACTAAAAGTTCCTATGTGTTTTTTGTTTTTAAAAAAACAGATCCAGTGCCTCACATTTAGTTCCCGCTGGTCGTGCTTCAAAACTATTCACATTGTTCATTTAACGGCTCATTCGCTGAGACCAGAGCTAAATTACGGCTCAGACTCGCCTTGACTTTGGGTCCCCAGCAGTTTTGTTATCTCATTGTTCTCGTTTTCTCTGCTCCTCCTTAGAAACCAGCCATAAACGGTCTGCCACCCACTCCTAAAGTACTGGTGAGTCAATCATCTTCATTGTCCCTCACCGTCTCCGCTCAGCCGTTCTGGCCTTTTTTTTTTGCGGACGCTGTTATTAAACTCTCGTTGGGATTGCTGCTGCACATTCTGTAGATATTTGGGGTCCGAATAGCTTTCTTCCTTGTGGTTCGGCTCCACTCCGGCTCGTTAATTCCTCGCTGACATTTTGGCGCTGCGCTGCAGCAGATGCCGCCTGTTTTGAGCCGGACGGTTTTCTGTTGCAGATGGGAGCCTGTTTCTCCAAAGTGTTCGATGGCTGCCCGTTGAAAATCAACTGCGCCACATCGTGGATTCACCCAGACACCAAAGGTAAATGCGACGCAGCACATTCTGCTGATTTCAGGAGTTTTATGCTTCAGCTGAACTTCGTTGTTCTTGTTTTAGATCAGTACCTCATCTTTGGAACAGAGGACGGCATCTACACGCTGAATCTTAACGAGCTGCATGAAGCAACAATGGAGCAGGTAAAATCCAACTCTGAGATGCCTTTCATTCAGTTTGTAATAAATTAGTTTCCTGTTAACTTCTCTGTTTTGACACTGTATTGTTAGTAGCGATTATTCATTGTTTACCCAAACAAACTTCTGCTAAGTTGTTGTCTTTTTTTGCTTTGCATTATTTGATGGCTCTGTTTAGCAGGATGTAAAACTGAGCTGATGTGATTTCCATGAATTGGGAAGTAGCAGAGTGTGCGATTAGGATCTAAATGTTTCCAGATGACTCTGTTCAAAACAAGTATCTGGAAGAAGGAGATGGAAACCCGACCTGGAGACGATCCTCTGAGACGAGATGTTTTTCTGTTCCAGCTCAGGGGTTTAACTTGACCATGTAATCACATGTAAACACGTTTATTTCTTTATTTCCTTAAAAAAATGATATCCAATGTTAACAAGTTCAAATATGTTGCAGTAAAGAATTAACTTTAATTCTACTGTAAAACCTGTAAAAGTATTCACACCCTGTTTTGTCATGACAACAAACGACAGTTTTTAGGAGATGCAATTTTTTTATTTTATTTTTATGAATGAAAATCTGAATCCAGATCAGCTCGTGTTTTGTCACCAGGTTTCGTATCCATGCTGTAAACAAATATTCTGCCACCATTTTTACACTGTGAGCATTTTGTTTTTACCTTAGTGTTTGTATTTATTTATTTTTTTTGCCAGAATCTTCCATTTTGGTCTCTAATGAGCAGAATATCTTCTTCCATATGTCTGTGGTGTTTTTCCTCCAGGCCTTATTTTTTGTTATTTATGCTCTGATGCTTTTAAAACTAGTCAGTTTCTCAGGTTGAATGTAAATGTTGATATTTGTAAACAGTGCCGCTACCTGACCAGATCCTTTTACCTGATTTCAATGAAGGTCTTATTATTATTATTATTATTTTGTGGCTAAATACAGATAGTCGTTAATCATAATGTCTATTAATTAATAAAACTGTGGCTCTCTGCCTCTCCGTCAAAGTTCGGCTGCTTCCCCACGTTCCCTAATGTTTTTTAAAGGTTTTAAGTTTTACTCTTTACATTGTGGGTGATGGATTAAACATTGTGTATCATAAATTTCTATGCTGTAATTGTTCTGTTCTAGTGAGAATTTCTTCCTCCTCCTCTCCTTTAGAGCTAAACTCTGCACTCTTCACACTCATTTTTGTCTGTTTTTTTTTTTTTTTTTTTTGCTAGCTCTTCCCAAGGAAGTGTACATGGCTGTATGTCATCAACAACAACCTGATGTCTTTGTCCGGTAAGCAGAGAACCCGTCTCTCCTACTTCCCTGCCCTCTGTTAAAACCGTCTGCGTCTTTGTCCCGCGTTATCTGGCTGCACCTGAAGGCACCACAGTCACTCCGTTTGCGCAGCCTTAAGATATCTGTTCCTGCCGTTCGCCGTCAGGGTCACTGTTCCAGCTGCTGTAGCACAGTAACACAGAGGTGACTCACATCCTGCCACACTGTTGTTTTTGTGAACAGTAAATGTGTTTAAGCGCTTTTTGTTATTCGTTTACAATCTCACCCTATCGATACAACCAAGTCTAGCTTGTTTTGTTTTGTTTTTTTTAGGGTAGGTGCGCCATGTTTGATGAGAAACCTTAAATGAGCTTTCATTTGAAACCAAACTGTCTTTCCTAAGAGCCGATCCTTTGCTCGGTTTAACAGCCGAGGATGAGATTACACAGCGTTGGGTCTACTTGCGGTTTTACCTTTAGCAGTTTGCGCCTGGGTATACTTAACCTCTGTTCTCTTCTCCTCTTCCCTTGGACTCTGTCCATCCTCCTATCGCCTGGCTTGATTTGATATTCTACTAACTGGCTTCATCAGAAGGTAATCATGCTTCACGTCATCATCATCATCAACAACATCATCAACACTGCTGTTTTTGCCCTCTGTTCACGTCTAACCTTCTTTATGTGTAAAGCAGCTTGTTAGGATGATGAGTAATTCATGTTTGAAGTAAAAGTTTGTTTACTTCTTGACATGTTTGGCATTTGCTTTTGCTGTGAAGATAACAGGTGGATTTGTGTGTGTGTGTGTGTGTGTGTGTGTGTGTGTGTGTGCGTGTGTGTGTGTGTGTGTGTGTGTTTTTGTAGGAAGATCGTTCCAGCTGTACTCTCACAATCTGTGTGTGTGTTTTGTAGGAAGATCGTTCCAGCTGTACTCTCACAATCTGATCGGGCTGTTTGAGCAGCTGAAGAAGCCTGGCCTCGCAGCTCAGTTTCAGACTCACCGCTTCCCCGACAAGATTCTGCCCAGGTGAGATGGAACTGGAAATGTCAAGCGTTCCCACTTCCCTCATCTTCTTATTGTTTTTGTCACCTGACCTCCTGAAACTTTTGCTCACCGCAATGTTGAACGGTTTTTCTTCTCAGGCGCTTCGCCCTGACGACCAAGATCCCTGACACAAAAGGCTGTCACAAATGCTGCATTGGTGAGTCGCTGTTTCTTACCAAGTCATCAGTCGTGGTGTTTCTATAGATTACAACCATTTCCAAACAAGTCTCTGCATTTCTGACATTTAAAAGTATTTTGTTTATGTAAGGTCCTATGAAAACGTCTCCATAATACCGTCTTTCGTTCAACGTTACAGTGAGAAACCCGTATACTGGCCACAAGTACTTGTGTGGAGCTCTTCAGTCTGGCATCGTCCTTCTGCAGTGGTACGAGCCCATGCAGAGGTTTATGCTCATCAAGGTCAGTTATTGTCTTAAGACGTCTTTCACTTTCATTTACACTTAAAAATAACAATAATTTTTGATTATTTCAGTCACGTGTGTAAATATTTATCATAAGACTTTGTATCGAGGCTCAACTCGACCGATTCTTCATCTGCTAAATGTTGGAAGGATTTCTAAGAACCTGAAATCGCCAAACTAACTAACTCTGTTTGTTTGTTTGTTTGTTTGTTTGTTTTTCTGTGACGTAGCACTTTGAGTTCCCCGTTCCCAGTCCGCTCAAGGTGTTTGAGATGCTGGTGGTCCCAGAGCAGGAGTATCCACTGGTGTGTGTCGCCATCAGCCAGGGCACAGAGCAGGGCCAGGTGGTCCACTTCGAGACCATCAACCTGAACTCTTGTTCCTCCTGGTTCACAGAGGCAACTAGTAAGTCAGATGTTTGGTTTGTCCTCATCGTTTTATATCTAGATTTTTAGTGTGACAGTGTGTTTGGCTTAACACACACAGTTTCTCTCACGCTACAGTTGTTTAAATCGGTGTTTGTTAAAATTTTACTGTGTTCTGCTGGGATACGATTTCCACAACATTTCAGATATTAAAATGTTTAGTATACTGTAAATGGTGTTAAATTTCTATTTATTTCATTATTCTCTACTTTGGACTGGGCAATAAATTAATTTTTTGGAAAATCTGGATTTTTATATATATATATATATATATATATATATATATATATATATATATTACAAGATTATAGCTGCAGGCTGCAGTGTCACCAGAATAAGGTTGTAATTTTATGACAACTCCAAAACGAAAAAAATCTAAATGAGGAACGTTGAGCATCTTGTGAAGTTACACTTTGATACAAATTTTACAATCATTTCTGATTTTTTTATCATTCTAGAAGCTTTCGTTCCCTCATAAAAATGAAAATTTTCTCTTAATTTTAATATATTCTGGTAAAATTGCATCTGTATTCTACTAATATTATCCCTATAGTCTCGTAATTAAACAAAAATTCTCATAGCCTGACCATAACACCCATCATACATCCCACAAAAGAGGCTATTGAAATAAAAAACATCTTTTGAAAATGATGGTTTCTGTCATTTGTGATTTTTTTTTTTTTTTTTTTTTTAGAAAATAAAGCAAGAAAAAAATTTGTTAAAATCAGACCTGGTATGAAAAGATCACCCAGCTCTACGTCTATTACATTTTTTTTTTTTGTTTTTTACTTTCTAACCATGTTTGAAATCAACTAATAAACCAAACAAACTAAAACTTGACTTTTATTTACTCTCCCGTTTTGCCTTTTCAGCTGATCAGCAAGTGGATGCGATCCATGTCACACAGCTGGAGAGAGACACTGTGCTGGTGTGCTTAGACAGTGAGTAACCTTACATTTTATAGCTACTTCCTTTACCATTTTCCCCCCCAAAGATTGGATTCATATGTACAAATGTGACAACAGGTTTCTAAAATCCTTTTCCTAGAAAATGTAAAGATCGTCAATCTTCAGGGCAAACTGAAGTCCAACAAGAAACTGGCTTCTGAGCTCAGCTTTGACTTCTGCATCGGCGCTGTCGGTAAGATCTCAGTCTACCTTCACATCAGTGGGAACCATTCAAATGTGGCGGGCATATTGAATGTTGAGGTTGGTTAGAAATACGTGCTGCTGTTTTTCTTGGACCTTTAAAATTTTAGTTGAAACCCTTTTTTGGGTGGTTTTTTGGGGTTTTGTCATGTCTCCTGTGTCTCTTTGGCTTCCTGGAGTTATGTCTGTTTGTGAGGCAACTCGTGCTCGTTTATTGCAGTGTGCCTTCATGACAGCGTGCTGGCCTTCTGGAAGCATGGCATGCAGGGAAAGAGCTTCAAGTCCAATGAGGTAAGACACAATAAAACCACTAAGGCTGGGTGAAACCTTTTAAGAAACAGTAAAAAGCAGATTTGGCATGGTTGCTTTAGTCTTCACTAGTTTATCTTTTTCCCCCACTCCATTTACTAATTATATTAGGAACTACGAATCTTTTTTCTTACCAAACCAGTTTTTAGCTT
Organism: Poecilia mexicana; assembly: GCF_051168715.1. Taxonomy (NCBI): domain Eukaryota; kingdom Metazoa; phylum Chordata; class Actinopteri; order Cyprinodontiformes; family Poeciliidae; genus Poecilia; species Poecilia mexicana. The sequence continues at coordinate 6,294,866 of NW_028263391.1, read as the reverse complement.
TCTTTTCTTAAAAAGATGTTACAGGTGACAAATGAAAATATTTTCAAAACCTGGTTTTTATTTCTGAGTTGACCTGAACTCAAAGTCCAAAAAAATCGTTGCCAGATGGTAGGATGAAAACCTTCGGAGGGCTTTGGTGAACAAGAAAAATCAATTTAATGCCCGGCTCTATTAGGAACCTAAAACTAGCATTAGTCAACATTTTATTTCTGAATTATGTCCCGATCGCTGGAAAAACGAACAAACATCTCTTTGGGTCTCGTTCGTTTCTGCGTTCAAACTTGCCGTCGTCGATTCCCAGCCACTTGCTCTCAGGTGGAGCCGGACAAAGTGTCTTTGTGTCCAGCCGAAGTAATGAATTTGCTCTCCTTTTCACGGAGGGCTTCGTTGTGAACCCGATCACGAGTCAAGCAAAACCGCACAAAAGTTCAAGAGATCACAGGGAGGTGAAGCGTCGTTTTGATGAAAGCGGATCCGGCGGCAGGGGCCACCCGCAGGAACGCCGCCTGCGTCGGAGCTGGCCCTGGAGCAGTAAGCTGAAACTAAAAGGTCTTTTCTAAGTGTCCGCCCGGCCCAACTCTACGGTTCTCCCATAGCAAGGATTTTAAAAACGTCAGCAGCCATGTAAAATTCATGTTCGCTCATAAACACAACCTGTCACACAACAGGGAGCGGCACTAAATAATTCAGCCTTTGTCTCGTTATGATTCTTCTCATAAGACATTAAAGGAGGGCAGCGGGGTGGGGGGGGGTTGAGGCCTGGCGACCCATGCTGGTCTCGGGTGGATGCTCCTCTGAACACCCAAGACCTTGTAGTCGTTTGAGACTTAAACAGATCAGGTCTCTCCGCGGGCCAAGGGTTTACACCTCGCAGGTGTCGCCCATCCACTATCTCACATTTGTCAACAAGTATTCATGACATGTCAGCAACTGAGACTTTTGAAAGGCTTCTTGTGTTTTTTACTCTGCACTCTGCAATTGGTGGCACCCATTCTTGGTAAACAAATGGTTAAAAAAAAAAGACCAACTCTCCTTAAACATGTGGCGTCTGATCCACTTGTTGAGTACAGACTCAGCTTCAACATACAGTGACAGGAGGAAACGTTTCTCTGTCAAGAAGCGAACACTCCAGGTTGGTTTGGTGTGAAGTAGGAAATGAAAATGTGGAAAAATTATCAATAACCAAACTAAAACCAACACTTATTTTATGCTAAATTACTCATCTCTATTTATATTTTATGATGGCTTTAAGGGGGCATTACACATTTTTACGTTTCGGCAGATTGAGGAAATATATTTTTCTCATCCTATTAGACATTTTCTAATACCGGGTGTCCACGCATCCTTAAGTCTTAAATCAATTAATCTAAAATTAAGACCTTACATTATTTTTATTTTTTTAAATGGAAGTTGACCTTAAATACGTTAATCACAGATCGCAGAACCATTTAATCTTGTGGGACTTTTCTGTCAAACATTTGAGCCTCAATTCACGTTTTGTAACATGAGACGGTTGAGACTACTGCTAGCTAGCTGCTAATTTAGCCTTACCTAGCTAGCTTTTTTGCGTCCATGTGTAAAAGTGTAAATTTATTGGCATTGTCTGGAAGACGTTGGTCTTCACCAATGTGTGCGTTATGTGGGGAAAAAGATTGGCAAATACTACTCTATAAAATGAGGTTTTCTGTTGTGGTGCGTGCAGGTCTTAAATTTCATTTGTGATGGTCTTAAATAGCCTTAAAAAGACTATTTAGAAGAAACCCTGCTATAAACTTTTGCCAATTCAGTCAGAGCATTTTGGAGAGACGTGTTTTTATTTACACATTAAGTACACTTTATCTCATCTATGCAAAAGCTTTGCCTCTTTGAAGTTAAAGGTTATTTTTTAATATACTTATACCACTTCTGTTTCTATTTCAGTGTGTCAGACTGTCAATTAAAAATCCCGTCTTGTTTAATTTCCAGGTGACTCAGGAGATTTCTGATCCGAGCAGAGTCTTCCGCCTCCTGGGATCCGACAGGTTAGCGCAATTATTTACAGCTGACGCTGCTGTGCATGAACGTAGTTTAACATTCAAATAAACAAAACCGATTAGGACAAATCTACCTGACATGGTCAAGATACATTTTTAGCGAATTGTTTTAAGATAATTTTCCCTTTTTTCTCCTTTTTCACTGTTTGGTAGACTTTGTTTGTTTCAGTATTTCCATCAACTCAGCATCTCCAGTCTCCAACTTTCCCTTGTGTCTCTTTGGTTTCCACTACCTAGAAAAAGTTCCCGTTTATCTTCTGTGATTTGTGATTTAGCCTCTCTCTTCATATTCATTGCCTTTCTCTACAAAGATTTGGCTTTTTTTTCCCCCTATTTTCCTGACATTTGAGTTTTTTCTGAGATGATTTACACACGTCTGCACCAGGCCTGTTGCCTCGATAGTTCCTCGGTTTTACACGGCTCACAATCACAAAACCAAAATAAAACAACAACTTTACTCTTAGCGGGGAAGATGGCAGAGTAAAGACGAAACCAGTTCTGCTGACCAAACGGAGTAGCTTGGCGATTGTATTTAAGCGCAGTCGAGGTTTGACGGTCTGTTGACCTTTTTGTCTTGATATCAAAATATCTTATCTGCTCCAGACGAAGCTTCAGGAACAGTGACCTTAATCCTCAGATGTTATCAGGCAGTAGCTGTTCCCAGCTTAATAAGTAAACGAGTTGAATAATCAACTGCTGACCTCATCAGTCTGCAAATCATTGCTTCATATTCGACAGTCGGGGTCGAGGGAGAAAATGGGCTTTCAGTATTACTGTGCAACAAAGTCACTTTTGTGAAAGACGTTCTGAACCTTAGAAGTTAAGCAAGATGATTTAGTTTCCACCCCATCGCACTGGGTGAAGGTGGATCTCTAAGGAGTGGCGTGGGGTTGCGGCTGGTGCCTAACGAAGCCCGTGGCACCAGAGCAAGTCTTCCGTCCGCTGCCCAACCCCCCCATGTTTTATTCACCGACGCATGGGCACTGCCAGCCTGGTTTCTGTGTCTCCACGGCTCTGTAATTTCATCTAATGGAACGGACAGTATAGGCTGCAGTAAGCTGCTCTCCTGTCACCACGAGACAGATTGTATCTGACGGCGCAGTGACCCCCATCCTGATCTGACATCATACTGTTGCTTAACATGCATGACTGTTGTCTGTACACTGACAGAGTGATACACTTGCCACGTCCTACATGTCTAGTGTCAAGCTGGCAGAGCACTTCGATTATCAGAAGGCTTTTTTTTTTTTTTTTTTTTGTGGAAGAAAGCCGTCAGATTCGTCTGTCTATAATTTTTGCACCTTGTTTGTAGGTTTGTTTATTTTGTAAAGTTAAGAGAATTTTCATATTTAGTGATTTGAGATGTTTTGGACAGATTAGTTTCTAGTGTTTCCCTTAGTTGATTCGCCAGCTGCTCGTCTCAGGAGGATGGAAACACAACATTTGTGTCCTTCCTGTTGCAGAGTGGAAGCTTGAGGGACAAGAGAGGAAACGAGATGAAACTTATCTAGTCACTAAATTGTTTTAACTCAAATTATATTACAACTACTGCAGGTTAGCAAACATTAAGATCAATCAAGGCGGTTCATATTAGCAGAGATGCATTGATCAGAATTTTCATATTGATTTCTTATATATAGCTTTGACATGCAGGTATAGTTGTCAAATCTATTTTTTTCTTCTTTTGCTTTGTTTTGTTTTTCCTTTGCTGAAAATGCTATAGAAATAAAATTACCTTACCTTCAAAACTAACATAACACCATTTAAAATATAGGTTTGTCTTTTATCATGTTCACTGTTTTAAAGAGGGACATTATGTATTGATGAACATTTACATGAAAATACATGAGATTATAACCAAGTGGCTAATTTCCATGCTAGTCCCACTAGTAGGTTGATGTATTTGATGCTTAATAATAATGAAATAAAAGCAGTCTCAGACTGCTGCACAAAAAACTCTTCAATTCTTTGCAATTTGTAGCATATAAAGTTTCGATATTTTTCAATTTAAGTTGAATAGCGTTAGCATTACGGCGCTCAAAATAGTCATACACTGCTAAGCTGCGCTATGCTAAACAGGCTAATCATAGGAGTAGAAAAATTAGCCTGCAACAGTTTTAGCATGCTGAACAGATCAGCGTGTTTTGTTTGGTTAAACTGGTTGGTTTTTGTTCCACTGATCGTTGTAGCTGCACTTAGATGAAATGTTCATAGTTAGCTTTAACACTTTCTTCTCCATTTCTCTCTGCCTGTGTCTCCATCAGGGTGGTGGTTCTGGAGAGCCGGCCGACCGACAACCCGTCGGCTCTGAGCAACCTTTACATTTTAGCAGGTCACGAGAACAGTTACTGATCCCCCCCCGACTGGACAACGGGTCAATCTTAGAAAAAAGCAAATAACGTTCCACAGTTTTTGGGAGATTTGGACCTTTTCAAAGGGAAACGGAGAACAACCGGGGAGATTTTGTTGACATTAAACCGCTGGTCACTGCAAGAGGAGCCTCTTCAGTGTGGATTCATGCGTAGCCTTAACACCAGCAGGGACGTTCACCGCAACGCACGTCTCAACGCGAACATCGTGGGAAAACCTCTCCGAGCTGGAAAGACGTAAACCGAACTTTACCGTACCCGACAGTTTCCTCTAGCACTGTGAACAAGCTGTCTGAAGGTTTTACTGACGGAAGTGCCATTTAAAAATTCACACATGTTGCGATTGTATTAGAAACAGTGGGAGATGAAATCGTTTTTATTTTGTCTTTTTAACTTGTCACACATAATCATAGCTAGTGACAGACACCAGGAGGCTCAGGAGGAGATTTTACAGTCGGAGCTAACGGATCACTTTTATAGAAACCCTGGAGCCTTGTGGGTTATTTAAGCAATATTTATTAACCTCATCTTCACTCATTGGGAATGTCGGGTTTCCGGACTGTTGGAGTTTTACGCTGCATCAGGATTAACTACCTAGTGATCAGTTCCTGATTAGCTGTGGGTTACTTTTTATCTGATGTGTAATGTAGTTGCATCTCCTGCTCTGCTGCATTTTTAGAACTTGGATAAAATGTACATGTTTTTTTTCATTCACTCTCTTCTTTTATAGACCTTTTACTTCTCTTTACTTGCACCATTTAAGCACTTTTGTACATTTTTTTATTTAAAACAAAATGACAAACTGAGGGACAGTGCTTGGTTTTATTAACATCTCTGCATTCCCTTCGCAAAATGTTTAATATGTACTTTTTGTAATAAAAAAAAGCTTTTAACATGGTAAAGCCAGTTGTTGGTTTTCTTATTGTGACGGGAGATCGGAGGAGTGGAAACGCTGGAGATTCCTCTGGGAAGAGAGAAAACAAGTATTTGTTTACATCATTTCCCCCTTTCTAGGTCGTCTCTTCTCTGACTAATTGGTCCCAGTGTGATGCGTTTTCCTGTCCGTCACCAGATGGATGATGTCACTCCTCACCTCAGAAGTAAACATGAAAACTCCGACCATCACTAAATTAATATGCTTTAATTGGGAGTTTTTGTTACTTGGAGTGAAATATATTCATGAATGTGATGATCTCAGGTGTGGAAAAGCTTTTTATTCCCCTGTCTCAGTAGGTGGAGTCCTCTGTTGCCACAGCAACTTAGCTTGAAGAGCCATAAATGTGTCAAAAGTAGTCACTGGTGAGAGTGAACCAGAAGTCGGCTGATGGCACCTTCAGAATAAAAGCCGAGCAGCAGGAGAGGCGCCAGCTTGTTAACCAGGCAGGAACGCAGAGTTGACCTTTTCTAGCTCTTTCATTCAGTGTATTTTTTTTTTAAATAAGTGTTCACATTAAGATGAAGTTTAGGTCTTCAAAGAAAGTGAAAATACATACATATATACTATATAGAATATACTTTATTCTTTCTTTCTTCATCTTTACTCCAGACATAAAATGTCCATAGTGAAGGGATTTAAAAAACACAGAAAAATAAGATACAGGGCATACAAAGTAAAATATTACAGACAGGAGGAGCATGCTCCCACTGGATGGCAGCCAACCTTTAATACAGAAATGTGGCCTTAATGAAAAATATATTCAATGCATGCTCAAAGGTTATTTACTTTTCGTTAAAATGTCTTTTACCCCCCTCCGTGCCCCAGCCTCCAGATTCTGCGTTACGGCCCTGTGTTTGCTGTCAGAGCGCAGCGCACATCAATCCTCCTGCGGCTCCACAACTCGGATGAATCCACAGATTTGTGACATTTGTCTTAATATTAATGATTATAATGGCGTTTACTTGCGCAACTTTACGGACGCGTTCATTCGTGATTGTTTTTACGTTTATTGAGCCGTTCATATTGGTCTCGATATTTGTAGTTTTTCTAGAGCGCAACGCGAAGCTCGAAGTCATTCAGGTAATATAAATGTATTTGTATTTATACGTATATTGATGATGGCAGGTCGGTGTGGCTGTCTGAACAATTTAAACCTGGAATTAGCAGCTTAACACTCTGTAGGCTTGCAAACTGTAGTTCAGAGAGTGATACATGTTTTTTCTCTTTTTTAAGGTTTTTTACAACATGTAATTAAATGTTTTTTGGGGCTTTTTTTTGGACGAGTAAGTCAGAGGTTGCACGTTAACCTCTCACTCTTATCGTCTTTGAAGATCAAATGATCAGTATGGAGTAAAAAAATTTTTTCTATGTAATTTTTTTTTTAAATAAAAAAGGCTGTCTCTTTTTGACAAACCATTGCCAAGCTCCAATCAATGCGTATTAACAAGGTTCAGATACAAAATGTTGCATTGTCGCGTCACCTCCTGTTTAAAGCTAATTCACCTCCTGAATTAGCTTTCCACTAAAAACAAAATAAACATATAGTTGATTGTTTTAACATTCCCCAGATGGTTTATGACAAACAAAGCTTCAGGGAGCCCAGCCCCGTCATTCATCACCTGCTGCTGCTTATCGAGCTCAGCGCTCCAGAGAAACACGTGGGGGATGGTGTTTTATTTTGAAAAGCTCGACTGGAAGAGGAGTAAATTATTTCTGACTTGCGGCCTTAAATACATCCCCCTGTGGCAGCTGTGGGATAGTTGATCTGCGGTTGTCCGTCCACCAGGCTGCTTGCGGGGGGAAGCAGAGGAACCTGAATAAACATCTGCAAACCGGTAAGTGTTGCTTTAATTTGGCGGGGTGGGGGGGAGTAAACATTTCCTGTTGATATTGCCACAGAAATTAATGCATTTTTTCCCTAATATTCTGTGTGGTTATACTTTCCCATCCTATATTAAATAGCTTTTTCTTTTTTTTTTTTACAAATGTAGAAAAAAAAAGTAGATATTTGCATCTTTTTTTCCTTTCTTTTTTAAAACCGTCCTATTTTCTCATTTGAAGTGCATTGTTTTGATTGCTGCTTCACTCTGGTTTCTTTCTCTGCACCCCCAAGGGAAATAACCCGACACACTTTGCATTGCAAATGTTTCCTTATGCAATCCAACTGTTAGGAGAAACGGTATAATGTTCTCCGGATCTCTATCTTTCACCGGGAGTTTAAAAGGTTATCTTGAGCATTTAGGTCTCTACAGAGAAGCCTTAACACGCTGTTAGGTAACAGGCAGCCGAGCTTTTTGCTCAGTGATGGATCTAAAAAAAAAAAAAATTATTTATTTATTTTGTACAATCAGCTCCGTTTTGCATGTTAACCTGTGTGTGTGTGTGTGTGTGATGCAGAGATGCAAAAGTGTTCATAAAAGTAAAAAACTTAGTTCTGTTTGGTGATTGTGCTTTAATGCTACAAAAGCAGCCGGTGTTCTCAGGTTACTCTCACTCTCGCTCTCTGTTTTCCCTCCGAGTGCCAAACCTCTCCCTCTTGTTTTCCAGCTGCAGAGGGAGCTCCCGCCTCCCTGCATGCAAAGTGTGTGTGTGCGTGTGTGTTTGCCTAACTTCGGCCGAGGATGGAGAAGTACGAGAAGATGGGGAAGATCGGCGAGGGGTCGTACGGCGTCGTCTTCAAGTGCAGAAACAGGGACACCGGGCAGATCGTCGCCATCAAGAAGTTCGTGGAGTCTGAGGACGATCCTATCATCAAAAAGATCGCGCTGAGGGAGATCAGGATGCTCAAGGTGAAAACAGTCTGCATCGCAAGCGACCTGAATACGACAAAAATAAATAAATAAAAAAGGTTAACTAATTTCGCTGGATGATAAATTGTCCCAGAAATTATTGCGGTAAAAAAATAATATTGTTGTTTTGAGACGATTTTCGAGTAATATAATTGTAATGGCGTAATAATGCACATTCTCAAAGGCCAATAAACCTTTAATTTCTCACTGATATTTTTTAAATATCCAAAATAAATCAACAAAACAACACATAAAATGAATTATGAAGTCTCTGTAAGCAAACTTGTCCTTCAAAATAAAGGCTTGTTGAGACCAAAGCAGCAGACTGAGGTTTTTGTTAGAGAGAGAGCAGAAACGATTAATCGTGTAAAAGGAAGTTATTTAGTTTGTTTTAATCGATCATGCCATGAATTGATTTATTGCTCATTGCAACAGATCTAGCTTTAATTTACCTGATAAATATTATTTTTATGGAGTCAAAAATCATCCAAGTCCCTCAACAATACAAACTGAACTCTATCGTGAAAACAATCATGTCTGCTTTGCAGCGAACAAAAGACAGGTTTGTGCATTCATCAGCGTTTTAATTAGTCATGCGGAGGGTGGGTGGTCGGTGGGGGGGCTTTGGTGGTCCCCCGGACACCAGGATCTCATACATAGGGCAGGTTGTCAGGGGCAACGGCATGTTTATGCACTCCCGTTTGCTGTCGGATGAGCGCAGACGCCGCTGTCAGCCGGGGCGTCCAGTTTTCTCCTGACTGAAACGTCGGTGTCCTGTGCTCTGTCTGTTCAGCAACTGAAGCACAACAACCTGGTGAATCTGATCGAAGTGTTCAGACGAAAGCGGAAGCTTCACCTGGTGTTCGAGTACTGCGACCACACCGTCCTCAACGAGCTGGACCGCCACCCGACCGGGTGGGTGTGTCTCCTCATCAAAGTTCATGAGTTCACTGTGGTTTGTTCATTTGACTGATTTCATGCCGTGGAAAGTGTTCGTTTGTCCCCCTTTTAACATTTATCTCTCTGCAATCTTAAACTTCTCTGTATTTTATGTCCTAAAGCAACACAGAGAACCACAAATTTGTGGTAAATGGGTTTCAGTATTTAGTTTCACAAATGCAAATGACAGAATTGTTGGATTATTAAAAATTCAGCGTCCCTCAGTAGAACCCCCCCCATCACAGCTGCCAGTTGTTTGGGTTTTGTCTGCACCAGCTGTGCATGTCTACAAACGTAGTTTTTCTGTTTTAAAATTATTCTTATTACCAAATGGGGTAACTCTTTATTTGAAGGGGTGTGCATAAGACTGACATGACACCGTCATAAACATGACATAACATCTGTCATGAACATAAAGAAGTCTTTATGAATGTTTGACAGTTTTCATGAAGTGTCATTCGGTAAATAATGACACTTTTAATGCAAAGTTGCTCTGAAAGGTCCATTAAAAGTGCCAACTTTGCATTAAATTATCAATTTACAAAATCATGCAAAGTTGGCACTTTTAATGGACTTTCAATGCAACTTTTAGAGCAACTTTGCATTGTCATTATTTACCGAATGACACTTCATGAAAACTGTCATAAACATTCATAAAGACTTCTTTATGTTCATGACAGGTGTTATGTCATGTTTATGACGGTGTCATGTCAGTCTTACGCACACCCCTTCAACTGAAGTGTTACCGAGATGAATATAGATTTAAAAAAGAACATGTGGTCTATTATTTACATTTAGCATATAATTGTAACATTGTTTAAAAGAAAAGACTTGAAAAGACATGAAATTCCAAGTTTCAGATGTGGGACTTAACTCGTCTTTACTTGAGACTTGACTCGGGACTTGAGGATAAAGATTTGAGACTTGCAAAACACTGACTTGATCCCACCTCTCCTATAAGTTATAGGCCTCTGTGACTGTGATGTCACAGAGGCCTGTGACCTCTGTGACTTGTGACTATTGCTGCATCCTGAAGTGACCCAATTCCGATGTTTTTTTTTTATCAAGTTGGATTTTTTTTTTTTTTTTTGCCATGGCCGTTCACACTTCCAAATAAATACGACCTGCATGTGTTCTGCAGTCTGAACTGCAAACGATTTGAATCGGATACATATCGGATGGCCCGGGTCGCATTCCAAAAGAATTCGACATGTGCTGTTCAGACTGTCCTGAAAATATCAGATACAGGTTGCATTACGTCAAAAATAAATAAATAAATAAATCGGAATTGGGTCACTTTAGGCCAGCTCCGCCCCCATGCTGACTTAGAGCAATCATCTCCCAATCATTACAGGGCACTTGTCAGCAACTGATCAATCAGCGTTCAAAGTAAAGTACTACGACATTATTGACAGTATCTATCATAGGAAACACGCTGCAGTCAGAGAGATGTTGAGGAAAATAATAGATAATCACTGATAATCAGTTGTCAGTGGGGAATATGCAATCCTCACAGCCGTTACCCAGGAAGTGTAGAGGGCGGAATACAATTGATTACATTTCCAAAATCAAAAATGAGTCTGGAATAACGCAGGAAATGGATCGTGGATTGCAGTCCACCTCACGTCCAGTTGAATGAAACGGATGGAGGGGAACTACCACGTTAGTAAACACCGTGAAGGTAACAGGTAATAAACATCGCATTTTCTGACATAACGCACTTACTGATAGCGCCGTGCTAACGACTCACGGCTAAGCGTCAAATAAACACAACTCAGTTAAATTAAAGCGATGCTAAACATCTAATCATTTCCAGATCAATAAGTGAAGGTAGTTATGCTGGATTTTATGCGTGTAGATTCCAACGGTAGCTCTGGCAGCATGAAAACAGACTGCGCTAACTGCTACATTGGCATTCAAACATCGTCTCATGCTACCGTTTATTTCTAAACATCTTCATGAAGGCAGATTTTCCACAAGCCGGTATTATTTAAGTCATTACTCACCCATTTTGTACGTGCAAAGTGCATCCCACAGCGTTCACACTCACATCAAATCTGACTTTTTTTTTTTTCCCTCTCGGGATTTATCGTTGATTTCTCCGTTATTTCCCGCTAATAACCTTACAGACCTGATGTAGGACTAGTTACAGAATTTTCTTGCCCGCCATCTTTTCCTCAGTGTTTGTTTATAAGGCAAAATGACACAAAAATGTCTCAGGTAACTCATTGAGGTCCGTTACGTCTCCCATAGTAACAGCTGGGTTGTCGGAGGACAGTTCCATTTCCGCTAGGGGGCGGGGCCGGCGTCATGTGACTCTGTGACCTCATAGGCCTCTGTGACTTGGAAGTCACAGAGGTCTGTGAGGTCACAAAAGCGCGTGACGTCACATATACATGATGTCATAAAGACGTGATGTCACAGAGGCATGTGACGTCACATAGGCTTATGACGTCACATAGGTCTGTGACGTCACAAAAGCGCGTGACGTCGCATATACATGATGTCATAAAGACGTGATGTCACATAGACACGTCACAGAGGCAAGTGCCGTCACATATGCTTATGACGTCACATAGGTCTGTGAGGTCACAGAGGTCTGTGAGGTCACAGAGGTCTAGGAAGTCTGCCTTCTGCTGGTTACATTTACTTGTGTAACTTTTTGGGAGAAAAGGTACTTATAAGAATAGTTTTACTGCACTGTACTTGAGTAATATTTATTCTCTTTAGTTTTATACATGTCACCGTTTATATCCTTGTTTATTTTGTATTAATGAACTAAATAATGACACTTTTAATGCAAAGTTGCTCTAAAAGTTGCATTGAAAGTCGACTGAACTCCTGATCAAGGCATAGAAAAGGAAACTGCAGGAGTTCAAAGTTCACGTGTTCGTTGCCATGCAGTCCTGAACTGGATGTAAATGCAACGAGTCGCAACTCGACACCAAAAATGAAACTAAAACAAAGTTATCTGCAAACTTTGTGGTTTCTATCACTAATAATATGTCAGCGTCCACCCTGCCCTGTTTTGATGAGCGGCGCTCCCGTCTCCACGGAGACGGGCCCGGTCCTCCCCGGCATGCTGACATCGATGCTCGTTTAGCGTCTCCTATTAGCAGGGAGCGTCCGGGCCGCCTCCTTCCTCCCCTCTGCTGCCACCCATTTACACAAAACACGAGACGACGAGATGGAGAGAGAGAGAGAGGAGGGGCGGGGGGCGGAGAATATAATTGATCGACACACCCGAAGGCTCGAATTAGCCATTTCCACGGCAACGGTGATCGATGGCGACTCCTGAGCCAACAAAGGCTCGGCGCTGAGCATCAGGGCCCTCTGTGGAAACAGGAGATCCGTTGTTCACTGGAGGGGGGAAAACAGAGGGAGACCGCAGACTTTTAATGCACTAAGATTTGCATTAAAAGTCTCATTGTTTACCGAATGACGCTTCATGACAACAGTCATAAACATTCATAAAGACTCCTTCATGTTCATAACAGGTCTTATGTCAGTCTTATGCAGACCCCTCCAAATAAATTGTTACCACGTCTATTTTTAACAGCTTGTCCAGAAGAACGAAAATGTGTATTTTGACTAAGCTACATATTTTGAAATAAAATTGCAGATGTTCTTGTTTAAACAATATTTCTGAAAAACACAAAGGAAATAACAGAAAGCCATCCCAGCAGAGTTGGATTTTCCCAACACTTGCAGCGTAATGACAACAACGCTCCTCTATTTTGAATTGGACTTTCTTGCTCCACAAAACACAAGATGAGCCAAAAACAAAAACGCTAACACACACCGTCCCCGTGATCAGACACGGTGGTGGCACAGTCGTGCTGAAATGATTTCATGTTCTTCACCAGGAATTGAGAAGCCAGTTGCAGTTAGTAAAGAGGGATGTCACTAAATGCAGGTCAATCCTGAAGTTAGAAAACCTGTTTATGTGTCAGAATGGCTCAGTCAAAGTCCAGAGCTGAATCCAGCAAAGAATTTCTGCGAGGCTTAAAGATGTACCCTAAAAAACCTACAGCTGAAGTTGCACCCGAAGGTGATTCTACAGACCACTGACTGAAGGAGATTGAATTCAAATGTATGCCACACTTTTCAGACTTCTTTTTTTTTTGCCATTTTTTCACTTTATATTACCATTTATTTTTATTTTTTTGGAAACACTCAGGCTGGTGATTGTAACGTGACAAAATGTAAAAAGGTTCATGCAGGGCTTCATTTACCACATGTTCCCATTTGATTTTAATAATTAGTTTCCTAGCAGCTGTAGAAGTCAGATCTCTCAGGATGCACACTTTCTGGAAAACGTGAACATCTCGTCAAGAAGACTGATCTGACGTTCGTTTCCGTGTTGATTCTCCACAGCATCCCGGAGCACCTGGTCAAGAGCATAACCTGGCAGACTCTCCAAGCCGTCAACTTCTGCCACAAGCAGAACGTGAGTGAGCGCTCCGTGTTTTCTTCAGCTCGTCCTCCGGCCTGTCAAAGCTTTTTTTTTTTTCCCTCGGCTTGTTTTTCCAAATTCCTCTGTCCTCTCCTCTCCGCCTCTGCTCTTCTGCTTTATGGCTCCTTTTTTTAAAGCCAGGATTCCTTCCCCTTGGCTGAGCAGCAGTTAAACGGATCGCCTAGACACAACGAGCGCTGCGTGGGCCCCCGTCATGGCGGGGGCCCATAAAGCCCAGAAAGCACCTCAGACATTTCTCTCTCCCAGCTCCTTTATTCCCTGCGGTGTATCTTTAGGTTGTAAATCAGAATTACAACTGGAAGCAGTTTTGTGTTTTTTTTAAAGATCGTGTAGTGATGCCGCTGCTGTTTGCGTCGTTGCAGTGTATTCACAGAGACGTGAAGCCGGAGAACATCCTCATCACCAAACACCAAGTCATCAAACTCTGTGACTTCGGCTTTGCCAGGATTCTCAGTGAGTTTTTATTTTATTTTATTTTATTTTTAGCCACAGCTGGTAAATTGTTGTTGCTGCCACTTAGTGGTGGTTCAACAAAGTTTTATGTCGATCTGCAACGACGACAGTAGACAGTCAAGTAGGCGAGATATTTCTTCCTGTGGTAGAAGTGACGTTCACTTATTCTTAACTTGGATTTCTTTTCCTTTTTTTCTTTTTTTCTTTTTTTTTTTTTTTTTTTACAAAAATAGTATTTACATGCAGGGTTCGTATTTGAAATCTTTGAAAATGCTTCGATTTCAAGTAGGCGTGTTAAGATTTGGAAAGTGCTTCATCTTCTATCTGCAGTTTTGTAATAATCTGCAACTTTTGTTGGAAAACATAAATTTGGAAAATGTCGTTTACAGTTGAAAACGGATATTTTCATTCACTTCATAGAGAGAGAGAAATGTGTTGTTGTTTTTTTTCTTTCTCGTAAATTAAAATAAACTTTTCTCGCTTTAGGTCAGTTAGATTCACCAAAAATGATTTCTAGCTGCTAAATGCCAGAAAACGTTTCTCAGAGAACATTTCTTAGATTTTTTTAATGACTTTCTTTTAATGTTATGTTTTAACATTTCATTTGAGCAGGAAGGTAATTTTTACATGAAGACGATTTGTTTGGATTATTTACAAGTAAAGAATATAAATCATTCCTAATGGCTCAATGACTTATTGATGTGTGTAATTGAAATAAAGCTCAGCTTATATTTTCTACATTAAACAACGTTTTTGAAATTGGAGGATTTGTTGTTTAAATTAACGTTTTATTCTCGGACCTGTCAGGTGTACAGGGTGTGTGAGAGACATTTCTTTATATTGTATATAAAGACATATTGTAGCTGAATTTCTCTCTCTCTCTGTGTGTGTTTTCCCAGCGGGGCCGTGTGACTACTACACAGACTACGTGGCGACCCGCTGGTATCGGGCCCCGGAGCTGCTGGTGGGGGACACCCAGTACGGCCCCCCGGTTGACGTGTGGGCCATCGGCTGTGTGTTTGCCGAGCTGCTGTCGGGGATTCCTCTGTGGCCCGGCAAGTCTGACATGGACCAACTGTACCTGATCCGGAAGACCCTGGGTGAGGCCCATCTGCTGTCGACCCGAACCCGGCTTCAAATGAACTTTCACAACCCTCTAAATAGAGTTTTGATTATTTAATTTAAATTTTTATGTTTTTTTTTACAAAACCGTAATTTGATTTGAGAATCTGAAAAGGCAGCAGTTGGATGGTTGAACTTTTCTTCTCCTGATAGCCAAAGTTTCCTTCTGATGGGCATTTAAATTGCAAATTTTGATTGGTGGATATTGCAAAAAAATGTCAACGGCTGCAATAAACTCCTCCCTTTTTTGTGCAAAAACACTTGTTTTCTTTTTTTTTGTTTGGATTTTGCATAAATAGGATGAACAACTTATAATATTTGCCCTGAGAACTTTCTTTCTTCCCGCAGGAGATCTGATCCCTCGACATCAGCAGGTTTTCAGCAGCAACCAGTTCTTCTGTGGCGTTTCCATCCCAGAGCCTCCAGAGATGGTGAGGGTTCGACCTCTCACTGCATCACATGTTGCTTCAACTTTTAAAATGTTTACCCAGAAATAATTGGATCTAAATTTCACTGACTTCCATCATCATGTTTTGTAGGAATCCTTGGAGCAAAAGTATCCAAATCTCTCGCATCAAACTCTGAGCCTCATGAAGGTAAGAACGCCGCTCTTAAAAGTCAAAGTCACTTTCTGTTTTGGAAACCGCGCCCTCAAGCGTGTCATTTTTTCGCTTGTTAATCCCACAGAGCTGTTTGAGAATGGATCCGTCTGAGCGGCTGACCTGTGAGCAGCTCCTGCGGCATCCCTACTTCGACTGCATGAGAGGAAAAAGCGAGAGCACGACTCGAGAGCACAAGAGGACGCGGTTGCCTCGGAGACACCTGCCCCCCGGGGTGAGCAGCACGGATGAGATTCATACCAGTTACTGTGAGAAATGGGGGGAAAAATGCTCTGGTTCAATCTGTCTGGACATTTTGTCTGTTTTTTTTTTTGTTTTTTTTTTTGTTTTTTTTTTTGTATAAACAGTTTGCAGTTTGCACTTTTTTTTCACAGAGAAGCTGGCAAAGTCATTTGTTAAAAAGTGAATCCATGCAAAAACATTTCTAACCTTTAAACTTTTAACTAACATTTTGTGACATGCTGAACACATGCTGGAGCAAGGAGGTGGCAGTGTCATGCTGTGGGGGTGTTTTTTTCTTCAGCAGGAACAGTTGAGGGAACGAATGTTGATGTGAATCTATGACCTGACATGAAAAATTCCTGTTTTTTGTCCCATATAGATGCGCAAAACTGGTTTACATTTTTCAATATTTGCCGCTAAAATGCGATTCCACTGTTCTAAAAACACACAAACTTCAGTTATACAATACCAACATTTCCAAAATTGGGTTTAGCATTGTTTTGTAAATCTTTTCCTAATGAAGATACTGTATTTAAGTCAGTTTTTATTCTATTATTATGATTTTTAGCAATTTAAAGTATTGACCATAAGGCCACTTTTAGTCATTTTTCTATTTATTGCATGTCAAGTTTTCTGTTTGGCAAAAAAAAAAAAAAAGCTGATTCACCTCACTTTAACCAAAACTACTAATGTTATAAATGAAACTGGTTGAGCACTTAAAATGCTAAAATAAGAAGTAAATAAAAATCGCCATATATATATATATATATATATATTTTTTTTTTTATTTAAATTGTTAATTACTTCTGATTCTTTTCTTTCCAGTATTTGCCACAGCTGACCAGCAGCAGCATCTTTCCCGCTCTGGACAATAAGAAATACTACAACAACCTGCACAAGTTCAACTACCACCTCCCAAACATCTAAACACGACGATCCCGATCCGAAGTGAAGCTGGACGCCTGCGTTTTCTGAACCGCTCAGGAAATGAACAGAGACTTAAAGACTGTAGTTTCCTTCCATAAAAAAAAACAAAAACTGATTCAGCAACTTTTTAACCGTATTTGCTCCTCACAGGGCGTGCCGGCTGTCTCTTACTGATTCTATGCACTATTCCCAGCGCGTTAAGTCGGATGTGTTGGCTCATGTACGCTTTGCCAGACTTTTAAGCTGATATTTTTAGACAAAGAGGAGCGCCGCGCTGCTCTGCTTGTTGTTAGTTGACTGAGGGTTAATCTCCACTCTACTGCCTTGCCCAGTTTGCCAAAATGTTTTTTTTTTTTTAAATAATGGACTGTCTTAAAGTGAGTTTTTGGTAGCAAGATTTTTTTTAGTAAGTTATGATGAAGAGAAAAAAAAAAACTTTAATCAGTTCTACAAACGATATTTATTGACACACAGCTGCATCCGTTCCTGTTACAAGCATTCATTAGTTCTCATTCTCATCGTCTGTATCAACAAAATGCCAAAGTATTCTAAATAAGATATTAAAAATGACAAAAGTCCTAAACGTTTTCACAAGCACAAACTGATTAACTGATTAAATAAACTTGGGAGTAATGGTTGAGGAGTGCCTGAGCCGCTCTGGACTCAGTCCAGGTCCAGCTCCACATCCAGACGTGGAAGCGCCTTCTGGAGCCTCTCGACTGTGGCGTGTCTGTCTTTCACTCCTGGAAGATCACTCAGAAACAGATACTCCAAGTTCCTGAAGGGAAGCAAGAGGTCGTTAATCACTTCTCTGTGTTACTGCTTTTATTGAGCAATTTAATAAATAATAATAAAAAAAACATCTTTGTAAGTAGTTTTAAAAATTGCCTCATAAGCCACTACTGACTTGAGTCGGTGGAGAGCGACAAGGCCCTTGTCGGTCACATTTCCACAGGACACCACCTCCATCATGTAGAGGCTGGCCTGCAGGTTCTCGATCGAACTCAGCCGTTCCAGGCAGACGTCCTCGATGTAGATACACTTGTTGAATTTAATTTCCTCCACATATTTCAAGCCATCTGAGCGAAAAGAAAAGACAGTGTTGCCTTTCTGTTGTACAACGTGTGCAGAGCAAATAAAGCTTCTGATGGAAACTGAGTAACGGATGAGTTGAAAGGAGACGGAGCGGAACGCTCTCCGGACCGACCCAGGTAGTCGAACCCTTTGTACATGATGCAGGATTCCGTAGCGTCGATCGCCTGGACCTTGTATCTGCCGAGGGGCCCCGTTGGGAGTCCGTTGTAGTCGTGATGCCAGCGCTCGAAACCTTCGAACCGCACTTTGGCACCGCACCTCAGCAGCCACTCGGCTGCAGCTCGGTCCGGACCGATCGCTTTGATCCGCTCATGGTCCACCCTGAACAGGAATAAATAAAAGTGACGCATTCGGATCGCATTAAATCAGACATGTTTTGGGAAGCCGACAAGAATAGTCCCTTTGAAAAGAGAAGAGAGCTAATTTGATTTATAAAATTATTTTGGATTCAAGATTAAATTAAAAATGCAGCCAGTGTCCAAGACAAAAATGACATCAGAAACATTAAAGAAGACTAAACCACTTTAGATGGTAGCAATAAAATAAAATAAAAAAAGTCAGTTCTAGACTTATTCGCCATATTATCAGTATGCATATCAGCTGTAATATTGTGATAGCTGTAGCTGCTTTATTGGATTAGTACATTCTGTACAAAAAGGCTGAATACTTTCAGAGGTCTACAAATTAATTTGCAACGATGGTTAAGATGTTTAAAAATCCTTAAAATTATTTTTGTCATTGCTGTGCTATTATCTCACAATTAAAGATTTTGAAAATCCAAATTTTAATGGGAATAATTTTAAGAATATATTTTTAAAAAGATAATATTTATTTATTAGCAAAAAATACATTTTGGCACTATTATTCTAAGGCTAGCCATATTTTTTTCTAATTTTACCTGAGTTCCTATATTTAAGCAGTACTTATTGTTTCTCTAGGGTTTAAATACAATGTGACACAGATCCAGTTTGGCTCATCTTGCCACCACACTAAGGGAGGTAAAATAATAATGATAATAAAAATCACCAAAGTCCACTGTTAAAAAAAAGAGTGGCACATGCGAATATTTTAGGTAAAAATAACCTTTGAATGTTTTTGCATTGCATTGGGCTAACAGCATATTTGCCAACTATATTTCTTTGTATTCTAACTCTGTCACCTGTTAAAAACAGCATTGAGCCAACCCCAGAAGTGTCTGCGGCTCCCCTCCCTCTGCTTTAACACAGACTCCACTGTCCGCGACAACAGCCCCATAACTGTGAGCTGCAAGTTAAACACAAAGTTAAACAATTATTAGCTCTCCGGTTGGGTTAAAATAACAGCAGAACGAGGAGGAGAAACTATAACTCCGTTTCGATTGTCTCTCACCTGTCCTCCAAAAGCGCAAACTACTGTTTACGTTTCGAACGCCTCCATTTCTGTAACTCTTGACCTCAAGCCGTAACAAAAAACGTGCCCTGCTATTGGCTAAACGTATCTACGTCAGTAGTCTGCGGACGAACTCCGCCGGGGGCGTGGCTACGTCTTGGGGTTGCCTCACGGGACACACAGCAGCGACACAAATGGCTAGCTGCGAAAACAAAAGGACAAAACAGAGACACAGATTTCAGAAAGTCTGTCTGGCCGCCGCACCATGAAGGACAAACTGTGAGCTTCCTTTCAAAGTACCAACAATGATGAGATCACGGAGCGGCGCGTTTTTAAATGCAGTTTGTGCAGCGCAGCCGAAGCTGCTAAAGGGCATTGCAAGCAGACAGCTCCACAGGTAAGACTGACAGAGAGGAGTGGTGTTCAGAAGAGAAGGCTCGTTTTTCATGAGAATCTTAAAAGAAAAAGCAAATGAGGCTGAACGTGTAGCATTTCATGAATAGTATTTAAAGATTTCTGAGACTTTTAGGTTTCTGATTTCTGTGTAAAGTTTTGTGCACACATGTTTAACCTAAAAAAACCTGTGAGCATGTTTGATCTGTCCATTGTAGTCTCTCTCTTTTAACTTTTATTTATATCCATATAAAGCTATGTACAAACTATAATCCTCCTTCCAACAAAAAGTCTAGATATTCCTGAAATGCTGTAATGAAACTTTCATTAACTATTATGACGTTTATGTAAACATCATATCTAATAGCAAATCATAAATCAACTTCCTTAAGGGATACCACCTAGATGTCAGATTACATCACAGATAACATTCGGGTTCCATACTTACAAGGAAGAGCTCAGACTGTTTGTGTAGTTTCTTTAAAAGAGTGTCAGACACACAAATCTTGCACAATTTACTTGAAATATTGTCACTGTTTAGCTTGTTGTTTTAAAGAGTTAATGAATGATCATGCTGTCTTTTTTTAAGTGCATTCACCTGGCTATGCCGCTTTTTAAAGAGTCCTGCAAAAAAATGTTGAACTTCTTCCATGTTTAAGCTACAATCTTTGACGCATTTTAATGGGGTTTTATGTAGACACACACAAAGTAGTTCATTGTTGTGAAAATTGTCTGCCATTGTGAAAACTCTTTCACATGCTCTTCCAAAATCGCCCAAGCTCTCCTATTGAATGGTGGACATCATTGGCATCCTTCCCATGATTCTCAATTTGATTTGGGTCTGGGCTTTGACTGGGCCATTCTAACATATTACTAATAATAAATTATATTGGCTCTGGCTAGACGTTCAGGGTGGCTTTGCTGCCGTATGGTGAGTCAGATTTTTGGCAGCCAGCGGTAAGTTTTTCTTGTCGGGCCTCTACCGTCTTATCGGACCTTCCTCAACCCTTCAAAGGTCTCTTGGTCATAAAGCCAAGCTAAGTTAGACATTGAAACACCGAGTCAAATATTAGGCTCCACTTTTCTTTTCTTTTTTTTTTCCTTCCTGTGACCCAGTGAAGGTCCAGTTGGAGTTTGAACAGCTGCCTGTGTCTTTCAGCACATACGACGTGGCCGTTGTCGGTGGCGGCATCGTGGGCCTGGCCTCAGCCAGAGAGCTAATTCAAAGACATCCAGCGCTCACCTTCGTCCTGCTGGAGAAAGAGAAAGAACTTGGTAGGCTGAGGTTTTAATGTTTTTATTATTATTATTAAAAAAAATTGAAAATATGCAATGATTTCAGTTTCACCACTTGGGTTATTCTTCAAAGTCATGATATATTTTGCAAGGCAGAGGCAAAGAAACGCAGGAGACGTATAAAACCGATCAATGTTTGTGCCACCGTGAATAATATCTGTCAATTTCCTCGTCCTGCCAGCTGCGCACCAGAGTGGGCACAACAGTGGCGTGATCCACAGTGGGATCTACTACACGCCGGGCTCGCTGAAGGCTCGGCTGTGTGTACGAGGAGCAACGTTAGCGTACCAGTACTGTGAGAAGAAAGGGATTCCTTATAAACGATGTGGAAAGGTGGGTCATAGTTTGCTTGTTTTAGATGATGTCCGTAGCTAAACATGTACAACAGAAACATGACTGCACGTCTTTTTAGATGAATCTTTAACCACGTGGGGTCTTTTTCTTTGTAGATGCGAAGATCATCCAACTTTAGGATTTAAAGGAAAAAAATCAAAAGATTTGCATGCTCAAATTTCAATTCCATTTATTGTGAGTTTTATCCCCAGTTTCCACATGGTCACAATGACACACACGGGCTGAAGCACATGTATGTATTTGAATCTTTATGTGCAATTTTGACCCTGTGATGATGTGCACTAAACTTGTGCACCCAACTCTTGTTCTCAAAAACCACTGAACTCTTTCCTTTTTGTTACCCTGCTCAATAAAAAAACACCTTTGATTGGCATCAAGATTCCAAAGCTAATTTTAGATATGCTGCCGATTAGTAGATGTAACCTTCTGTAGATCTCTAAGATGCTTAATTGTTAAGTGTTTAACTAACAGAACGTTTCCACCGACAGCTAATTGTGGCAGTAGAACAAGAAGAAATTCCCAGACTGAAAGCTCTCTACGAACGCGGCTTGAAGAACAAAGTGCGCGACCTCAGCATTGTCGACTCCAAGGGGATCCGAGAGCGAGAGCCGTACTGCCGGGTAACTTTATGAGCTTTTTTTGGTGTCTGGAAAATGAGCCGTTTCAAAAACCTCTGGAATGTATCGTCAGAAATCAGCAGACACTGCCCCTTACCTGGCAACCCACGCTGAGCTCCAGCTGGTTTTACCGCTGTACAACGGCTGCTGGAATAGACAAGTGTCTTATCATCATTGACTTACCATCCAGAAACCACTTGCAGCGTTCTTGTAGCTTGTGTAGGAGGCTCCACTTCTGCCTTTCTAAGATGTGCGGTTGTATAATCGCACATCTGTCTGCAGCCATTTTCACTTGTGAGTGTAAACATTGAGCAGCAGCTTATTTGGATTTAAAGTGACAGGAAGCTAAGCTAAAAGAAGCTAACTCCGAAAGAACTGACCAGACTAAGATCTTATTATCTAAGAGGGATTTTGTGCGGAAACCCTCCCCGAGATATAGTGAATTCATATCAGCCATAGACATATCCTAACCTGTTCAAGGAAGAAGTAGGTCACCTTTAAATTTAGGAAAATGCATAAAGGAAGAGGCTAACTTCATAATGCCACTTCTTCAGGGGATAATGGCCTTGGATTCACCCTACACCGGCATCGTTGACTGGCGGATGGTGGCCCTCAGGTACGGCAGAGACTTTGAGGAGGCAGGCGGCGCCGTGCTTACCGAGTTTGAGGTCAGTGACATGTCCGTGGTGAAAGAGAGTCCAGCCGGGAGCCCCGACGGTAAGGAGCACAAAAAAAAGTCTTTTAAAAAAACACAATGTTTGCATTTTCATCCTTTTCTCTCTTGCCGTTTAATTTTCAGGACTGAAACATCCCATTGCAATAAGAGATAAAAAGGTAGGACCTATTCGAGCTACAGAAAAGCTTCCAAACATTTTAACTTCGTTCTGCTGTTCCTTAGTTTTTTTTTTTTTTTTATTATTATTATTTTTTTTAACCGCATCCTTTGTGAACAGGGCAATGAAGTGCGATGCCGTTACGTTCTGACCTGCGGAGGCCTCTACTCGGACCGGCTTTCACAGATTTCTGGCTGCAGCCCGGAACCGAGGATCGTCCCCTTCAGAGGAGACTACCTGGTGCTGAAACCAGAGAAGCACTACCTGGTCAGAGGAAACATCTACCCTGTGAGTCTGCTGAAGGACGCAGTCGCTGTGTTTTCACAGGAAACCTTTCCCAGAACCCAGGGAGCTGTTCTGCGGCCGGGGTTGTTGTTACTGCGGCAACCACGGTCTAGGGTGAAATAAAATCCTCACCGGTCTTTTTTTTAATCTCCTATTTTCAAATACTCTACTCACAAGTCATATTTTCTATTAATATAAAACAATGCAGCAGGAGAGATTGGTATTTGTTTTAAAAAGAATATATATATATATATATATATATATATATATATATATATATATATATATATATATATATATATATATATATATATATATATATATATATATATATATATATATATATATAGTTCACAAAGCTGTTCCACTTTCAATGTTCACTTTTTCAGGCTCAGGGATGTTTTATGTTGACCGTTCAGGTTCCTGACCCTCGTTTCCCGTTCCTTGGAGTTCACTTCACGCCGCGGATGGATGGCGGCGTCTGGCTCGGCCCCAACGCGGTGCTGGCATTTAAAAGGGAGGGCTACCACCTGTACGACTTCAACGCCCGCGACTTTGCAGACGCACTCTCCTTCAGGTAATCTGTGGCGCTTTTCTTGGAGGATTGCAGCAGCTACTGATGATATTTTTCTTTTCTGCTTGTTTTTATGCGTACAGAGGCCTTCAGAAGCTCGTGCTGAGGAATGTAACTTATGGGATCGGGGAAATGTACCGAGGAGTTTTCCTTGGCGCGCAGATTAAGATTCTGCAGAAGTATATCCCCGAACTCTCTCTAAGCGACGTGCTCAGGTAGTGGAAATTTTTTACATTAAATGCTTGTTGTATTTCCACGATTTTTTTAATGTATTTATTTATTTTTGTGCTAACCCATTGATCCTGTCCAGAGGTCCAACGGGAGTCCGAGCTCAGGCCCTTGACCGGGACGGGAATCTTGTGGATGACTTCGTCTTCGACGGCGGCGTCGGAGATTTGGGCAGTCGGGTGCTCCACGTGCGCAACGCCCCCTCCCCGGCAGCTACCTCCTCCCTCGCCATCGCCGAAATGATTGCGGACGAGGTGGAGAGTCGCTTCATGCTGTAGACGCTCGCGGCGATCGGCGTGATGAAACTGGGAGGGGGAAAAAACAAAACGCAGAAATCCAGCCACAAATTGAAACTTTCTGAGCCTCTTGAGGTAACGCCAGGCCTTAAGTTGGACTCTTTTTTTTAAAGACTTTTATCACTGAAGTGCTGAAACGGGCTGCAAACATGTTTACTCTTTCACATCCGTGTAGAAACTCATCTTTACCCTCTGCACAACCTTCTGGAGACATAAATGAATTTGTTTAGGATCTTCTTACCTTGTAGGTATTAAACAGAATGTGGACATGAATTAAGTGTTTCTACTAGTTGAATTGTGGTGCTGAGATTCTTTTTTTTTTTTAAGCTATTGGGCATGTTTGAAAAATCATTCATCTCCGGAAATACATTTGTCTGCTCAAGAATGCACAAAAATGTTTTAAGTTGGTTTTAGATTCTACTTGATATCAAATCTATAAATGTCTCTTTGAAGTCATTTCCTGTCTTTTGAAACTGTGACCTCTTTTTTTTTTTTTTTTTTAAGTCGCCTCAGTGAGTTCACCGACTGCTGTAACTAATGTACACAAATCTCTGACTGTTATTTTATTTTTACATACTAACAATTGAAAACATGAGTATTTTTTTTACAGAAAATATATATTTGGATTGAATGTGCAGGAATGTTTGCACCTTTTTAAAGTGCGGCATCGTTGACGTGGTAATGACAAAGTCATTGGGGAAAATATACAAAATAATCTAGCTAATCAGTTAGCATTGGTTAGCATTTTGGCAGAGGATTTAGTTTGACGTTGTTTTTCTTTCTGTTTGGTTTGTTAATGTACAAATGCCCCCATTTTTAAAATAAGCGCAGTATTCTGCTTGTATTGCCTTTTTATTTTTAGTCTGAACTCACTACTTTAGCTCAACTCTGTTTCTAACTAGTAAGTTTTTTTTTTCTTGCTTTCTTTTTCTGGTATTGACTGGAATGATGACAGTGATCATCCCATAAGCCTAGATGGTGGAGTTAACTTTTTGGGAGTCATTAAAAGTCAGAGGAAGCCTCAGGTGACGCAGGAAACGACATGGGAGCTTCTAAACCACCCCGATTTAAACCTTCTACCTGACCTTATGGGTTTTATTGCAGCAATCACCGAAGATTTTTGATCATTAATTTGGCCATTCTTCCAGTCTGTCCTGGTCGTATTCACAAACCTCTTCCATCTGTTTAATTGTTGCCATGTTTTCCTAAAGTTCATGCAGAGTCTTCTCACACAACGGTTTTGCTCCAGTCATGCAGAACACAAGTGAATTGCTTTTGAAAGTGGAATTTGATTTATAAATGTCAGAATGAACCTGATTAATAGAGGAAAAAAATACAAATGAACCAGCCCAACAGATTGGTTACTTTGTGTGGTGTCACCAGAAGGCGTGTGGTTGTTTTCTAAGGCAGATTTTACTATGGTTAAATAAATAATTTTACAATAAAAAAGCTAAATAATGATAATGGGATATTGTTCTATGGATTGTGGGTTATATGTAACTGTTTGATTTTACGAAAACGTCTGGGTCGATGCTTAAAATACTTTAATAAAAATTGTCCATTCATTCCACCTTTTCTTGAGCGATGTAGAAACACAGTTTCTCCACAAGAGGGCGCAATGACAATAAACTCCTCCAATGAACCTTAGTGTTGGCAGAAAATGTGTTTAAATTATCTCATCTTTGTGCAAGCAGTTTTTACTAAGAAACTTTGCGTCATGGTTTCCGAATAAATTTTATTTTTAAAAATTCAGTTTCTCGTTTACTGGGCATATATATATTTGGCCATGTTTTGGCCCAACTTAAAACAAAAACAAAGAGAAAAAAACCCCGTGTTTTTATTATATGTTGTAGTTTTTGTATCCGTTTTTGTGTGGATATGTGATTCATATCCAAGTGTTTATATCCGGTTACATGTGAAATTACGCAGCGTTCGTGTCTGCAGGACGGATAGGTCGCGCAGCTGCAGCAGCAAACAAGCAGCGGCAGTAGCGGAGTTGTTGCGAGCGATTCCGACTTCTCTAACCAAAAAAAAAAAAAAACCTTCGACTTCTTTTTATAGCTGCTCTTCACCCACCAAAATGCCTTGGACTTCCCAATGTTTCTTTAAAGGAATATACGCTGGATATAACATCTGGTAGTTGCGGAAAAGATGACTAATTGTGAAATGAGCCGCGAAGAAAAAAGTGTGCCTTGTTTGGAGCTGAAGGGGTTGTGTGCCACAACATAGGAGTGGAAGCGCATCGAGGCCAGCAGCTGCCTGTAGCACCAGCTAGCTGGTTAGCTTACAAAGGTTACAGGTGTTTAGGTAGCAGATATTCGAACGCAACTCGTAGCAGGTAACAAACGGGGCGCCTGCTTTTTGTCGTAATTTTGAGTTAAACGTGCCTGCTATACATTTCTGTAACCAAACTAATTGGCACAACACTCAGCAACATTGTTATTAGCTGTTAGCTCTCCAGTTAGCCGAGCTCTGTGTTTACAGCTATTATTAGCCACCGAGCTAGCGAGTTAACTTCACGGCTACATGTGCTTTTTTGGTCGCGAGTTTTTCGTTGTCAACCCGGACTCGACGTGGGACTCGCAGTGTGGTGGCTAAGCTTTATTCTGCATATTTTTACACAAAACGGTGACTTTTTCTTCCCCCCCCCCCACTCCCATTTCCCCACCAACCCCCGTGCCTGCTCCGGACTGACCCACCCATAAGGACTATCTATTCGGGGCCGATGCTGACAGTTCAGCCCGGATCACGGCAACGCCAGGAGCCGCTACAGCGATGCAGCCCCAGCAGATGTACGACTTTTCGAGTGAAGAGAACAGTCACAAGTGGAGAGGCCTCTTCGTGCAAGCTCTAAAAAAGGTATCAGTCTGACAAAACTTCAGTGTGTAAGATCCACTAAACCATATTTTTCCACACACATTCCCTCATAGAGTTGAGTTGAGTAGTGTTGGGCTAGAGTAGAGTAACCTTGGATATGAATGAACATCATCATCTAGTTAACTTTGACTATCTATCTATCTATCTATCTATCTATCTATCTATCTATCTATCTATCTATCTATCTATACCATACCATTTTTTTAACTTTTCCATTAGTTTTGTCAAAGAAAAAGAATAAAAACTAAACATTATTGTTTATATAGATAAATTAAAAAATGTGAGGCCACCATTAAGTCAGCATCCCTGAGCTCTAAATCCAATTTGGCTGCTGCATTTTTGACATCCGTAGTAATAAACATGAACATTTGCATCTTTTTAAAGTCTTTCCCCACCCAAAAACACAAACAATTTGTATCTTCGATCGTCTTCGTCTCGCGTTTGTGAAAAAGTGGTGTGACATGCAGTTCATCTCTCAAAAGCGTCCCGTCGAAGAGAAGATTGGTGTGTTTGAACTACTTATTTTGGATGTTTGTTGAGTAAGTTCCGCGTTTATTTGGCAATATCTGTATACAGATTATTAGTGGTGTCCTGGTATTGTAAAGAGGCGACAATGAGGGTTTCCAGAACCTTTGGAAGAGAATGGGGCCCACAGCATCATGCATCCTCCTTCATACCTAGCAGCAGGGTTTGGTTATTTTCCACTGACCACTTTACTAAAAACCCAGGACTGAAGGGGAAAAAAAAGAAAACATAATTCAAAACTTTCAAAAGCGCGTAACGTCTTATGATTCTTAAAAAATGCAAAAGGTATCCATGGTGATTTCATATCCCTGTGTAGGACAAAAACCGTCATCAGGCTCGCCACATTACCTCAAACCAACAACAATGCTCTCCTGAACTGATGTTGTCTCTCCTCCTTTAACTTTCTGTGTGATTATTCAGAGACTTTGGTTGTTTAATTTCCCTAATGAAGATCATTTTTTTTACCCGCTATGATTTTGAAGAAGTTGCTCAGGGTTTCCCAATCTTTGCAGTGCAGTGTGTTTCACAGTTTTATGATGTGTAACAACGTACGCGGCGCAGATTAAATACCCGTGGAACCGTCTTTTGCTTGTGTTGTAAAACAATTTATGGCTCATTTGTTGCCGTTTTTTGTTCCCCAGCGTAGGTCATATAGTGAGAATGTACAACCCCTGCTTTAAATAGACACTTTGTTGCTCCTTTATGATGCTTGCATCACCTTAAGTTTCCATCTCTTTTCAAGGAAATCAAAATGCAAAAGCGCTTTTTTTTTTTTTTTTTTTTAAATAAACCGTAGTGTAACGCTCAGCAAACGATTACTTTGATTTTTAATGTCCTTGGTCAGCAGGATTGACCTGTATCAGTTCCCATTTTTACTCTCCCTTTCTTTTTCTTGCCTCATCTCGGCTTCTTCCCATCATCACAAGGCTCGGTTTCTGTTTTCCGCTCCAAAGGAGAGCGCCTCTGACGGCGTCTCTGTTGTCAGAAACGCCAGAGACGGAGGAGGGAAACTTGATTTGCCGCTCAAAGATGAGACAGAGTAGGGTCTCCTGCTTGTTGCACTTTTGCTAAAGAGGCAGGTATATAAAATCGGCTCTAATAATGATGATAATGATAATAATAATAATGATAATAACGCTGCAATTCTCTTGCTGCATTTGGCTTGAAATGGAAATGTGTGCTTTGACAAACAACAAAAACACTGAAAATATTTGAACCTCAAGCTTTAGACTAGAACTGAGCTGAAACTATTTTCTTTAAAATACGATTGATTAGTTAGGAAGGACGTAAAATTAACTCGTAGTGACTTGTTTCTCAAAAAATTATTCTTTCAATAATATTTAAATTGTCTGTTTGTTTGTACTCCACTTCATTTTTGTGCTTTGGATTTTATATTTTATTCACAGTGGTACTAACTGTTAAGTGGAGACATTTTAATTGCCGTTCACTCACCAGTTGCTGCACACTGCTGGTCAGCCTGGTTACAGAAATCAAAGTTTTATCTCACTTAGACAAATTTGGGAATATGTCTGGTCCCGTATTAAGGTCACGCTTAAGGACACTGTTATTGACAATGTCGAGTGTCATTTGTTTAGTTTCTAAATGACCTGTTGGCTTTTTTAAAAATATTTTCTAATTTGACAAGCTGTGAGCTGTGGTGTATCCGTTCAGCCGCCGACTGCAGGCTAGCTGCTACAGCTAATTAGCCGACTGATACCTGACGGTTGGACCGCCGGTGTCGTAGTCCTGTGACTCTGTTGTGTGTCACCCTTTCGTTTCCATGGCGTTTGAAGACATTAAAAAACAACAATCCTGCATCTCCTTCCCCCGCCTGCAGAGTTCGATCAGTAGGTCAAACGGGTCCATGTGGGCTGAAATGTCGCTACAGCTCAAACGTTTGATGCAAAGTACATAATTACAGAATCAAAGCGACTAGAGTGCCGCATCGAGGACCCAAATGTAACATTAGATAATAAAATCTGCGTCTTCCAGTGAGCGGCGTCTGAAGGACATCTCACTCTCTCGCATGCAGCGGAGGCTCACCGTTCTCCCAGCTTCACTGTGCAAACCTCATGTTTGCTAACAATTTGACACCATCTGTCTCCTCATCAAAGTCACAAGTGAACACAGCAACAAGGCAACCTGATGACCTGAGACGGGCGTACGAAAATAACTGGAAGCATAGCAAAGTCCCGTCACCAGCCTATTGGTCGAGCGGAGTCGGGGTGGAGCTCGGCCATGTGTTCAGTGTACACTCTCCCAACAAACCGTACACAATGGGGAAAGGAGCGTTTCACAAGCCGGCAGCAGAAGAACATAAACAAAAGATAAAAACGACATAAATATTTACAAGCGCAATTTACCGGCTGGGCTGTGCGTAACGCCAGGTGATTGCGTGGCCCGTATTTTGTGTGTCCTTTCATTTTATTTTTCCAAAATAAACCAACCCACGGGGATGTTTCAGTAAAAACTTGTGCAGCTTATAGAGAATTTAATGAGGTATTTTTATCGTACAAGTATGAATGAAAAACTGAAGTTTCTGATGAATTGGAGCTGAGTGCATTGACCACAACTTAAAAAAAAAAATAAAAAAAATCCCTGGCTCTGGTCTTAGATGTTTTTGTACAATGCGGCTAATTCAACCCGATGACGACACACATGTGGCATCAATGAAGCTATTAAAAAAATAAAGCTGGAAACTGATCACTGAGATCCAGATGTTGGTTACGTTACACAACCACATGCCGAGTTACGCAGGGGCAGCTGCAGAACAAAGCGAAAGTGAAACTTGCAGCAAATCCCTCACTGGTCAGTAGATCCGCTTTTAACGTGAAGAAACGCTCAGGATGATACTGAAATTAACAGACCCGATGATAACGGAGAGGAACGCTGTGAATGTCGCCCCACTGATCTGTCGTGTATCAAGCTGAGGGTCGGCGCGTCAAATACCCCAAAAACATCACAGGACTTGAATTCAGAAGTGATGGGAAGATGCTAAATGACGTGAAACAGCAGCTGCGTTTCCAGTGAACATATAATTGCGCAATTTAGTGTTTCGAGAATGGAAACATTTCAGTTTACAAAAAAACTTGTTTTGATTAAAAAACTCTGGGGCTCGGATGAAGTGGTTTCTTTTTGACCGCATCAAAATTGGTTTATTTCACTGAACTGCAATGGAAACATTATTTTGGATCAAACAAGTCACATGATCAACAACCGGACGTTGCCACTGGCCCAAACCACAAAAAGAGGAGACAGCTGGAGGAAAACGGCATGGCATGTTTTTTTTAATGAAATGAAAAGAGGGCGATAAATTGTCCCAGAACTTAAACGATAAACGATAATATTGCTGTTTTGAGACCGTTTTTGAGTAATATAACAGCAACAATGGCATAAAAATAAAAGAACAGATTCTGGAAAATCAATTAAATTCTAATGAACGTTAAACACTGGAACTGGGAGACATTTGAAATATCCAAAATAAATAAAGAAAACGACAAAAAACAAATAAAATGAACTATGAAGTGTTTGTAAACAAAATTATCTTTCAAAATAAAAAAGGGCTAGTTGAGACCAAAGCACCAGACTGAAGACTTTTATCATTCAGTTTTTGGTAAAAAGAGGAAAATGATAAATCAAGCAAATTTAATTTTTTAAAATGTATTTATTTATCATGCGATTAATTGATTTATTCCTTATTTTGACAGGCCTATTCACATATGACTTGTGTTTCTTATTTAATGGAAACACTGGAATTGCAAAAAAAAAAGTTTTTTTTTCTTTTCTTTTTATTTTACATTAGAAGAATATTGACAACGTTTAAAAACTAATATAAATTTAGTGTTTTCAAAAGTTTATGCATGAAAATCAAACTGCAGTAAAACAAATATTATAGGAAATACCATTTAACTGTAATCAACACAGTTAAATTTTTGCAGCAGTAACAATAATTATCTGAGTAAAATAACTAAAAAAATGTTTTTCATGATTTTACTAAAGGCCCCACGCTCAGCTGCTGCAAATATTCCTTTAGCATTTTCCAGGCTTGGATTTTCTTTTTTTTTTCCCCCCAATAACGTTGCATTTACAAATAAACGGCCCAGTCATGTTTTTTATTTGTTTGCATTACGTGAGAACTGGTATGATGAGTCAAGTGAAACTCAGAAAGCAGCTGGTGGGCCGAAGTGCCACTGTCATTGTCTCAACTTGCTGCACAGCTGCCGCCGGGGAAGCCTTTGAAAGGCAGAAGTAACAGGCTTGTTATGGTTTTGTCAGACTTTGACTCGCTGCTTCACACGAAGCAGTCCAGAGGGGGTGGAGGTGGGGTTTTATTTTTGGCGACTACTCGTCATGCATGACTTCATCCCCCAAAGAGTTGTAGATTATTGATGAGCGGCAGAAGAACAGGTTGGGTCCTCAAAATCATCAATGGCAAGATCGCCTGATCGATTATTGAAGACGACCTTCAGGACGCCAAATTTGGGCTCGTTTTTTTTTAAATGTCTCAGCTTAACTCTATCTTTAGCCTTTACGTATGGATCGGTAGCTTTCTGTCTTTACTGATTTTATATCTTTTGCTTCTTTCCTGGCAGCAGTATTATTTTAAAACGGTACTCGTCTGACGAACGAAAACAAAAAATAATCAGCAACGCAAATCAAAGATGTGCGGAGAAAGCGAAAAGACTGGAATCAACTCAGACGGGAAATTCAATGTTTTTTGTTTTTCTTTTGACTTACAACTGACGAGGGTTTTCTAGGTGGCGCTGACGTCACTGTTCGCTGATGATGTGAGTGTAGAGAGAGAAGGCTCATCTGGTTTCAGTGATGTTTGAAAATGAGCTGGTAGGAAACACAGTGATGCCAGAAGGTGTTTAGCAGGAAACCACAATTTCTAAGTGTTGAGCCATGTTTTCAGGCTGTGAGAGAGCAAGACTGTGCAGATAACAGGAAGGCCTGATTGGAATACAGCAAACCTGTCGGTCACTTTCCTGCGTTTCCATTACAAATGTCCTCGAAACAGAATTTCACAGTTGCGCTGTTTAAATTAAAATAAAAATTAAATGAAAGTCACTTCTGACTAAGCTTGTTTACGTGATGAGTTACTAGAAATCATGACAAACGTGAACTCTTATGAGATGTATTCATATTTGCAACGTTTTTGCAACGTTTTTGGAAAATTGTAGTCTGATTTTATATATATATATATATATATATATATATATAGAAGCGCTGTGGATTCAACAAAATGACAAACTCTGCTTTTGATGCTGTGAGCGTATTGTCCAAGGAGACCAGCGCCTACAAATAAGTGGTTGTTGCTGTATACAAACTGGCATGATGTGAAATATGGCTGGAAAAACATCCAAGCACAAAAACTATTTTTTCCCTCCGATATTGCTGTGTTTCCATGAAGCTAATTTATTTTCATTATTCCAGTTTGTGCAGTTTTATGGTCAATGGAAACACGGTTTCTGTCTGAATGCTTTTGTAACCTTGGAGTCGAGGGACCAGTCTAAATGCTGCAGGGATTCATAAAGAGGCTAGCTGTTTTAACTCTGCTTATCACTAATCCTAAAGGTAAAAAATACTTTAATTAATGTAAATACTGCTCTTATGTCTTATATAATAGTTTTAACAAAGAACTAAGACTCGGAATCAATCAATACCAATCAAAATTGGTAAAGCATTACAAAAGCTGGACGTTATTAATTGGTCACAGTCGTCTGTGTGGTGAATATGCTTGTCTGGGACTTTTGCATTCTGCCCAGAAATTCAAATTCAATTCAAAAATACTTTATTAATCCCAAAGGGAAGTTGAAAAATAAATTAAAAACTCACAGAAAGGGAAGGGGTTCTTTTTATGTCCACATGAAGTGTAATTAATTTTTTTAATCCAGGATTTTCCCAGTCTATTATCAGCCTGGCGGGCCACCAGGCTAAGCATTGCTTATTTTTTAAGTCTATTTTAAATGTTGGCATTTTTAAGACTTTATATTCGGTCCTCGGTTATTATTTTCCCAATCTTTAAATAACACATAATTATCAATTGATATTTTCAAATTTCCTGTCAACTTTAAACATTTCTTAACTCAGAAACACGGCGTGCCGCTGGATGAAGGACTGCTGTAGCTCCCAACTTAGCAAGTTTTCTGGAGGGAAACCTTGAAATCTTTCACTAAAGCCTCCTAAGGTTAAGAATATTTTTTCCTCTTAAGGTAATGCATTAAGCATGCAGCTGTTTGCATTGTTGATGTTCTTTTGATATCCCATCATGGTTTGTATTCTGTCTGTGTGTCCTGGTTATTCTTAAGCGCTGTGACTGTGCATGAACGTAATTCCACCGCCGACTTGCTACTGTTAATAATAACTATGGATTCCACTGGTCTGATGCCTGGCTGGCACAGACACCGGTTTCTATCCAGTGCCGTCTCGAGGTAGTAAAATGTTTTTGACTCCCAAGAGAAAGACGAGTCATAACTCATGAATGTTTGTGACTGAAATGGAAACGGTTTATTAAGCTCCAGTCAGAGTGCTCTTTTTTTTTTTTTTTTTTTTTTTTGTTAAGTGAAATTTTCTGCAGTCCAGTGAAGTATTTCTGTGAAGTTAGTTTGCAGCGTACGAACACCTCTGAAGCGATCACCTGTGAAGCAAAGAGACGAGGCGGGAACAGAACTAAATTCATGAGGTGGAACTTCAGCTTTATGTAGGATGTTTTCTGTTAAATCACAAATCACGTCTTGTGCTTTATACGTCAGAAATGTGCTCTAATGTTTACCGCCACCACATCCTGTCTGCCTTTTGTTTCTTTCTTTTATTTGGTTTTTTAAATTTTTGGCTCTGGCAAATCTTTGAAATCAAAGGCTGGAAATTAAAACAATATTCTGTGATATTACTTGAAGAACAAAGAAATGTCATCTGTCTTTGTCGTGTTATGGAACCTTTTTTTGTTTTTTTCAGGATGTGTATTTTTATCATCACCGCTTCTGCATCCGTGCTTCAGGCTCGGGTGGAAATTTAAAATTTTCTTCCACCTGTCCTTATGGTTGGTGGAACAAAACTTGTTTCAGATATTTTTAAAAAAAATGCTTCAATGATTAAAATGTGGCTTGTTTACCAGAAAACATCAATAAATAAACTTTTTGATTTAAAATACCTATTATATATTTATAAAAACTACAAGGATGTTAAAGAAAAGTACAGCTGTGTATTACGTTTCAGCATTAAGGGTTTAAAACAAAATGCTTTATTTTGAACTGTTTTTGCTGACCTCTTTTCACTTTTTGGTTGATCAACTTTACCCACAATTTATCAGTGCACCTTAATTTGGTTCTCGGGTAAATAGTGTCAGACATTTTGTGGCAAGCCTGGTTTTTGCTGCTATTATTAAAAAAAAAAAAAAAAAAGGTCTTTGCATTTTGAAAAACCAAAACCAATGTATCACACATTTGACAATACGTCTGTGAGATTAGATTCATTTCCTCCAACGGTGCGAACAGATGCGAATGAATGAATTATCTGCTGGCTTAGAAAACTTTTGTGTTTTTCCACATCATGATTTCTGCTGACACGGGCAAGTTTCTGTCAATCGCACAAACACATGAAGCAGAACGGCTAAAGATGCGCAAGAGTAAATGACCTCATTTGCACTCGTTGATGTCATGCAGCAGTGGGTTGCCACATCCTGGAGATGAGGCTAGCCGCTGTGTTTTGATGTTCTTGGTAACAGGTTGGGCCTTCTGTGAAGCGGCCCTGAGGCTGCCTGCAGAGAGAGACGATTGGCCCCGGCTCTTCTTGCCGGGTTAAATCAGCTTACTGGACCCTTGCTTGTCGTCAAAAGGGGTTAAGGTGACGGATGAGTGGGCAGCGGTCACTCGGTCAGGTCAAGACGCGGTCAAGGCGAGGCCCCTCGCTGCCTGTTGAAGTCAATGTGTTGATCATGTGACTGCGAGTGAAGGGAGCTAAATGTCCTGACATCACATGTTGCCACAGTCCTGGTTTTACATTCGTTATGTCAGATTATTATTTGTCAAAGTGTCTCTTTATTTATCTGAACGCTTTCTGCCTCTTTAAGCCGTTATTGTGCGTGCGTGTGTGCGTGCGCGCGTGTGTGCGTGCGCGCGTGCGTGCGTGCGTGCGTGCGTGCGTGCGTGCGTGCGTGCGCGCGTGCGTGCGTGCGCGCTTCGTATGTCAGGTCCCGGTGGATCTCTGCCCTATGGTTCCCCAGACAGTCTGGTTGTAATGGCAGATGATGTCATGGTATGAATCACAAACAGTGACACATGCTCGGATATAATAATGATTCCCAGACCCGTCCCCTCCCCCCCAACACACACACACACACACACACACACACACACACACGCACACAACCCATATTACCTGTAACCTGAGCCTGACACAGTTCTGTATGTGCAGCCAGAATAATAATCAATTCAATTAGAAATATTATCCCTGTATTAACACCACGCTGCGTTTATTATCTCAAACACTGATAATATTTTCTTTGTGCATCTTGTAATCTTGTGGATTTACATAATGATTATTTGCAGGTCGGACAAAATGCACCTGAATATGTCCTGCTGTTCAGACGTCACACGATGTAACTTTATGCTTTTAATTCATTGATTAATTTTTGTTCAGTTGAGTTGACTGGAGAAAATACTCACTAATTTAAAAATAATTCATACAACGTAGGAAAACTTCAACCCTCCCTCTAATGTTTGGATACGTGTTTTTTTCCAAACACGTATTCTAGAAAAAAAAAAATCAATACATTTTCAATAGGATTGTGATCAGAGCCTTTCAAGAAGTTATGGACGAGCCTCAAAGTTTATTGTGATTGTTTTTATCTGTCAGTTAATTGATTAATTGGATAAAAGAACATTTTGTTTGATCCATTTTAAAAGATACATTAAAAGATAAAACAATTAAAATCCTTTTTTAAAATAAGAACATATTTTATTAAACAACGTTCCTGCAGTAAACGTTATCATTTGTAGCAAAGGTTGCTGCAGGTAAAAAAAAATAAAAAAATACTTCAAACATCAATATGTGAAAAGTTTAATACAGTGTAGGGCTAGTCTGTGGATTATTATTATTATTATTATTAACTGATGAATTTGATAGCCAAATGTGTTTAATTGAATGTTTATTTGTGCAGAAATCGAAGCAGGTGAATCTAAAACTGTCACTTAAGGAGTTCTTAGTTGAACATTTGTAAGGACAGAGGTGTTTTTATAGGAAATGCAAAATGTACATATACTTTTTAGGTTTTTTTACAGTTTTGATCTAATTGTTTCACTTTTTTTAGTCTGCACACTCCAGCTAACGATTAATCGATTACTAAATCGGTTTCAGTAATCTCAAACGTCATTGTAAATGTAGACAGTGTTGGAGTCCCAGAGCTGCACACTTGATCACATTTTACAGTCAGCCTGATAAAATGAACGTCATAATCGCCTGGAAGAGCAGAGAGCGTTACTGCAGGGAACTACTGATAAACTATCAGGCGTCTTTATTTCCTAATTTCCTTGTTTTCAGTTTGCTGCTGCAGGCCAGACTCCCCATTCTCCAGCTTTGGCCCAAACGCTACTGTTTATGCAGCATGAAGCTGCTGCTGCTGCTGCTTCCTCATGTGCAGTACGCACATCGATACCTCTCAGTCTACTTTTATGATCTGCTGTCCTGGGGGATTTTCCTCTGCGAGGGCAGAGAACAAGGGAGACGTGGGAGGCTGGAAGGGAAAGTGAGCGAGAGTGAGCGCTGGGACTTCCGGTACGCTTCAGAATTGAAATGACCCATAAAAATAAACAACACCCGAACGTGGCACAGGAGAACCTGTGATCATAATTAGAGCTGACTCTTCACAGCAGGTGTCTTGTTTTCTTAAAGGGACCTACTCTCTCTCTCTTTTATTCTTGAGTTGAGAAGAAGGTAGAGAGCAGATGAGGTGTGAACTTCACACTTTGCCTTTTTTTGTGCACATCCTCATTTTGCTAATGGAGCAGTGCTTAAAGAGTGATTTATGTGTCAGTTTTATGAGATAAAACATTTAGTGTCTCTTGACCAGAAGATATCAGTGTAATTGTAAGTAGGGCTGTTGTAAACGAATATTTTAGTAATCGAGTAATCTATCGATCATTCTTACGATTAATCGAGTAATCGGATAAAAAATATATAAAATGAAATATTGGTAAATCTGGCATAATACCGGTGTTACTATCAGATATCAATATCAGTCCAATTTTTCATATTTGAGCATCCCTAACAGTTGCTTTTTTGTAGTTTAGAAAACTAACCTGTAACAATAATAGCTCACTTTCTAAGTTAACCAGAAGAAAAGTTATAGAAAAATCTGAAATTATATTGAATTTAATAACAAAGAGGCAGGCTCACAAATATGCTTATAAAAAATGTCTACAATCCAGCTTTTAGTTTATGTATTCATCTTCAGTGAGTTTAATAGATTAATTAAACTCACCTTGCCACCTAACCTGTCACGCTTTGGGTTTGAAAATACGGGAAATGCCGCCTGGAGTGGGAGGAGAGGGCGAATGAACGAACATGGGGTGGAGGGGAGGAAATAGACCAGCGGACTGACGAACCGTTAGACCGGGGGACGAACACGGGGGGAGCAATACGGGATATTTACGACACCTTCCCTGGTCACACTCAGAAACTCATCTACCAGCCATGTACGATGCGCTCCGCCACCCGTTTCTTCAGACCGGGATATGAAATTTATTGTGCGGTTCGTCGGTAAAGCTACATTTACACGGTAAGCATCAGCTACTCAGCCGCCCGCCCTGTTCAGTCTATCCGCTCACCTCAGCGCTCTTCCCGCCGTTCGCTTTCAACCAGCAGCCCCGGAGGAGAAATGCTGCCGTACTCCAGGCATTCCCCCAGTCATTTTAAGGATGCTTATTGGTTCCCCAAAAACGATAAAAAGTCGGGCATTATCATCAATCAATAAAATCCCCACGGGCCAATCTTGAAGATTGGACTTTATGCCGCTGAGACTTAGCTTTTGTCAACAACTCAGAGGCGGAAGTGAGAGCTCCGCGCAACCCAAATGAAGTCCCGGCCGGAACACGGTGCGCTAAATAATAAAACATAAATTAACGAAGCTTCGAGGCAGGTAAATTTTCCTCGAGGAATTTTAGTAATCGAGGTACTCGAATCATTCGAGGAATCGTTTCAGCCCTAATTGTAAGTTTCTGTTAATGTGAGACTCATCTTTTTTTTTTAGTTTTATCTCAGCCATGCAACAAAATATAAGTTTTACCTGCATCTTATCTTAGCCAGCACAACCTTAATAATCCCACTGGATTTCTTTCCTATAAAAACACTGGTAAAATAAAAGCAGGGTTTTCCTCGGTGCATTACCAGCCTGGCAGGCCACCAGGCTTTACTTGGTGCCCTGCCAGGCTAGCATTGCTAATTTTTTTAAAAGTCTTTTTA
This sequence comes from Poecilia mexicana, assembly GCF_051168715.1. NCBI lineage: Eukaryota > Metazoa > Chordata > Actinopteri > Cyprinodontiformes > Poeciliidae > Poecilia > Poecilia mexicana. The sequence goes on along the minus strand of NW_028263391.1, from coordinate 6,255,777 downwards.
AAATATTTGCATTTTTAAAGCTTTATAGTTGCAGTTCAGGTATTAATCTTCCAATAACACATAATTATCAAGTGATATTTTCAAATCTCCTGTCAACTTTACACATTTTTTAACTCACAAACACGACGGGCTGCTGGATGAATGACTTTACCAAGTTGCTTCAAGCTTCAGCTGTGTAAATATTAGTATTAGACCATGATCAGGGTTAATTCCTCTATTTAGCCGTGCTGATGGCAGCTTGTGTATGATATTTTAACATCCATCAACCTTAAAAAAGGTACATAATTAATTTTCACGATGCAATAGCCTTTAAGTTGTTTTAAGAGGCTGAATAAAGTTGTAGCTGTCAGAGTTCCCTTAGTAAATACTTTGTTTCTTAATACCTAAATATCTTGCATATTCTCTTTTCTAAAAAGGTTTCGGTAGTAGGAGCTTCTGCAGAATCTCGGTCTGCATACCTTTCAACTCCGTCACGACTTAAGTATTTGTTTGAAATCACTTTCCACCACTTTCGGTTTCAGGCGCTAGCGTTCCTTTGTCTCCCATCCTGATGTTGTTGTAGATAGACACCACTTGTCAGTCGCGGGCCTGTGAGAAACGGGACAATTATTCTGTGAAACTCCGGGGGTTTCCTTCAGGCCTCCGTTCAGCGTGGTGACTCACAGCTCCTGGTGTCCTGTGGAATTTAGTCAAGTGACCGTTCAGGGTTGAAAGAATCTATCTCATAACCTACTTCCCCCTTTGATATCTATTTTTTCCCCAGTACAGTTTACACTTGTGGCTTATTTATAGCAAGAAGGTCTTGTGAGTGTGCATCAAAACAGTAATGATGAGCAACAAGACCTCAAACTGTGGTTTCAGTGTTTCCAGCTCTTGTTTTAAGAAGCATCTCAGTGTAGTTACCAAGTTATAAATCTAAACAGATGATGTGTAATCGCTGTGAAATTCCACCTTCTGTTATTTTATCTCAATCGACCAAATGCAAACTGTAGACAGAAAGGACATCCTGCTCATCGCTGCATCGCCGTTAACTCGGAGGCAAGAATGCTCAAAGCCCAGTCAGTGGTGACCTCTGGATATTTTACTAATCCTTTGTTCCAATATCAGTGTTTTGTTTATGATGCTCTGTTAAACTGTATGAATTCAGTTACAAATCTAAAGCGACAGGTTTCCGTAAGTCAAGTTTATTTGTGTATCAACGAGGCAGTTCAAAATGCTTTACGTCAAAAAAAACACAAAAATAAAAAAAACATCATACAGTTATTATTGAGAAACTAATAACATACATTACATTCTGATGAGTGCCATCACCAAAATCATTGTTACATATCAAATAAGTTTGTCAATGTTTCATTTATTATGGTTCAAAAGCAGCTCTGAGCAGGTGGGTTTAGCCTTGATTTAAATGAACTCAGTGTTTCGGCTGTTTTGCAGTTTTCTGGAGGTTTGTTTCAGATTTGTGGTGCATAAAAGCAGAATGCTGCATCTCCACATTTGGTTCTGGGTATGCAGAGCAGAACCAGAAAACTGAGAGGTCTGGAAGGTTGATGGACGGCTTAGCATTGTGGTGCTAAGGCGTTCAGCAAAGTTTCCCCCAGAAAACTTAATAAGCCCGGTGGTTGGACGTTAGGTCAGTCATCCACCCAGCGGTCCGTCGTGGTTTCGAGTTAAAAATGTTTAAAGTTGACAGGAAATTTTAAAATATCATTTGATAATTGTGTAATTGGAAGATTAATACCTGAACACCAACTATAAAGTCTTTAAAAAATGCAAACGTTTAAAGAAAGACTTAAATAAACAAGCAATGCCAAGTCTGGTGGGGGCAGAAGTAAAGCCTGGTGGCCCGCCAGGCTTATAATACACTGGGGGAAACCCTGCGTTCAGTGATTTTTAAACCAACAGCAGTGTTTTAAGCAACAGGGAGCCAGTGTAGGGACTTTAGAACTGGTGTTATGTGCTCTATCTTCCTGGTTTTAGTGAGAACACGAGCAGTAGCGTTCTGGATCAGCTGCAGCTGTTTGATTGATTTGTTAGGCAGACCAGAGAAGACAATGTTGCAGTAATCAATATGACTAAAGATAAATGGATGGATGAGTTTCTCTGGATCTTTCTAGGATATTCTGGTTCCTCTAATCCTGGAAATGTTCTTCAGGTGGTGGAAGGCCGACTTTGTAACCGTCTTTATGTGGCTTCGAAGGTTCAGGCCGGAGTCCATCACTACACCTAAATGTTGGACCTGATCGCTGGTTTTTAGTTGTAATAACTGAAGCTGTGCGTTTCTCTTTAGGTCCAAAGATAATAACTTCAGGTTCTTTTTGTTCAGCTCGAGAAAAGTTTTGGCACATGCACAGGTTGATCTGTTCAGTGATTGGACAGGTTCAGAATCACCTGGTGACGTCATAAAGTAGAGCTGTGTATCATTTGCGTAGTCAATGGTTGTTGATCTTTCTGTTGCAAGGTGAGAGTAAATATCAAACCCTCTTCTCTGTTTTTTTTTCCCCCATGATATTTTTTTTCTCCTCCTTGAAGTCTCCTTTGGTGCTATATTAGCATCTCAACCGACTGCATTCCTGCGTGAGGGCACAGCCCAGATGACGACAACTTTTGGGAGGCTGGAAGGCATTTGTGGGATGTTCATTTCTTTGCAATTTCAGACCTGATGAAGCCACGCCTTCACGCCTGGATGCATTGATAACCACTCCCCCTTTACCTGGCAGCTCCACATGGAGTAGTTTAAATGCTACAACCAAAGCATTATGGAAGTATACAAACAACACAATATTACTTCTGTTGTGGCAGAAACTCTCTAAATGAGAGATTCTCTACGTCTTTTCATGCATTCAGATTAAATTGTGCAGTCATTCTGGTTTTTTTTATTTTTTATTGCTTGCTATGGTTTTCAGTTCTCTAAATATTTTATTTCAACTTCATTGCTGTACGTTAAGAAATGTGTCTCAAAAACATAAATATTCATACCCTACAGTTTCTTTTTTGGGAATTATACTTGGATGTAGCTGAGTCAGTGAGTCAACCTGAAGAAATGATTCAGTTCACTGTGTTCGTATAAAGCCTTTTCACAGCAGTGCACTTTGCAAAAAATAGACAAGAATGAGTAATTATTGCATCAGTCATCAATAAAGAGCTAATTTTGTAGCAGCAATTGGTTGCTGTGTGATAAATCTATTGTTAGTTTCACAAACTCATAAAAAAATTCCTTAATAGAATCACTAAATATATATCTATTCATAATAGAAAAATATATAATTAATAAATTACATAAAATGTATAAGTAAAATATTTAATTGGTTTTGACAATATGAGTGACAGCAGTGGTATTAACAAGAAAATGCATCATGAAAAACATATGTACATGACAAATTACTAAATCTGAAATTACAGTGACAACCACACAATTTATACTATATGAATAAGGAGTGGTAGTAAATAAGTTGATCTTCTTCTCACTCCTCTTCAATATAAATTCATTCTTGTTTGTCTAAATATAGAACTGTTGTATATATTTCAGTGTAACTACACATTTCTCTGTTCCTATTCTTTTATATGGCTCAAAATAAAGCAACAAGCCAAACTTGTTTCAAGATATGTATAAACGCTGTTTCTTTTTGCATAGCAGTACATTTGGACTCCTAAATATAGCTGTTGTAACAAAGTACCTTCTTTGTTAGTTTATTGTCAGGATGTTCCCACAGCCGTACGTGGCGGCAGACCTCTTGCAGAAACGCTGTGCAGGGCTCCAGAATAACGTTACGGCTTTGATAAGCCTTCCTGTTTGGCGCTAAAAGTCTCGCCGTCTCTCTTGCTGTTTTACAGCATAATTAAACCACAGACTTGTCTCAACATGTAGCAGAAAATTATTAACTCTTTAGCTGTTCCCAAATGTCTGATTCTTTTGAGCTCCTTTTTTTAGGATTGTCTTAGAAGAGGTAACCTTGAGTTGTCTTCGCTCGGTAATGACATCCGTGCTAAAGAGGGTTGTCAGCCGAAATAAGGAGTCCCAACTGGCCAATAAAGCTATAAAGCAGTCCATTCCTGTAGCCAGTTGAATTATTTTCGCTATTAATATTTAATATAAGACTAAAAATCTAAATAGATTGTTGGTCTAATGTGAATATGATTCTTTGGAAATCTTTTTAATGACTCCCAACTTCAATCTGTTCAAAGTTTTATGCTTCTTTACAGCGTCTCACCCAGAAAGCTAAAGTTAAGCATTTCAGTCTGGATTGCTAAATCTGCCACTCACCGTCTCTCTCTCTCTCTCTCTCCTGCTTGTCTCGTACTTTCAGGTACAGGAGCAGGTCCACCCAACCCTGAAAGCAAAGGAGGATGCCCTGCAGCACATTGAAGAGCTGATCCTGCAGCTGCTCAACATGCTGTGTGTGGCCCAGCCTCGCACGGTGCAGGATGTAGAGGTATGACCTTTGCTTTCTCTCTCCTGGTAATTTCTGTCTTAAAGACGGAAACTTTTAATCCATAAAAGGCTCGTGTCTGTCCTCTTAACATGAAGAATCTCCTTGCCTCCCCTTTCGACAGGAGCGTGTGCAGAAAACCTTTCCCCACCCTATAGATAAGTGGGCAATTAACGACGCCCAGGCAGCTATTGAGAAACGCAAGAGAAGAAGCCCCTTGCTTCTCCCTGTGGACAAAATACACCCATTACTTAAGGTAAAGACTCGGAGCTGACCGCTCGCTCTCTCTCCCTTTCCTCTAGTTTAGGTGGTAGCTTTGGCAACTTGTCTAATGACATTGCCCCGGAGTAAGCCGTCACCCTGCATGCTCAGACAGACGCTTGGCATGATCTCGAACCAACCTGTGGATCGGTTCACGTGCTTCGCTCCGTCTGATGTGTTTTGCTTTTTCTCCAATCAGGAGGTTCTGGGCTACAAGGTGGACTACAATGTGTCCCTGTACATCGTGGCAGTACTTGAATACATATCAGCAGATATACTCAAACTGGCCGGCAACTACGTCGGCAACATTCGGCACTATGAAATCACCCAGCAGGACATCAAGGTCTCCATGTGTGCAGACAAGGTGGGGAGCCTCGTCGAGGAAGGAGCGGCTGCGTTCGCTCGCCCCTTGCTGATCGGTTCCGTTTCGTGTCTCTGCGTTCAGGTGCTGATGGACATGTTCGACCAGGAGGAGGACATCGGCGTGATGTCGCAGTTCACCGAGGAGCCCTTGTCGCTCGCGGAGCTTTCGTATGACGAACTGGTGAAGCTTGAAATCGCAGAGGAGCGGCAGTATCTGCGGGAGCTCGATCTTATTATTAAAGTGTTCCGGAACCATTTCCTGTCCCACCCCAAAGTCTTCACAGATGAGGTGAGGAGGACATTAAGCCGATGGTGGAAACGTCGTAGTATTGCTTTTAGAAGGGATTTCTCACATCCTTTGAAGGGTTTACTTACTCGTCAGGGTAAGTAAACCCGGACTGACGGTCCGGTTCGTGTTGGATGCACAAGTTTGGATTTTTTTTTTTTTTCTACACCACTCATTCTCAAAATTATACACACAGAAATGCATCCCCACTAAATGTCTCTTATCAAACTACACTTCTCATGACAACATACTTTTTCTAGGTATGATGAATTTTCAGGTTTAGCTCAAGCTGGATATTTCTCCACTTTAGCTGGTTAAACTGGTAGTTTATGCTTCATCCATTCGTAACCCAGTTCAGATATATTCTATTGGAGCATAATAATAATAATGACAAATATTTTATGATGTATTTATTTTAGTCTGCATGTAGAGTTTTGATCTTTATTGGAGAAAATGCACAATAAATTTACGTTTTTCAGCCAGTTATTGTTGCTGAAATGTACATAAATACATCAGATTGTTCAACCCTGGAGAGAAACAATTAAAACGCATCATTTAAGGTCCAAAATTAATTGCCCTCATTCCCATGATGACTGTTTTTACACTTTTCACTTCTAATTATACATGTAAAGGATGGATTAAATAATATAGAACAAATAAGATGTAAAACATAAAGGGGAAAATCCGTTAATATTTCTAGAAAAATCTTTCCAAAGGCTACACGAATTTGAAATTGTTACTCGGCTTCATTTCAGTTAAGTAGCTGTGAGCAGCTTACTGCAGATCCAGCTTATTCAGGACACACATCCAAATATCAAACAATTTAAGCCAAATCCACTCTGAGATCATTTAAAGATTAAAACTTCAACTCTCTAATCTGTTAACTGGGAATTGGTATCAAAGTCACTTGAAACTTCCAGATATGCTTTTCCTTACAGGCTTATTTTATGGAAACAAACATCCATTCACCACTACAAAATTGGGACTTTTTTTGTTCACAGCCAAGAACTTGATAGCACGGACTATAATGTTGTCAAATTTGTGTTTTATAAGGACTGCCTTTCCAATCACGAGTCGGTCTGTTTACACAATGATTGCAGCAAACTCTTGTTTTGCTGCTGAAAGTTGTCTCTCTCTCTCTCTGTCTCTTTCTCTCTCTTGGCTAATATGGAGCTCAAGCGCTAAATTCCTCCAAACATATAGGGATAAGAACAGTTGAAGAAAAAAAATAAATAAAAATGGAGTGCAGTGTGTACAGGTTTAGAAGAACTTAGTGGAAAGTTGAGTTTCATGGATTGCTGTGGCTTTGCATATTTTGGGTTGGGTAATTTGTGGTATCATCTGGGTGAGGAGCGTAAACCTATGTGAGGCCCAGAGGAACACAGAACATGTAATTAAGTTGAGACAGGAACAACATCTGCATCCCCCGCCAGAATAACCTCAATTATGTCTGTTGAAATACGGCATCATCCTGAGCGTCAGAGACGCCGAGAAAGAGCTTCGGTTAAATAATGGTGTGGCAGAGCTGCTTTTTAAGACTTCGGCAGTCTGTAAACACTCAGCCCAGTTTTAGAGTCCCCGTATTCTTTAGTGATTATTCTTTTTTTGGAATATGCTGTTATTGTTTATAATCGGACTCTACAGGAGAGTGACGAGAAGAAATCCACTTTTGAAAGTCCTGAAAAACCTGATTAATCGGATTATTAATCTGATTTTAAAAATGGGCACATTCTACGGGTTTTTCATTAAGCTACTTAAGTTGTTTCTGTGCAATATTAGAAATGGATTAAAAGATGTAAATAAACAAATAATCCACTTTCTTTTTTAAATAAGAAAATAAACTTTTTATTTATGTGTTTTTGCCTAATTTGCAAAAACACAGCATTCCTTTAGTGAATTTCAACCTGGCGAATATCAAGAAATTGCCACTTGAGGAGTTTTGGGTAAAACATATTGACAGACAAGTGATTTTTATCTTAAAATGCAAATGTATACATATAAACCGTATTTTCCAGACTATAAGCTGCTACTTTTTTCCTAAGCTTTGAACCATGCAGCTTGTAGCCCGGTGCGGCTTATATGTGGATTTTTACAGTTTTTTTTTATTTTTTTATTTTGGGGGTGCTGTAGTTTTGACTTAATTTACTTAACTTTTTGTTTTTACTCCAATTATCAATGCATTAATTACTAAATTAGTTCCAATTATGTTCAAATAATTAATCGTTTCAGCTCTAGTGAATTTTGCGAGTTGCTAAGTTGTTCAGGGAGAACAGTAAACGTGTGATGAAGGTGCTCTTCAGACCAGAAGTGAACTTTTTTCACCCGTTTCCAAAGTGCCACTCGGAAACCTGGTAATGGCAGCATCATACTGCGAGACGCATTTGTCCTGCAGGGACGAGAAAATCGGCTGATTGGAAGAAAGTTAATGTTAATACAGAGCCGTCCTGTGTTAGAATCTCACTTTAATAATAAACATCAGCTTCACATTTTATGCTAGCATGACCGTTTTTAGCTGATCGATTCTCCAGAAAGAATCAATAACGTATTGTAAATATTTAACACTTGAATTATCACTCCAAAGCTACTTGTCACACTAATGTAAATATTACCTGAGGGTTAAAGGTCACATTTCTAATAGCCTGTATTTATAGTGGCAGTAATTTGAAGAAGGGGGAGAAAAAAAAGCTAATGGCTGATTAAGTATTCAGATGCCCTCTGACCCTGTTAAACTCTGGTAGAAATGGACAGCCTTGGACTTAATTTAGAAATGGCTTTTCAGCAGACAGCCTGTAACAGTCGTGCATTGATAATGTCTTATTATCACCAACAATCTCACTCGGAAAGATGTCTGAGCTCATTTTTTATTTAAATATCAATTATTTCCTTTGTTGTCGATTGATGTTCAAGCAAGTGATGATCACATTTTGTGGAGGAGGAGAGGATGAACTTAATAACCTCAAGTTTAACAAAAATACTAGCAGAAAGGACTGGACAGAGAAGACCAGTATGTTTACTATATGTGCCCAATATACAGTGAATTATGATTTCTCTTTCAACTGTTTCATCCAGAATACGTCTAAACACACTGAAAAAAAACACAAAATCTTATCAAGTATTTCTGTCTAGTTTCTGGTTCACTCATCTTGGTACACTTGAAATAAGAAAACCAACTCACTTTTCAGCAAGATATGAGTTTAAGTCGGTAATTCTTGAATATTGATGAAAAAGGTGGGATTCCGATGGCAGATTGTTTCACTTGTAACATGAGAAAAATGTCTTATTATAAGTGAAATAATGTGTCAGTGGAACTATAACTTTTTTATCAATATAAGGAGGAGTCGTTAACTTAAGACAAGTTCCTATATCTCGCTGAAAAGTTACTTGTAAGTTAGTTTTGTCTTATTTCAAGCTAACTAAGATAGTTGCACTAAAAATCAGACCAAAAATACTTGATCTGTCCACTTTGGTGCACTGTCAAATCTGTCAAGTTACTGTAACTAGAAAAAAGAGAAACTAAGTACTGATTGTTCACACAGCTCACCAGTTTTTTTGTTTTTGTTGTTGCAGGATGTCGAGGTGATCTTCAGCAACATCTTGGACATCCACGAGCTGACCGTGAAGCTCCTGGGTCTGATCGAGGACGCGGTGGAGATGACTGCTGACGGCAGTCCTCATCCGCTGGTGGGCAGCTGCTTTGAAGACCTAGCAGAGGTAACATGCATCATTGATCAGGAAATGGTTATTGAGTCAGTTATTGGTGGTAATTAAAAAACAAAACTGATGATATGAGCTGAAATGTTTTTTTTTTTTTTTTGTTGCAATTTTCTTCAGCTTGTGTCATTAGTGCATCTATAAATATAAGTAAATTTGAAAATATAATCAATATTTGTGTTTGCGGAGCTACGGATGCCTGCCATTCATACATTTACCAAAAAAAATTAGTAATAGTTTTTTTTAAATCATGACCTTTCTTATCACAAACATTTGTGATAAAATCCCAAACTTATATCACCCACTCTTACCAAAAAGCATAAAAATCTGTTTCATAACCTCTTTTTTTTAGCTTGTTTTTCATGTTTTTGTTCAAGCAAAAATAAAGATATTTTCTGGAAACTCTATCAGATTTGAGTTTTAATAGAGCAAATAAAAGCTACGTACCTGTAAAAAAAATTATATATATTTAATATCAGCTTGCAAATTATGTCAAAGATTTATTAGTTAAAATCCAACATTTGGTCAGTAATTACCAAAATGAAGGCCGATAATGAAACGCAATGTTTGCTTTCTCACCATTTGTGCACTAGAAATAGCTAGATGCTCAGCACAAATGACTAAATATAATGACAGCATGAGTAGCGGGTTATTTCTGCGTGAATGGCTGTGTTTTGATTAGTAATGCTCTGGCTCGTTCTGTGTGCTTACAGGAGCAGGCGTTTGACCCGTACGAGACCCTGTCGCAGGACATTCTTGGCAAGAAATTCAATGAGCACTTCCATGAAATGATGCAGAGACAAACAGTTTGCCAACACTTCGGGGTGAGGTTTTGAACCGGAGCTCAGCCGCTCAGAGAACATTTTCATTTTTCTATCCGCATTCATAAAAAAAAACTGAAAAAAAGTTTTTTTTTAATGAATGCAGCTTTACTTTAATTCCCCATCATTAAAGCTGCAGTGACATGTTTTTCATTTGAAGGGCACAACATTACCTGCTGGTCATTTCATAAAAACTCATTTTGCTGTTTGAACTTGCATCTTAAAGTTGCTTATTACCCATCACACTCGGCACTCGTTCCTGCTTCTGTTTTGATCTGAGCGTGGGTAAAATACGGTTCGAAGGCATGTCATGACATATTTCACCGTCCTGTCTGCGTACGCTTGATTCTCTGCCGCCGTTTTGTTTTATTTGGACATTCCTCGCGAGAATAGCATTGAAATAGGCCCGGTGGGGTGCAGTTTGGCAGCCTTTGAAGATGAAATATTTGCTGTTGTTTTCTCAGGCCAGAGACTATTGTGGCTAAGTGAAGCATCGCAGGGTTTCAACCCCACTTAGTGTAACAGTATTTACGAAACGGGACAATTTTCTGCTCGTTTCAAGCCTATAACCTGAAATGCCTACTTCTCATTTATTGTATACATATATAAATGGAGCTCTCTCTCTATCTTTTCATGTGCTTATTGAAGTCAAAAGGAGAACAGCAGACTGTGTGTACTTCAACGGTGTTGTGGCTCAGATTGAGGCCTCACTGCGTTTACCACCAGTCAGACCCCAGTTAGCCGCCGTGCCCTGAATACTCTCACCCGGTGTTTATTTTCACGTACGCTTCACGTGAAAGACGGCGAGCACGGGGAGTTAAAAATATGCTTTTAATTTTACCTTGTTGTATTGATTAAAGAAAAACTGTCACACAGGCGAAAGCATTTTGTCACACTACTGCATAATGGTTTAAAAATTAGGGAAAAAACTAGCCACACTTCTAAGATTTTCTAACATTTTGAAACCCATGCATTATTTTTTCTTCTAAAGTTATGACTTTGATGGCTTTTCAAGATAAGTGGATGGCAATCGATTTTATTTGGAGCCATCAGAGTAAAGAGGGGTCGACTGCAAGAGCCTTCAAATTTCAGATTTCTTTTATTTGTAGAGATTTTTAAAATCTCACTAGCCGTTGTGACGTCACAGACCTTTGTGATGTCACGTCTCTGTGAGGTCTGTGAGGTTTGTGACCTCACAGACCTCTGTGACCTCATAGGCCTCTGTGACTTCCAAGTCACAGAGGCCTATGAGGTCACAGAGTCACATGACGCCGGCCCCGCCCCCTAGCGGAAATGGAACTGTCCTCCGACAACCCAGCTGTTACTATGGGAGACGTAACGGACCTCAATGAGTTACCTGAGACATTTTTGTGTCATTTTGCCTTATAAACAAACACTGAGGCAAAGACGGCGGGCAAGAAAATTCTGTAACTAGTCCTACATCAGGTCTGTAAGGTTATTAGCGGGAAATAACGGAGAAATCAACGATAAATCCCGAGAGGGAAAAAAAAAAAAAGTCAATTTGATGTGAGTGTGAACGCTGTGGGATGCACTTTGCACGTACAAAATGGGTGAGTAATGACTTAAATAATACCGGCTTGTGGAAAATCTGCCTTCATGAAGATGTTTAGAAATAAACGGTAGCATGAGACGATGTTTGAATGCCAATGTAGCAGTTAGCGCAGTCTGTTTTCATGCTGCCAGAGCTACCGTTGGAATCTACACGCATAAAATCCAGCATAACTACCTTCACTTATTGATCTGGAAATGATTAGATGTTTAGCATCGCTTTAGTTTAACTGAGTTGTGTTTATTTGACGCTTAGCCGTGAGTCGTTAGCACGGCGCTATCAGTAAGTGCGTTATGTCAGAAAATGCGATGTTTATTACCTGTTACCTTCACGGTGTTTACTAACGTGGTAGTTCCCCTCCATCCGTTTCATTCAACTGGACGTGAGGTGGACTGCAATCCACGATCCATTTCCTGCGTTATTCCAGACTCATTTTTGATTTTGGAAATGTAATCAATTGTATTCCGCCCTCTACACTTCCTGGGTAACGGCTGTGAGGATTGCATATTCCCCACTGACAACTGATTATCCGTGATTATCTATTATTTTCCTCAACATCTCTCTGACTGCAGCGTGTTTCCTATGATAGATACTGTCAATAATGTCGTAGTACTTTGAACGCTGATTGATCAGTTGCTGACAAGTGCCCTGTAATGATTGGGAGATGATTGCTCTAAGTCAGCATGGGGGCGGAGCTGGCCTAAAGTGACCCAATTCCGATTTATTTATTTTATTTATTTATTTTTGACGTAATGCAACCTGTATCTGATATTTTCATGACAATCTGAACAGCACAGGTCGAATTCTTTTGGAATGCGACCCGGGCCACTTGGATATCCGATATGTATCCGATTCAAATGTGACCTATTGTCCAGGTCACATTCACATTGCAAATAACCTTTGCTGGTCACCTTATATCACTTCACTTTCTGAGACAAATGACAAGGGCTTCCCTCCCTCCTTTCATCCTCTTCACCTTCTGCAGAGGAACCATTCAGAGCCTGCTGACCAGCAGTATCTCCATCTGGTCTGGGAGCTGCAAGGTCTCAGACTGGAAGTTACTGAAAAGAGTCGTGAAGACAGCAGAGATCATCTTTGGGACTCCACTTCCCCCTGTCCAGAGCATTGTACACAAATGCTTCTTAACCAGACCTAACCAGATCCTCTTTGATTCCACCCGTCCTCTCCATGGTCTGTTCATCCGGTTGGCATCTGGCAGGAGATTCCTTCGCATCCGCTGCAGAACAGCCAGACTCAGAAATAGCCGTCTCCCACTGGCCATCAGATTGCTCAACAATCCCATTCAGTCTATCCTTCCTGAACGTCCTTGATGTTTGACAAATGTCACTATTTTGCGTCCCGATACGCGCCCGAGGGAAGAAAAACAAAAACCATGATGGATTATTGGACTACAATGAGGATTAAGTTGTTAATATGCTGCTCCGGCCGGATAATAACTTCAAATATGTAAGCTAAGCTCCACCGTTAGCTTCCATGTTTACTTCAGCAAACACTGAGCACTTCTTCTTTTTATGGCGGTTGGCAGAACACTGAGAACTCTGACGCTATTGCGCCCTCTACTGCGCATGCGGGACACTTTCAGGCCGTTTGGAGTTCAGGTCTGGGTTTTTTTGGAAGTGTGAACGACCCTGCAAAAAAATCTAACTTGACAAAAAATCGGAATTGGGTCACTTCAGGCTGCAGTGTGAACACAGCCTTACTGAATACACATCGCAGCTTTTGCTGTAACAGTGTTCAAACATGAGGCAGTGACATCATCAGCCGCCTCTTCCTCCCCTCATCTGTTGTCTCATTGCGTACGCTCCTATGACCAGCCGCCTCTCTCTCCCTCCCTGGCTGTCAGATGGATGCGTCTGTCAGCCTCCAAGCCGCTGCTCTCTGATCCGTCTGGTATTGTGGGTAAATTACATCGGCTTTTAAAAATAGAACAGTCAGGCACACTGCTCGCAATTTCTCTCCTGAGGAGGGAGAGCGCTGGGGTGCCAACGACTCAAAGCTCATCTCGTATCGAAGTGATGTCAAAAGACCAGAACTGAGCCTCAGAGTGTCACAGGAACATTGTGTTGAGAGTTTTATGTAGCTTTCTGTCTTTTGATTATATTTGAGATACGTTTACAATTATAGATGCTCTTTTTTAAGCTTGACTTGATGTATAGATAGGTCTGTCGCAATAACAAATTTTGCTGGGCGATAAATTGTTCCAGAAGTTATCGCGATAAACGATAACATTATTTCTTTGACACCATTTTTAAGTAACATAATGGTGATGGCATAATAATAATTATGCAGAAACGCATTCTGAAACATCAATAAACGTTAAATTCTAATGAACATTTAGCACTGGGACTGGAAGACGTTTTAAACCTCCAAAATAAATAAACAAAACAACAGAAACAACAAATAAAATGAATTACAAAGTCTCAGAAAACAAAATTATTCTCAAAAAGTCTTTTGTCATCTCGTTTATGGCAGAAAGAGAAAAACGATAAATCACGCCAAGGGAAGTTATTGAGTTTGTTTTAATTTATCATGTGATTAATTGATTTATTGATTATTGTGAGAGGCCTATATGTAGCACTCATAAAAATGCTTTAATTTAAAACGTGTGTGTGAAGATGCATCCTAGAATAGTGGCAGCTGGACGATGCATGAAGGAAAGTAGGATCCTGTGACATTCACCAACATCACATTTTATTATTCCAGCCTGCGTGCTCAGGTGTGACGACAATCGACACAAAGAGAAAGGAGTATTAAGATATCTCTGTCCTTATATTTTGCTTTTCAAGCAACTTTTTCCACATTTTCTTTCTTGAGTCTGACGACCTTCAGTGTGATGCGAGGAACACAAATCAGTGCAGAACTACTGTGTGTTTTTAAAACGAATGTTACGTGTAGTTAAACCGAGGAGTTGAGACGGCCGTCAGTAACTCTGGAGGATCTGTGATCATCCACAGACAACTATTTGCTGTTCTGTCCACAAATCCGACCTTTACTTAGGAGTTTCAGAAAGAATATGATAAATATGAATGATAAAAATTGATATATCGATGAATTTATCAGTCTGATAAGTGACAACTTATAGGACTGGTGTTTATTTACATCATCTTGTGTTTCAGGACAGGGCAGGAGGCGGCCATGTGGTTTTTGTTTGGTCATGTGACAGTGATGCAGGGTTGTAGGGGGTTTAGCTGAAGCAGAGTCAGTTTTTCATGTTGTTGAAATGTGTAGAAATATGTGCAACGTCCGTAGAGCAATATTAATATCTGATACCGATATTGGCCCAGATTTCCATACCAGTTCCTCCCTAACGATGAGACTTAAAGTTTGAGCTGGTTATTTCCTTTCCGCTTTGTAATTCTGTGTCTGTGTGTTCAAACCGGTTCCATAAAATCTGTTAGAGACTCAAGTTTGTGGTTGCTTGGAGTTAAAATGTGAAAATGTTTGTGGGTTTGAAAACGTATGCAAGATAGTCTAAAACAGGGGTGGGCGATCCTGGTCCTCGAGGGCCGGTGTCCTGCAACTCTTAGATGTATCCCTGGTCCAACACACCTGGATCCAACAGCTGAATCACCTCCTAAATGCAGTCAGGTTCTCCAGAGTCCTGCTAACAACCTAATTATTTGACTCAGGTGTGTTGAAGTTGAGACACATCTAAAAGTTGCAGGAGACCGGCCCTCGAGGCCTGGAGTTGCCCACCCCTGGTCTAAAAGAAAACCAAATAAAGACAGAAACTTGGGCTGCACCTAATAATTAATTTAACTATTATATTGATCATTCTGACGATTAATCAAATTTTTAAATATGGCACATTCTGATTATTATATATATATATATATATATATATAATTTTTTGAAATGCAAACAAACAAAGGAATTCCTTTTGTAGATAATGAGTTTTATTAAATGCAGTCACATAGCACCACTTTAGAAAATGCTTGATCATTTGTAGCTGCTAAATAATAAAAACTTGTAAAATGAACATGTGGAAAGCCTCGGCCCTTTTCTGCTCAATCAGGAGGATGTGATGTCATTTCACATTTGACCGTAATAAACCGTATTCTTGGAAACATGCAGGTCGTTGTCAGTACTTCCCTACAGGTTGCGCAGTAAAAATGCGCGGTTTCGTTCCTTCTCCGCTCGCCGTTTTCCCGCGGTCCGTCAAGGCGCATCGGGCAGCTGAAGCCTTTGTTTTCCATGAGCCAGACTCTTCCTCCCCAGCCAGACGCTGTAGCTGCCGCTGAGGAGTCTAAGTACAGGGATATTGATTCTGAGTCATTTATCAGGGGATCAAAGATTAAAGTGGATACTTTGGCCCCACCCAGACAGTCATCGTGCCGGCTCGCTCGTCCTCCTCTCTGGCAGTCTCACACTGAAACATTTACATGGCCTGTGTGTGTTTTGTATGTTTTCATTTTATCCTCAAGTTAAAAAAAAAGTTATTTAGCTTTCACTTCTCTCCTTGACCCCCTGCAGTCATGTGGAAACACACCAGACTGAATTCATTTAGAAAACAAAAGTGACAGAGTAATAAAAGCTACTTTTGGTCACTGTTTGGGTTTTATTTTGGTTGATAATTAAGCCGTTTTTTGTGCAGAAGTTCAAAATACTACATGCCTGTTTATTTCCAACATTTCTAACTACTCTCTTTTCTGTCTGCAGTCTAATACGGGAGGTTTTAAGGAGTGCGTTCAGTATGTCCTTCCCCAGCTGATGAAGGTTCCAGTGTACCACTGTCTGCACTACTTTGAGCTACTGCAGGTATGCGCTCATTATAACACTTTAATGTTCCCTTTTTAAAAAAAATTTCTTGATTTTTGCATGCTGCGTTCAGAGTTATTCTAATATATAGAGGTCAACTTTTAACAGTAATAAACAAAAAAGGGAAAAATGTGATTTTAATACTTTAGAAAACACTTGATGTTCAAATCTGTTAAAAACAGACAAAAATCTGCAAGTGTGATCCTTAATAAAATCTATTAAAATTAAAATACAGTATAAAAAATATATTTTGTCATCTTAACTGGATTAATTAAATATTATTCAAAGATGGCTCTTCTCTTTTTATTTAGACATAATTTATCTAATATTGATTACACTGTAAAATGTGAAATCCTTTCGTTGTAAGCGGTTTCTGATTTTCCTTTCGTAGTTAAAGTGTTGATTAATAACCCAGATAATTTGGGGGGGAACTTTGTCCACTTTTGTTTTGGTCAGTCATGAGTTTTCTCTGTAAGGCCACAGAAATACACGGCAAAAACACAAAATGTTGCTAATTGTTTTTGGTCTAGTAAGACCAAACCAACATACAAGAAACTTTGTATGATATGAGCTTGGTTTAAGTCAATAATTCCTTAAAGTTAATGAGAAAAGTACTAGTTATAAGGGAAATAATCAATACGGTTTCATCAATATTAAGGAATTATCGACTTATAATGACCTCCTAATTTTTACTGTAATTGTAAGTTAATTTTGTCTCATTTCAGTGGGTGAAATGAGACAAAAATCTGAATGTTATTAAAGGGCCGGTTGTACCAGAATCTCTTGATAAAACCAATAAAAATGTTAAATATCAATCGATAGCTTTTCCTCCAGGGTTTTGTGATTGTTTTAGGTTTTTTTTTTTTTTTGCAATCAAAATTACAGATTTTGTGGTGAATATTAAGAAATGTTTTTAATTTTTGTTTTTTTTTACAATATTTGTGCTAATGTATGATATTAAATGTGACTCTTTGTCACTCGCCATAGTTGCCGATTCAATGTTTTTGACCAATTTTGAGAATATTTGCAGTAAAATCAGGAAAAAATTTGGAAATTTGTTGATTTTGTGTGTGTGTGTGTGTGTGTGTGTGTGTGTGTGTGTGTGTGTGTTTTATTTTTTATTTATTTATTTTTTGCAAATTTGTGAAAAACTGGAAGTAATTTGGAGTCCAGAGGGCCACATAAAAAGCTACGGCGGGCCAGATTTGGCTCCCGGGCCTTAAGTTTGACACCTGTGCTATAAACACTAGAAACAAGGCCAATAAAATTTTGTCGTCTTCGTTTTACAATCCTTGAATGAATGAATAGGATGAAATCAAACCTCAAAGTGCAGAGAGAGAGTCTCTTTTCCCACTGATATTTTGGCTGTAGCTTAAGACTCTCACCGTCTTACTGTTGTTGAAAACACGAGCGTGAGGACGGACCCGGTAAGTCGTGTTTTTAAAGTCGGAGCCTCTTGGTGAGCGGTAAGACTGAAACACTTTTCCTGTTGGCATCAAACGCGTCACATTCTGTTCTCTTGCGCTGAAAGGTAAACT
Organism: Poecilia mexicana; assembly: GCF_051168715.1. Lineage (NCBI taxonomy): Eukaryota > Metazoa > Chordata > Actinopteri > Cyprinodontiformes > Poeciliidae > Poecilia > Poecilia mexicana. The sequence goes on along the minus strand of NW_028263391.1, from coordinate 6,238,021 downwards.
CATTTATTGTGTTAGAGATTATTAGAGTTTCAGAGCCATTGTTCTTCTGCAGCATCGTTTCTCATGCCAAACATCTGCCGGTATATTTTGATTGATATCGTGAGTTATAGTAATGCGTTTCTCTTTTACAGCAACTCCAGGAACGTAGCAAAGAACAAGACGACAGAGAATGTCTGAAACAGGCGATTACTGCCTTGCTTAACCTGCAGTCCAGTGTGGAGCGCATCTACGTCAAGCACCAGCCTCGTCGTAAACCTGTGTATGTTCCCGCCCACAGGATGGAAACGCTTGCCTCTCATTGGCTGAGTTCATTTATTGCACATATTTACACCAAAACGTCATGCTGCCAGATTGTCTCTTTTGATTCGTTGGTATATTTTTGTCTTTTCCCCCAGCGAGGCCATTTACCGCCGCTACAGCCGGCAGGTACGCGGCAAGCAGCTGGCCATCAAGCGAATGATCGAGATCCAGAAGAGCATCGACGGCTGGGAGGGGAAAGACATCGGCCAGTGCTGCAACGAGTTCATCACCGAGGGGACGCTCATACGAGCCGGCGCCAAGCACGAGAGACACAACTTCCTGTTCGACGGCCTCATGATCAGCTGCAAGGCCAATCAGAGCTCGCGGCTGCCGGGGTCCGGCAGCGGCGCGGAGTACCGCCTCAAAGAGAAGTTCGTGCTGCGGAAGATCCGCATTGTGGACCGCGAGGACTCCCAGGAGCTGCAGCATGCGTTCGAACTCATTTTCAAAGACGAAAACTCTGCGGTTTTCTGCGCACGGACAGCGGAGGAGAAGGCGAACTGGATGGCGGCGCTGATGGCGCTTCAGTACCGCTCCACGTTAGACCGCATGTTGGACTCCATCCTGCAGACGGAGGAGCAGCAGCGTCCGCTCAGGCTGCCCTCGCCGGAGGTCTACCAGTTCGCCGTGCAGGACTCGGAGGAGAACATCGTGTTCGAGGACCGAGTGCAGAGCAAGACTGGCATCCCCATCATCAAGGCCGGCACCGTGGTCAAGCTCATAGAGAGGCTCACCTACCACATGTATGCTGGTAAGCTGCTGCAGGCCATTCAGCAAGCAAACAAAATCTATTGTGTTGTTTCTATTGTATTGCATAATATTATATAATATTTCTACTGGATTTCTTTGATTTGTTTTAGATCCCAACTTTGTGCGCACATTTCTCACCACCTACCGATCATTCTGCAAACCACAGGAGCTGCTCACCCTTCTTATAGACAGGTACAGTTTACTATGGCAAAAATACAGTAAACACACACACACACACACACACACACACACACACACACACACACACACACACACACACACACACACACACACACTTTCTACTGCCGCGGTCTCTTTACATCTTTACAGCACCATTTTCCCATATTTAGTTTTACTGAAGTACATTCCTAAAGTATTCATACCTCTTGAAAATGTTGACATTACAATCTTTAATGAATTTTATTGGGTTGTGATTAGATGTCCAGCTAACAATTATTTTAGTATTTGATTATTCCATCAATTATTCTGATGATTAAGTGATTAATTGAATAAGACGACTGACACATTCTGAAGATTTTTCATTTAACTACTTAAAAAAAAACTTTTAGCCTCAACATGTGAAAGGTTCAGCCGTTTCTGCTTGACTTAACATCAGTTCTAGTAACGTGACGAGTTTTTGATCAACTGATTAATGATTCGATAGCTTCATAGTTAGTTTTTTGTTTTTTTTGTTTTTTTACATAATTTGAACCTGGTGAAATCAAAACTAAGCCACTTGAAGAGTTCTGGGTAAAACATATTTAAAGACAAATAAGTTTTCTCATCTTCAATGCAATATGTAAATATATTTTCTTCAGTTTTGGCTTAATGACAGCTCTGAGTTTGTTGTTTTTTCAGCAATTACCTTTTTTGATTGAGTCTGTGCTTCGGTCAATGATTATTTCAATAATTGATTCAACACGATTAAATCCAATTAATCGTTTCAGCCCTAGCTGTAATCAGTCCAATGAAATGTAACCGATTTTGGCTCCAGACATGTTCCTGTTTTTCGTCGGATCTACATTGAAGTTTGTGGTTAAAATCTCTGCAGTCCAGGTGTTACAGTTTTACTGCTTCCTGTCCTAAATATCACAATATTTTCTCAGGATTAATATCCCCGAGTCAGGGAACGGCGACGACGAAGTGGCTATCTGGAACGGCGACCCGCCAACGACGGCCGAACTCCAGCGGTTCCGAAGGGAGTATGTCCAGCCGGTCCAGCTCAGGTACCGCCGTCGTCCAAGTACAGGTCGTTCTCGTTTGGTTTGGCGTTTCTCCAGGAATGTGGAAAGTGCTAAATGCCATTTATTCAAGTGATAAAAATCAATTTGGAAAAAAAAAAAAAAACGTTCACACGGATTTGAACGGCTCCCTGAATAAACTCTCCTCTGAAGATTTGATCAGTTTAAGACCCTTTATGTTTAATTTGTGTGGCACAGAAAAATGTTTTCATAAAAATGTAACGTGAAGCGAAAATGTTCATTCAGCTGGACAATTTTATGAGTCAGTTGCCGCAGATTAAGATCCCAAATTTTGGGTGCTATAGTTAGTTTAGTTTCTCTTTTTTTGTGTCGCCTCAGTTGAAGTAATGGGGACGTTTTTATTCCAACACACCCAGAAGTTTTCTGGCTCTTCACAGAGCAACAGCGGAGACTGTCTCTGTCTTATTCTGGTCTTTAGCTACTCTTTCAATTCAAGAACCCAGATATTCTCAGCGTGTCACAAAATTACTTTGCTAATAAAGTTGAGTTTATATGCTTAAACGGTTTAGCAGAGTTTACGTTAATCTACTTAGCAGCATTGAAACCTGAAAGCTTCTTAGTATCACAGAACGAATGATGGGCAGCTGCTGTAAAGGATTTAATCCCCAAGACAATGAAACTACAGCAGGAGTTTAATGTTTAATGAATGTGTGACGCTTCACAGGGTCCTCAACGTTTTCCGCCAGTGGGTCGAACATCATTTCTATGACTTTGAGAACAATCCAGACCTGAGAGTTCAGCTGGAGGAATACATCACCAAAAAACTGCAACTCCGAGGTCAGTCAATCCATTTAACATTTATATACAAACAAAAAGCGAAGGCTTTCTGCAAAAGCATGAGTTAGTTTCACCCCCAGTAATTCTGTGTGTGTCAGAAATACAGTCTGTGTAATTAAACAATGGAAAAGTGATGTGGAGTGAAAAACCTAGTGGGGTTTGAGGTGAAACTTGCTTTCGTTGGAGAGGATTTTACATCGGAGCTAATTGTCACTTAGCTTTTTTTCTACATTCCAGTCAAAGTTCATGACCTCCATGTCCCAATTTTTACACCAATCCCCTGAATTTAACAAAATATTAAACATGTTTATGCCAAACACATTAATGCAGAAGAGAATGAGGGGCCACTAACAAAGAAAAGAAAAATTACCTTTTTTTCCCCCTCAGAATCAGAATTGTTTAAATTGTTTATAAGACAAATCTATCAAAAATAAATTTGGAACAAGCTTTCAGTGCAAATTTACAAATCCCAAAGTAAGGAAATAGAAATAGTCACGTGTATTTTTATGATCCATCAACATAATTGACATGCATTTGGAGATTTATTTGGATTTTTGCGTAGATTAACATAATTAGATTTCAGAGAATTACTGGCCCTAATCCTCTTCCGTACTTAAAGTCTTCACTAGAACCTGTAAAGTTGTTTTTTTTTTTTTTTAGGCAAGTCTATGAGAAAGTGGGTGGAGTCCATAAATAAGGTGATCAGGCGGAAGCTTCAAATCCAGTCGAACGGCGTCAGTCACAACATCACCTTCGAGAGCTCGCCTCCTCCCTTCGAGTGGCACATCTGCAAAGCCGGCCAGATTGAGAACTTTGAACTCATGACCCTTCACCCCATAGAGATCGCCCGCCAGCTCACTCTGATCGAGTCTGAGCTCTACAGGTAAACAACGAGACAAACGGAGACACAGGTTGATAGAAGGAGGCTTTGTGTAGTAATGAGGACACTTGGTGCGCAGAGCCGTCCGGCCGTCAGAGCTGGTGGGCAGCGTCTGGACCAAAGAGGACCGAGAGAAGAACTCTCCAAACTTGCTCCGCATGATCCGCCACACCACCAACCTCACGCTGTGGTTTGAGAAGTGAGCCCCGTTTCTTTTCTTTCCCCACGTCACTCGTTTGTTTCGGGGTTCTTGAATAAATATTTGTGCTGCAGGTGTATCGTCGAGATGATGAACCACGAGGAACGGGTCGCCGTGTTGTCGCGGGTCATCGAGATCCTGCAGGTTTTCCAGGAGCTCAATAACTTCAACGGCGTGCTGGAGGTGGTCAGCGCCATCAACTCTGTCCCGGTCTACAGGCTGGACCACACCTTCGAGGTGAGTCCATCAGATTCCTGTCGCATCAGATTGCAGTTAATTAATCGCAGGATAAATTAAAATGAGCTTGATGATTTCCATTTGGTTGTGCGTTTGTTTCTGGTTGCATTTTATTTTGGAAATTTGAAAGGTCTCCTACTTCTAGGGTAAGTTTTCTTTACAAAAATAAAGTTTAGCTAAAGGAGAACTTGCATTATCGTGCCTTTATCAATATGTCACTAGAAAATTACCAATATCATCATCTATCGCGATACTTACTGGGACGATATATCGCCCAGAAAAAATTTATCGTGACAGGCCTAATTGTGAGCTGCAGTGTTGGAAATACTTCATCTAGTTTATATACTTCACTCCAGATCATCTATTCTTATTCTGCTTAGCAACCCAGAACAAGAACATTTAGTTCATATACTTTAGATCAACATTTAGCTTCATCCACTTCACAGAATCAAACATGGAGAACCAACATTTAGTTTTATGCCTACTTTTGTTTGTTTCTCTTTTTGCTCTTTCCTTTGGTTTATCGTTTTGTTTGCATCTCCTTCTAATTCATGTAAAGCTTTGTGGCTGAAAATGTGCTATATAAATAAAATGACCTGACCTCTAAAAGGTAATTTTAGCTTTAAAGGCAAAAACCAATCTGATTTTGATCAGAGAAAACATTTAGCTTAGTATTCACCTAATGTTGCATTAAATCACATACGTCAAAGTATTTTGGGGGATTTTATGATCTAGTTGCAGAGTATCTGTGAGGTGCAAGGAAATCAAGCATGGCTTTAAGTTTTGCCTTAGATTCTCAGTTCAATATGAATCGTAACTTTGACTGGGCCATTCACACTCTGAATATGCTTTGATCTGAACCACTTCATTAAAACTTTTGGAAATTTAACCGATAAAAGTCGTATTTTGCTTTTTTCTGTTTTCTTGGTCCCATGTTGGGCCTCTCCTCCAGAAAACATTCACATAAAACCGAACAATTTAAAGAAAAAATTATTTTTTTGTGACTTTTTAAGTTAATGTGACGTGTGATTCCCAGCTGATTCCTATGTTTTTGTCCTTTACAGGCAATACCAGAAAGGAAAAAGAAAATCTTGGAGGAAGCGGTGGAACTGAGCCAGGATCATTTTAAGAAGTACTTGGCTAAACTAAAGTCGATAAACCCGCCCTGCGTGCCTTTCTTTGGTAAGTCCTGCACAGAGTAACAATCAGTCACCCTCTCATTTCCTAATTTATTCTAATGTTAAAAGTTTGACCTTTTCACTCTCCGCTAACCAACTTGTCTTCTTCCTCAGGCATCTATTTAACCAACATCCTGAAGACGGAGGAAGGCAATCCCGACTTCCTGCGACGTCACGGCAAAGACCTGATCAACTTCAGCAAGCGACGGAAAGTGGCTGAAATAACCGGAGAGATCCAGCAGTACCAGAACCAGCCCTACTGCCTGAAGGTGGAGCAGGACATCAGGGTGAGGACTCCCGCTGTCTTTGAATGTGTTTCTTTTTTCTTTATATTTCTCGTATCTGAACGTCTGCGCCTCCTGTGTTGCGCAGAAGTACTTTGAGAACCTGAATCCGATGGAGAACATGAGTGAGAAGGAGTTTTCAGACTACCTGTTCAAAAAGTCTCTGGAAATTGAGCCGCGGAACGCCAGGCAGCCTCCGCGATTCGTAAGTGACTCTGCTGTGAAAACGCGAAGCTTTTTGCTCTGTAATTCTGTCACCTGATTCAGAAACTCTGGTCACATTGGTGGTGTGTAACTCTCAATGTTCATGCCTTTCTAATGTTTTTAGTGTGTTTAAAGGAATGCAGTTTTAGTTTCACACAAATTAAATTTCTGGCTTTTTTTTTTTTCCATTTTAAAATAAAAACTCCATCAAATCTTAAAATAAGATTTTCTCCGTTGTTGGAGTCGGTTTAAAGGATTGAAATGATTCTGTTTGTGGTTCTGTAAGTTGAGTATTTGAGTTATGAGTAGTTAACAGGAAGCTGCTCCTGATTGGTGGTTTCAGGAAAAAACAAACAAAAAATACCAAAACATTTCTCACCTGTATCTTAGTTAAAAAATGACATGTTGAAAATTATTCATAATGTTCTCAGTAATTAGTGTAAAAAAAAAATCTTATTACATTGTTTTAGGTGGGAATGCCTCTTGGCCACCACCCTAATGTTTTAGCACCTTCCTCAGATTGTTTGTCTGATTCAAGTCAGGACTTTGACTAGGCCAGTTCAAAATATTTTTATTACATCCAGTCAGAGGAAACAAGTTGGTAATATTAATTATATCCAACATCTGCCATTAATAATTATTTTAGGATTATCTGTGTGTCTGATTTTAGATTCTAAGATATTTTATATATCAATAATGCTTTATTGATCCCAAAGGGAAATTACATGCAACAGTTATTGATGATGGTTTCTTTAAGTTTTGATCTGATTTCTATACGTTCGGGACCCATCCACGTTTTTCACAGATATCTGAGGTTTAGTATCAGACTGGTCCCGTGCAGAAAAACAGATCTGGGTCCATTTAAAAATGGCTCTTTTTTTTTTTTTTTCCTTTTTTTGCATGCAGATGTAAATTACACATTTAATTGCACACTTAGCTTGCTAAAGCTTCACAAGTTTGGTCTAACATGAAAAAAACATCTTTAATTTGTTCAGTCAGTGCAATTAGGAGTAAAACAGCCGACGTAAAATAAACGATAAAGAAACTGAAACAACAGGTCGACTGTTTGGTTCAGACACGTAAAAACTAACTGGAACAAAAATCTTCTTCCAAATGGTTCAGAAAGTGTTGTCAGGAATTTTAAATATAATGTAAAACGAATAATAAAGCATGACAACGCTCAGAGCACAAAGCGTAGAATTAGACTGAGTAGATCGAGCACGTTATGGATATTAATATCAGATTGGTGCGTCTTTACTCTAATCTGTGCTGAATCGGAAGGCGGTGGACAAACCCCGATCCAAACTTTCTGAATTTAAAACCACGCCGTAACTCTTTCTAAATTATTTAAAGCCTCCTGCCAGAGTGCGTTTTTATGTTTTTCCTTCAGCTTATGATTCTCCTCCGCTTCCTCTCCGTCTGCAGCCCAGGAAGACCACGTACTCCCTGAAGTCCCCCGGGCTCCGGCCCGTGCGAACGTCTACCTCTGGCACCCTGAAGGGCCACCCGGTGGCCCTGGAGCGGGACCTGCAGCACAAGATCACCTTCCGCAGCATCGCTGAGAACGACCAGGACCCCCCGTCCTCGGCCTCGGTGCCCACCTCTCCCAACACGCCCACCCCGCCGCCGTCGGCCTCCTCTGATCTCGGCCCGGTCTTTGACCACGACCTCAACAGCTCCTACGGCAGTGAGTTTCATTTCTAAAAAGTTAAATGTTTGTGGGGGAAAAATCTGCATAGATTTGTATCACTTAAAAGTATTTGTACTTTTTTTTTTTAATGTTTGTTTCTTAACCAGCCTCTTTGTGTTTGAACCTTTCAGGCTCTATGTTCCCCTGTCCTCTGAACCCTTCAAGTGAGTGATCAGTTTTTAGTTCTCATAGTTTTTCTCCTTCATTTCTTAAATTATTGTCTGTCTGGTCGTTTGCAGAGTTACAGTCCGTCTCCTGTGGCAGCCTCCACCAGCTGGGAGAGGAGCCGAAGCCGCCTCCTCTACCTCCTCGAAGGAAAGACACCGTGTCCGAAGCGAAAGTAAGAAATGGCGACAAAATGAAAACGTGACAATTGACTGTTGGTAGAGTGCAAGAGAGGAGGTGGGAAAACGGGAAACTTTAAAACGCGGTTGAAATTTACAAAATTCCACTAGAGAAAAACGAGAGAACCTGATTTTCATCTTTGAATAAAAGAAATGTAGACGCATTCGGACAGATTTACATTTGACATATCAGAGGAATGTGACGGATGAGGAGGTTGTTTAAAAAAAAGTACATAGTTTCTTAATTCAGATTTATGTGAAAAATACACATTTTTCACATAAACAGTAAATTTAATTGTTCGGTACATGAACATCATGTGACGGATCGAGACAAAAAATACTGAGAGGAAATGATCGATGCTTTTAAAGGTTTTAGCAAATAAACAACCTTAAACTGTTGTGTGTTTTTCAGTAGCCTGCTGCTCAGATTCTACTAAAAAATGAGGAAAGGAAAGGGAAGTTGTGCATCAACAGTGGCCTTTGCCCACTTCAAAATAAAAGCATGGATATAATCGTTACTTGACTAATTCCCGACAGTCGAAAACCAAAATGTCTCAAAACATTTCAAGGTTCACTCAGCTGAAACTAAATTAGCTCTTTAGAACTTACCCGGAAAAATTAATTTAGGGGAAACAAAGTGTGCCAAACATTGTCAAAGTTAGCAACAGCTCTAAAGCACTAAACTAAAACTTGGCTTCACTATCAGCAGGTTAGTGGAAGTGTGATCACTCCTGGTCTTCATGATGCTGCTCCTTCTCTGATTTTATGAATCTATTTATTAGATTTTCAAATTCAGCTGATCAACAATAATCAAATACATCTTTAGAAAATAGTTTCCTCTGTTAAGAATTCATTGTCCAATCAGTGTGAACATCATCACAATACTTTGACCTTTTTGAATTCTGCACCTAAAAAAATCTACTAATATAAAGCAATATTTAACCAATAATAAGTAATAAAAAATAGCAAACACGCTCGAAACACCAACTAAAACTAAAAAATACTTTATTCAAAAATAAATAAGACTGGGTTGTGCTGTGGTGGCGCAGGGGTTAAGCACAACCCACATATGGAGGCCTTAGTCCACGACGCGGCCGTCACAGGTTCGATTCCCAGCCTTGGCGACCTTTGCTGCATGTCTTCCCCCTCCTCTCATTACCCGCCTTCCTGTCAATTAACTATTGATTAAAGGAAACTAGAGCCAAAAAAATCTAATAAATAAATAAACTGAATAAAACGAACAAAAAGTCACAAAAAAATAAAACTAAACTATAATAAAAAACTCAAAGCTGTTAAAACCCTGATCTGGAAAATAGAAGCACCTGATTTTATTTTGTGGTATCACGAAAGGGGGGCGATAAATATTAAATGACACATTGTTTTGGTGATTTTTCTGACCCGTGTGTGTGTGTGTGTGTCAGCAGAGCTCCATGTGCGACAGCCCCCCCGCCATCCCTCCGCGGCTCCCCCCCCTGCCGAGGAACCAGCACCGCTCTCCGCTCTACAACGGCCCCCACTACGACGGACCCCTGCCCAGCCCACCGCCCCCTCCGCCCCGGGACCCGCTCCCCGACACGCCCCCGCCGGTTCCCCTGCGGCCTCCGGAGATCTTCATCAACTACCCGCAGCCGTCGCCCGGCCCGGGCGTGGCCCGCTACAACTGGGACCTGAACAGCTCGCCCAGCTCGCCCAACACACCGCCCAGCACGCCATCGCCACGTGTCCCCCGGCGGGGTTGCCCCCTCAGCGCCAGCCAGAACAGCCTCTGCCCGCTCCCCACTGCCGCCCCGCCCGTTCCCCCGCGCCACAACCCCGTCCCACAGCTCCCCAAGCTCCCGCCAAAGACGTATAAACGGGAGGCTCTGCAGCCGCCGCCGCTGCAGAGCCTCCCATTGGTGGAGAACACCGACAGCAGCCAGTGAGGCGACTCCGCCCCCGTAAGCCACCAAAAAAAAAAAAAAAAAAAAAAAAAAACTCAAGAGCCGCTGATCTGAAAAAGAACAGGAGCCGCTCCGCAACAATCCCACCACACCTGCCTCGTCCGCTCAGGGGATCAGTAGCTCCGCCTCCTCCGCAAACCCTCTGTGCCAACGACGAAACTCACACCGCTGTGCCAGCTAGCAAACAGCCCAGGAGCGTCTGCGAGGCGCAGGGACGGCCAGCTCCTGGTGGGGGGGCGTCTTTACCCCCAAGGCTCCTCAGACTCTGTAGCCTCAATCGCGCTTCTTTCTCCGTTTCCTTTTGGGCATTGACGTCAGTCGGCTTTCCCTCTGCAGCTCAGAGATCGTCCAAAACCCTTCAGCTGATCCGCTTCGCTTTTGTCTTTCTTCTTTTGTTTCTGTCCTACTGAAGACAGTTGCCAAAGTCTTATTTTATGCAGGGGGAAAAGGGATTTTCTTTTTGTTTTTAAAGCGATTCTAAACACTAAACGAAACACTACAAAGAGCTGAATCCCCCCCCTCCCCCCGCCGCTCCCCTCCCTCACTTTGTATCTCAAGCTGTACACTGTGACTGTAAAGTATCAAACTGTCTTTGTTTTGTTTTATTTGTTTTGGAGGTTATTTGCCTAAAAGCCTCTCTGCAGCCACAAAAGAAAAATGTTGCCTTTCTCTTTTTTTTTTTCTTTCTTTCTTTCTAAAAAGAAAAATCCAACAGCGGTGACCTCTGACCCCAGTCCTATTGGCCCAGACAGACACGACAGCTGAGCCAAGAACACTCCGTTTGCACAAAGCATTGGGCAAAGTCAGCAGGTTCAGGTTGGACGGACCTCACTCTACGACGCCGACGTCTTAACCGACCGCCCGCCTCCTCCACCCGGACGTCACGCCGCCGTCCGACACTGTGCTCCTCCTGCCCTCGACTCCAGCTTCTTTATTTGTGTTGAGACTTTTTGCACTGGAAGCATTTCCCCCACCAAAGCTTTAGGAGGAGGATGGCTCAGCCTTTCACCCTCCTCCTCCTCCTCCCTTTCTCTCTCTCTCTTTCTCCCCCCAGCGGCTGCTCCTGATGCCTGAAACCCATGAAAAATAAACAAAAAAAAGGAACTTTTTAACCCAACTTCTTCTTCTTTTTTTTTTTTTTCTTTCTTTTTTTTTTCTGGCTTGAAACATTTGGTTTCGGTTCGGACAGACTGAAACGATCCACGCCTCGCGCTCGGATGTGCCTTTTTAGTTTGTTTTCTATTTTCCGGAAATAAAGCAGACGGTGTCTAAAACGCTTAAAAAAAGGAAAAAAAAAAAAAAGAAAAGTTGCCTATGTAATGTTTAGAACAAAAGCTATACACTATAAAAAATTGTACGTTTGTTCATGCTGTGTGTATATATAACATGTATACACTAACTGAGTCATTTGTATAAAGTGAAAATCCTTTCCCTCCTCCCTCCGTCTTAACGTACCATCAACCACCCCTTTTTTTTTCCAGTCTTTTTCTTAAGAATCCAACGCTGCTACAGTGGGCTAAAAAAAAAAAAATAATAAAATTAAAAATAAAAATAAAAACAGGTCACTGTTGCTAATTTGCAGACAATCTCCAGTTCAGCCAATGCGATTATTTCCCAGGAAAAGCCATTAATTTTTCCCCCTCTGGTGCTTCAAAGCAATGGAAACGATCCAGTTTAATACACCAAGCACTTACACACACAGACGACGCGTGCTTCACTTTGTACATCCTACTAATTGCCTTTTTATCTCCCTTTCAAAGACTTTTTAATGCTTACGCTCATCAAACAGAGGTTGGAGTAGTATTAAAGTTGCAATGGAATATATTCAAGTCACAAGTTTTGGCGCATAGTAAAGAATTGGGGGGTGTTTTTTTGTTTGTTTTGGTTTCTTTGTGTGTGTGTGTTTTTGTTTTTTTTGTTTTTTTGTTTTGTTTTTGGTTTTTTGGGAGTAACACACTTTGTGCACTTTAGGCTGTACTGTTTAAGAGCCACAGTTGTCACAGGAATGTTTGTAAATGCAGTGACCCTGGGCAACACAGATCAGGCCAGGAAAGACACAAGTCTACCACCTCAGTTTGTTCCTTTTCTTTATTTCTCTGACATTTTCCATCTCACCCGAACGCTCGGTCGGCGTCTAATCGCCACGAACAACTCTTTCTAAAAAAAAAAAACTACATATATATATATATATATATATATATATATATATATATATATATATATATATATATATATATATATATATATATATATATATATATAGATTTTTGCTCATTCACTGAGTTCAGGTAGGAGGAGGAGGATGGAGTTTTTTCAAACTAGTCCTGCGATGCGGTGTTTGGGAGGATTTTCATTCTGGTTTCATGTGAGAACTCTGTCGTTTTGTCTTCGTTTTCCCCGTGTCAGTATTGATGGGGTTGATCTTACCAAGGTTTCTTTTGTTGTTTCAAACCGCCCCTCTCACATCCACCCACCCCTCAAAATAACTATTAAGTTCTCTGTTGATGGCACTGTAACAGCTTGATCCAGCAATCAGTTTGTTTGATGGTATGTGGCCTTTTAACTGCTTTGTATTAATGATCTTGATGAGATTAATAAATCACCCAGTCTTATTTTGTACTGAACCACTTATTTCTCATTTGTTTCTTTTATGTACTGGAACTATAAAGCTGACATTTTCTCAGGTTTTCTTGCTTCCTGTTGTAGGCCAAAGCAAAGTGGTGCAGAGAAACGGGAAGGAAAGGCCAGTCATCGAGTCCTGGCAGATTTCTCTCCAGGTCTCCTTTGTATTTGTTTTCATCCATCCTCCAGTCGTCACCATCACGGCTGGAAGAAAAATTGGTAGCACTATTTGAAGGACCGACGTGAGACTGTCATAAACATGATATAACACCTGTTACAAACACAAATGAGTCTTCATAAATGTTGTCATGACATGAATTCGGTAAATAATGACACTTTTAATGCAAAGTTCTATTAAAATCTGCATTAAAATTATCAACTTTGCATTAATAATGTGATTTGCAGAATGACACTTCATGACAGTCGTAAACATTCATAAAGACTCCATAACGGGTGTTATATCATGTTTACGACAGTCATGTCAGTGCTATGCACACACCTTCAAATGAGGTGCTACCAAAAACTCTCCAGACCATCATGCTGCCACTACCGTGTTCATATGTTCAGTTTTTCTCTATAAATGTAAACGTGGCAAACTGAACTTCCTATGATTTCCTTTCCAATAAGCTGCTTTTTTCCTCCAGCTCTTCCTTAAAGGTCAAGTTGAGCTGCAGCTCCTCCAGAGCCGCAATTTTTTTTTTCTTTCTTTCTTAGCCTGTCAGACTGGCCGTCTGGTTAGAAAAACGGATTCAAACTAAGGGGCTTAACTTATAGTTTTTAGATGATGATAAAGCACTAAGTGATTTTATTTTATTCTAACTTATGCAGTCCCAGCTATGAAGCATCGGCCATTTTAGCAAATATTTGACTTCATTAAATCCCTTCGAGCTGGAGATCCATTCAACCACAGAGGCAGACCAGCAATTTTGTTGCTCACACAAAACATCTCAAATTAATTTATTGAAATGAAGAGCATCTAGATGTTTTGCCTTTTTTTTTTTTTTTTTTTTTCTTTTTTTTGCAAAAAGTCAAACTGTGCTGCAAGGTCCCTCGCTGTCCTCACTGTCCCACAGTCCTCCCCCGTCCACAGCTGGTCCGTAGGTCCCTCGCTGCTGAGGAGGCGCAGGTCTGAGGACAAAAAGACACAAAGCACCAAGTTCAGGTTGGTTTATTTTCACTCAGAACCATAAATGTCGCATTTGAAATGTTTCTCTTCCTACATGGAATGATGCAACAAACAATATCACATAAAACCAAATGATCGTTGTGACCTCATCTACACGTATGATGTGTGAAGTGTTTAAAAATATGGTCAGATCCAGGAAACTGAGAATATATAAATATATGTATATATATATATCTATATATATATATATATTTGTTTTTTAAATAAAAACTGACCATTTTAACTGGACAAATAGAAAAACTATCCATCCAGAATGATCCCAGAAGCGACATGTTAATCTACAATTTATTTTGACATGAATATATTAGCATAAACTATTTGTATTTCTTACTTGTTTGAGAGAATTGACATTAAAACATGTGTACACACCTTTGCGTTATGAACTAAAAGTTCAAATACAATCTGTAATTTTTTATTATTTTTTTTCTATAAAATCGCACAGTAGTTCATCTTCCATGTGAAGCCAGTGCATCATTTATCACTGGGGTTACCTCAGGTTTTCCCTGCTGGGAGCGAAAGCCTGGAAGTTGTTCCTGACTGGAGCTGGAACTGGAACGAACCCAGCAGGTCTGCTGTCCTTCTCTGGAGCGGAATCGGCCTGATCCAGACGGTCGTTCACATTTAAAGGAACAGAGGAAGGACGTCAGATAGAGGGTTCATTATGTCAATGTGCTTTATCTGAACTAGAACACAAGAATAAGCGTTAAGTTGTTGTTTTATAAATTAATCGATTTTTGAAAACTAATCTGATTTTGTTTTGCGGTTATATCTTTTGGCCACATGGGGGAGCCAAACTCAACACAATCGCCATTTCTTCTTGCATCGCGGAGCGTTGGGGATTGGGTTTAGTGGTGTGTGACGTGCACACGCACATTTGTCATCGTATTTTCACGAATATTGCATTGACTTCTGTTCATTTGTAATTTATTTGGACCCTTATGCTAAACCTAACTTCCTCTCAATTCAAACCTTGGCCCTAAACTAACAACTAACCCAAAAACAGCATTTTAACAGCAGTCGCTCCTCACTAACTAGTATTTGTTAGGAAAATGGTCCTTACACCGTATCAAAAACAAGGCCACACATTACACAAAGACACACAAACAGTCATGTTTTTGTATTTTGGAGGGGCTTTACATTGACTTCCATTCATTTTCTACAGTCTAACCATCACATGCCTCACTAACCAAAAGTCAATTCACGCCTTAGCTCCAAACCCTAACCTCTAAATCAAAAACAGTCTTTTCCCTCATGGAGACCGAGAAAATGTCCCCACATTGTTGGCAGAAATAGGACATAAGAACCTGGTTCACACACACACACACACACCCATACCTAAGTCCAAGTTAGAAAGACCAAATAAGCTAACATTCATGGTTTCCCCATCACAGGATGTTCCTTAAAGTCCTCGGGACTCACCGTCCATCATGGCTTTGAAATGCACCTGCTCCAACACACCTGAGTGACACGATTCAATCAGCTTGGCATAAAGTTCAGCAGAAGTCCTTTTGGAGCCCATTCAATTTCATTACATGTGTAGAAGCAGAGAAACATCTAAAATGTGGATTTGAGGATCAAGTTTGATGTCCAAAGCACAGTTATAATCCACTCCAATGGCTTTTTATTCCCAGCAGTGGGGATTTTCATAGATAAAGTGCAAAAGTATTAATATATCCAGAATTTTCTGAAATTTGTCACATTGTGACCATAAGCGACAGTGTTGCTTCTTGGGATTTTACGTGATAGATGCACAAAACGGAGCCAAAAAGTGGAATGACTTTGATCAAAGCATACTCGTATCTTAGACTGACCAAGTCCAGGACTCTAATTCAGGATCAGCGACAAGATATGAAAATTAAAACATTCTGCAGCTAAAAGTCCTTTAGCAAGGCAGACGTTGGATCCAAACAAGCAAAACGTTGAAGTACCTGCTTGGATGGATCGTCCCAGATGGGCCTGAAGGCACTTTTCAGATGTGGAGGAGGCGACCCTTTCCTCAGGCTGACCAGTCTCTTCCCAAAGGAGCTGATGAGGCAAGGCGTCGGTCCGTCCGCATGCGGCCCTGCAGGGCTCCTGAGAGGAGGGTGAGGGGTGAACCTGGGAATCTGCCACCTCACACACACAGTTCTGCCTCTGGTTTCCCCCGCCGGCGCCGGCTGCTCCTGCTGCTGCCGGCTGAATGAGGGCTTCAGCAGCACGGGCACCTGGCTGTCCTCCTCGTCCTCGTCGTCCTCGTCCTCCCCGCTGTTGGTGTCCAACACCTCCCTGCGCAGGGTGCCATCCGGGCTGCAGGAGGTGACGGAGGAGTAGTCAAAGGCGGAGGTGTCGTCCGTCTCGCTGTTGGCGTGCGTCGTCTCCGGGTCGTTGGCGGATTTCACAGTGGGCTGGCTGAAGGTGCCCTGACCCGAGTCGCTGTTTTCTCCCCATCCCACGGCGTCCGGAGCGAGCAGAGAGCAGCACGCATGACCGCAGTGGCAGACGGGCTGCCTCAGGGCGGCCCGGTCTCTCAGGAAGCTCTTCCTCCTCACCGGGCTGCAGGACCAGCACTCCAGGCGCATGGAGTGACCGCCATCCACCCCGTTGGTGAGAGGAGCAGCCAGCTGGACATCTCTGAGACAAAAAAGAACTTTCAGCAGGGAAATCCCGCTTTTGGACGCCGATTTGAATCGTTAAAAATGTCAAAGCCACTGCAAGAAACGCCGAGGTCTACACACCTCTGAGCAGCAGAGCTGGACTCCTCTCTTATCTGCTGGCTCCTGGTGCAGCAGCTTCCGGAGGACGCAGTGACTGCAGCATCACAGGGGGCGCTGTTCACGTCAGGGGATGAATCTCTCAGCAACAAATTATGGCTAACATTTAAATACTTAAGTTCAAAAATTAAATCTAATAAACAAAACACATGACTTTCTCTAATTCACACATTATCAAACTTACAGAATGAATATTGTTTGATTAAATATCCAGAATTCATCCAGGCAGAATTGGTAGAATGACCTCAAATTGGTTGGATTCCTGCCATGAACCCAGCCTTGATTCGTAATTCATACTGTTACAAATGAAATGAGGTCGAAGCCACTGGAGAAGTTTGACTTGCCATCTCCAAATCCAGTTTTAAAGTGCATTTGGACTCAATGTCCAGCTGTAGCTCCCCGTTTCAACCATCTGACCCAACTTAATATGAAAGGGAATCGGTCAAGAGGCTCAAGATCAATCCTGGAATCACCAAAGCTCCAGTCAGTCATGGACTGGAAGTGTTCCTGTCCACAGTGGAGACAGTTTAACATCACCACTCAGCTAGTTGGTCTCTGGAAGTTAAAAGTCAAAGGATTCAAAATAACTCCACACTAAATTCAGGCTCGAGCACCAAGTTTTGTTGTATGGTGCATCATCATTCCACCGTAGACAAAGTGGCCCAAAAACATCAGGAAAGCCCCAAATAAAGACCATATAAACTTTTCAAAACACTGAATATCTTCTGTCCTGTTGTACTCCCTCACCTTTGCCCAGCTTCCTCGTCTTCCTCCCATCGAACGTCCTCCTCCAAGATCACGTGGCAGCGGGACAAAACACTCCTCAGAGCTCTCTCAGACCCCAGCAACAGGCTGCAGTCAGGATGCTCCTTACCGGTCCACTGCAGCAGGTTCTTCAACAGGAACGTAAGGAAGTATTGTAAGTTAAGTCAGTTGTAAAATAGCTGACATTTAGGCATCGTTGTAAGTACGTTAGCTTGCAAAAATCCCTTCCCGTGTTCATACTGCAACCACAAACTCATGTATTCTGAATTCTGGGATTGTCTTTGACTTTACTCTTTTGTTTGTTTTATGAAACCCAGTGAACTTCATCAATAGAATCTGTAGATATTACAGGGGGTCTGTTGATTTCAGCGAGCCAAATTTAAGACTTTTTAAGACCTTTTTTAAGGTCAGCCTGAAGGAAATTTAAGACCAAAAGAACTATAAATATAAGGAACAATTGAGAGATCCTTTACTCATGTTGGCTGGGAACAAAAGTGAGGCAGTGGCAAAAACAAATATTGTCCAACCAAGTGATGATACAAAAAAGCCTGCTAAGTAGCTAGCAGAGGTTTGTAGCAGCTAGTTGCCACCATCTCAAGACACTGAAGATGTCTGCACAAGCCGCAAATTACTGCCACAAAAAACAAAACTACATAAAAGATTAAATAGTCCTGCCACGGCTAAATTTCAGACTTGTGCTTAGCGTATTTAAGGCTAACTCGGGTTTTTAAAATGAATTTGACATTTTTAAGGCCTTAATACTTAGACGCATCACTTTAAGGCTTTTTAAGACTCTCTAAGGATGCACAAATATCCTGTACTAGTCTTAACATTAGGAAACACACTTTTTAAAGAAAGTCAGATGAAGTCACTTTACAGACGACACAGCGGACGACTCTCCTCCAGACCAGAACTGAACCTCGTAGCCTGTTTTCAAAACGCTAGCTAAATTAAAATTGCACATCAATCCAAACTCGCCCCTCCCAAAAGTAAAACACGGTGGTGGAAGGGTCATGGTGTGGGGGATACTCTTCTTCTTCAGCAGTTCCACAAGGTATTGACTCGTGAGGGCTGAACAGAACTGCATGCCACGCGTTTCTGAATTTGCATTGTAATATTTTCATAGAAAAGCAGAGTACCTCCAGTCAGAGGCTTTTTTCAAATTCGTTGTAATACAGACCGCTACAGGTGATCTACAATAACTCTTTGGATGGTCTTGAATGAATATGAATCACAGCGATATTTAATTTCCCTTTAAGCACAATGTTGTGTTGATCTAATCACGTAAAACACATTCAAGTTCAATTCTGACTCTCGCTAACTCACCTGAATGTGACTCAGGTAGCTGTGAATCCTAGCAACAGGAGCCAACAGCACAGAGAGCAGTTTTATCTCCTCTCTCTCCATCTGGCTGCTCTGTGGGAACCACCAGAAAGTTGCCATTGGTGACCATGTCCTCCCAGTTGTGCTGTCCTGGTGTGAGGTCAGCACATTGTCACACGTCACCTACCTGTGTTTGGAGGCTTTTCCCTTGCTGATTGAGCCGGTTGAACTCGAGTGAGAGGAACGACGCCAACGTCGTCGTGTATCCGAGATACATATCTGAAAAAGCTGTCTGGACAACCAAAGTCAAAGTCAGCAGCTTGCAGCCGGAAATGTCTGGAAGTGACTTTAAAAAAAAAAAGAGGGAAGAGGGAAGATCTCACGTCGTTTTGGCCGATGAGCTGCACCAGGATGTCGCCGACCAGAGACTTCCAGTGTTCGGCGGATAACCTCTCCTGCAGGGTGTTCCTGAAGAGCACATGTCGCTGCAGGAGCTGCTCCACGAACCTCACATACGTCTGACTGGGCCACACGACAGAGGGGAAAACCTCAGTCACACAGAGCAAAGCAGAAACTTTCTCTCCGGTTTTAACACCGTTTTAACCCGAGGCGGGACTCACTGCGGCTCTCCGGTGGTCTGGTGAGCTGGCGGTGTTTTGTACTTGTCGTATAGCTGGTTCAGGGTCGACACGTATTCCCACTCAGAGTGCAGGAGCTGCATGGCCACCTGGTGTCGAGCATCTGCGCAGCAAGAAGTGGAAGTCTGGTGTTGGAATAGTTCATTTTCATTATTCATTGTTCAGATCATTATTCACTTTGGAAGCTGAGCGTCCAGTCTGCACACAGAGCAAAGGGCCTTATGTGAAACACGGAGGCCAGGAATGGCTGCAAAGAGGCTGTTTGGCCAGCAGAGGGCGCTGCTTGGTTTCTCACACATGAACTACAACTTGAAAATAAATATTTGTAGTTTATCTTTTAAGGGCCTCAATTTGAAGGATTAAGAAAAAAATTGAATAATAACTCAGAATTAAGAAAAAAAAACAACTAATAAATTGATTGTAACTTTACCCAGAAAAACCTTTGTAGTCTAATTTACAGTAATTGTATGAGGAAAACAAGCTAATGAAAAGGCATGAAGTCTCTATTTTTTATTTGTATGTTTTATTTTTGTTTTTTTGAAGTTTGGTGCAGTAGGACCCCAAATAAAATCCTGCTCAGGGCTGAATCCAAATTGTATTCCGGCTCTGGTTGAATCCCATTTAGAAAGTTTTTAAATGCCCCTTTCCCCCCAAAAAAATTGTTTTAATGGAGCAGAACATTTCAGAACCTCGGGGCTGACCTGTTCCTTCGCTCAGCCCGGCCTTCAGACCCTGGAGGAAGCAGTGAAGGAGCAGTTTCCCTCTGGACAGGCAGGCTGGTGGAGGAGCACAACACTCACAAACACCGGCTGGCTCTGCTGGATCGCTGGAAACAGACAGGAGACAGATGGAGAGAGATTCTCAGCTGGTCTGACGTATTTTTTCAGTGATTAAAAATATCACACGTTTTGCTGCCTGCTGCATTTATCCAATCTGAAAACATTTAAAAATTAAAAATCCTTCTCTATGGCCTTAGAAGATAAGATAAGGTAAGGATAGCACACAAGAAAAAATCAAGAATAAGTAAATAAATTAATTAACACAATAAATAGCAATTAGTAGTAATAGTCTTAAGGACACACATTGCATATGTGTGTGCACATATAATACTTATAATAATGTAATGCATTATATAATGCATAATATATGACAGATATATGAAAATTAGGCCTATCACAATAATCGATAAATCAATTAATCACATGATAAATTAAAACAAACTCAGTAACTTCCCTTGGAGTGATTTATCGTTTTTCTCTTTCTGCCAAAAACGATACAAAAGTCTTTTTGGAGGATAATTTTGTTTACCGAGACTTTGTATTTAATTTTATTTATTGTTTCTGTTGTTTTGTTTATTTATTTTGGAGACTTAAAATGTCTTCCAGTTCCAGTGCTAAATGTTAATTAGAATTTAAAGTTTAGTGATATTTGAAAATGTATTTTATTATTATTATTATTATTATTATTATTATTATTATTATTTATTTTTTTTTTTTTTATGCCATTACAATTATATTAATTAAAAATCGTCTCACGACAACAATATCATCATTTATCGTGATAACGTCTGGAACAATTTATCGCCCAGCAAAGTCTGTTATCGTGACAGACCCTCTGTATGACATAAAGAACAACCTTAAAAATCAGAATCCTGCTCAAAATGCCTGTCTGGATTTCCGCCCTTCTAAGCCAGAGTGAACATTCCTGGTTTCTTATCCGTTGTACCTTTCTCTTGGTTTGGACGTGAGGCTCTTTCCGTCCGGCTCGGGTCCGGGCCTGTTGCTGTACAGCTGCACAATTTGACTCCTCAGTACTCCAAGTTCCTCCTGTGGGAGGAAAAAAAAAAAGCCCAGTCACAGTCAAACATTGATCCCTGTTGCCGTGCGCTGGACGGACGGCTACGTCCCGCCTCACCCTCAGCGACTCGACCAGCGCCTCCAAGCGGAAAGCTTTTTTCTGACAGCTCTTCCGGTTCTCCTCCAGCTCCTCCCTCAGGTGCGAGTCTCCATGCTGGATCCGACCGAGCTCCAGCAGGGCGCTGGTGAAGCCCGTCTTCAGTTCTGTGACCATGAACTGTAGCTACGGAGGCACACGGTGAACATGACGCTACAGTGGCTTGATCTTTTCTGAAACGGTTCCTGTTACAACCATGAACTTTCAATGTGTTTTATAAGATTTTAATGTGGGGGGAAAAAACACACAATGTAAAGTAGTTAAATGGGAATGAAAAGAAAATGATGCATGGTTTTTATTTTACATCACACCAAAGTAAAAAAAAGCAACAAAAATAAAAACTATCGTATTAATATAAACAGCGTCTCCATGTTGAGACATGATGATTTTTTTAAGTAACGTGACAAAAAAGTCAATTTTTTTAGATTACTATTGTTGAGAAAATAAATTTAAAATAAGCTAGTTTTAAAACTAAACATGTCTTGATTCAAATGGCCTAATTGTGGTTTTGAAATTAGTAATGTATTCTGGCTCTTTGACCTTTATTTTACCTGTAGTTACAGCAGATGGTTTGCTAGGATCGTTTGAACTGCCTTTTGTCTGTGGGAAAACAATACAGTGGAAGTTGTAGCTTTTCACACTCATCTGTGAAAGGCCGTAAACACGGCAGGGGTTTCTGGCTTGAGAGAGGGTCAGAGATAGCTCCTGGTTGGAGGAGCAAAGATACGCCTTATTTGAATAAATTAAATACAAGAGGATAAAACTTTCTACACAGGAGTAACAAATCAGATTTGCTCTTGCAATTCTCCAAAGATGTCTTTGCACGTCTTTGTTTTCTTTCTTTCCTTCTTTTCCAAGTCTGTGAGGTAAATTAATGTATGTCTCCGTTGTTCTGCAGTTTCTGGTGTAAGTTTGTGCATTGTCTTACTTCTAAGTTTATGCATTGTCTTATATTGGATTAAACTCTGTAATTCTGTGACGTCAACACGCATTGTTGTTTCCTTGTGCCTACACGTGGCCCGCCGAGAGGACCTGGGATCTAAAGGAAGAGAGAGAGCCAACTTTTTTTCAAAGTTAACCTATTTTTAGGAATTTCTTCCTTAACACTATCTTCTTTAGATTTCTTCTAATTTTTTTTAAGAACCAGTGTTTCATTTTTATATTGAGGATTTAAAATCAAGATAAACATAAAATGGATGCATATTAAATAAATGACGATTCCATCATAATGACAAGGAAAAACAGATCTAAAACTTTTTAGTGTCATTCTTTGTGGAAATAGACATGAACTGGGTCAAAGCTAATGTCCAAAAGAGCCACTGAACTAGACCAGGGACAAACAGACAGAACCACAATGAAATGTCTTAGATTAAAGTACATTGATGTCTGAATGACCTAGTCAAAGTTCAAACTAAATATGACTAAGAATTACAGTCCAGATGTGTGAATTGGGTTGAGATGTGCTTCCAAAGACAGGAACTGTCTTATTGTCTTATGTCTTATTTTTAGAGAAAAATATTGAAACATTTCATTTCCTTCCCCTTAACAATTATCAACCAGTTATTTGCCTCTTCAATAAAACATGTTGAACTTTGTGGCGTTCACTTATAAAATGAAGCTACAATCAAACGATCTTGCTCACTGGAGAGGCTGCATCTGCTGCCTCTAGACAAATACAACGATGGAAGGATTTACCGTGTACCGTCTCTTTAAACACACCGAGCTCGGCTGACGACGGGAAATTTACCTTTGAGATTTCAGAGACGAGCTCTGCCTCTTGGGGCTTCATGACCTTTGCAGAGAGAAACACAAACAAGCCTGTTTGCAAACACGCAGCGACTGACGAGCACAAACTGAGCAGCCCGTCTGACGGCTTCAGGGATGAAAGCCTGCCTAAAACCACTTCCACTTCAAAAAGGTGGATTTATTGTCTCTTTGCTCCTCGTGTTCTTGTGTTTGTGTTACCTGTTCAGGTGTTGCTCCTGCCAGCAGACCCTCTGCTAAGGAAGTGCTGAGCGAGCCAAAAGAGCCGCAGGGGGAGATGGTGCAGGAGCCAAGATCCCTCCTTAGAAATCTGCAAACAGAAGGGCAGGCAGAACCCGGAGAAACGCGTCGAATTAAATTCAATTAAAAAAAAAAACAAAAAGCCAAACATTTTGTCATTTAAACAGCCGTTAAAAGTAAAACCCAGCAGAAAGCAGGTGATGTTTTAACTGATCAAATCCCATATGTTAGTAATCATATGGGCTGTAACGTCACTCAAAACTTTGAAAAATCCTCGTTATAATGTAAACGACACACAACCGTCCAGCTATTCTCAACTAAAACTTCAAATGAAAATAACTTGTGTTGCAGAAGGAGTTGGAAAACACTCACCTGGCTTCACGTTCTTCTGCTTCTCCATCCAGTTTGAAAAATGTGCACTCGGTCCTGGAGTCTTTAGGCGTTGTGTGTCGTGTGCTGCTCTTGGTGCCGCTCCGTGTCCACAGCAGGTCTCCTCCTGTGAGGAGGCAGAGCTTGTAGCTGCCTCAGAGGAAGGATGCGAAGCACGCTGCAAATCAGAGGGCTGGAGGTCGTCTGTTGTTTTCTATGATTGTTCTATGAGGATCGACTAGATCAGAGGTCTGCAACCGTTCCAACCTGGAGCCACTTTTACTGTCAGGCCAGACAAATGAAACTGGTTTAGAGCTGCAAAATGTTGAGTTTTGACAAAGAATTTTAGATAAATATAAGAAATACAGGGAATTTCATAGTTTTAAAGAACCACCATTTTATTTTTACGTTTAGGATTTAAAATAAAGGTAAAGATAAAATTTTGCAAAAAAAAAAAAAAAAAAAGGAATGCATCTTTTTTTCCTTTGGTGGGATAGAAATAATGAAACTTTTAAAAAAGCATATCAATTCCAACCTAATGATGAGAAAATCTACATTGAAGATAGAAAAAAAACACACAAAAAACTTAACTGAGAATATTTTAGATTAATTTCAGTAATTTTCTAGGAACAACTTGAAACAAAATCTTCAAATCTGTAAATTTCTGTCTTCTGGAGCTCAGAAATGTTCTTTTTTCTAGAAAATTTCTGAGGTTAATCTCAAAATTTTTGAGTTCTAACTCTATTTATTCTTTTGTTCTTTTTCTACCTACAGCTGCCCAATACACTGTTGTAAAAATCAGATCCAGAAACAAGATATTACCGCCTCTCTTTCAGTGCCAGTCTTTGTGGGAAAATCAGTGCAAATAAATATTGCTGCGAACCCAAAAAGCTACATTTGTTATATAAAATTAAAAACATTAGCTATCTTTTTTTTTTTTTCTTTATCCAAAGTTATTAAGAGTCATTGTGAAAGGTCAAAAGAGCCACTTGTGGCTCCGGGACCATAGGTTGCAGACCCCTGATGGATCTGGAAACCATGTGTCAGACATTATGGTGCTTTGCAAAAGCTTTATTTCTATTGTACTTTTCCACATGCATTTAAATTACAAATTTAAATGCATTTTGGGGGGAGTTTAAATGTAGGAAAACACAAAATAGAGAATATTTGTGAGGTGGGAGTAAAAGAATGGAGGGTTATTATTGAAAATAGGTCTGGACTTTGACTGGGCCACTCCATTAAATGAATTTAATTTGATCTATTGCATCTCTGGCCGTGTTTTGGGGGTCACCCTGCTACAAGGTGAACCTTGGCTGGAGTTTCAATTGTTTCCTCCAAAATTCAATGACAATCTCATCAACTGGTTTCCCTGTCCTTGCTGAAGAGAAGCATCCCTCAGCATAATGCTGCCACCACCATGTTTCAAGGTCAGAGTGGTGTGTTTGGGATGATGTGGAGCCTTAGTTTGTTTTCTGATTAACAAACCTCTGAGACTTCACAAAAAAAAAAATCTATATTTATATTAAGATTTTTATTTTACATATAGCTGACTTTCTGAAATTTAGCTACATTTGACCAGGGGGGTACCAGAGTAAAGAGGCTCAATACAAGTACACTCATGATTTTCCCTTCACTTCACAGCCAAAGGCTGGAACCCTGCTGACTTTTTGTCACATTAACTAAAGGGATGTAAATACTTTTGCAAGGAGTTCATATTTCTTATGAGTGATATAAAATGTGACAAAACATAATTCTATAGTTGTGAACGGCAAATATGAAAACTTGTACATTGTGGACGCAGAGAGCTTTTCAAGTAAAAATATTCACAACAATCCCACTCTGTTTTAATAGTTAGCATCGTATAGGATGTTTCTCTTTTTATTTTTACATTTAAAATATAAAATTTAGGCTGGTTGTTCACAACTTTAGTTTTAGAGCAGGGGTGTCCTCGAGGGCCACCGGCATCCTGCATGTTTTAGTTCTCTCCCTGCTGGCAGCAACAACCATTTCAGCATGTCAGTGTTCTTCTTAGGCCTCTAATGAGCCATCATTTGATCCAGGTGCGTTAAACCAGGGAGAGAACTAAAACACGCAGGATGCCGGCCCTCCAGGACCGACACTGGGCGCCACTGAGAGAGAGACAGTCTTCGAGATTTGTCGTCTTCACTCCGCCCACGCTTGCTTGACCCAGCAATATAAATCGAACGCCACTACGGGCTGTTGCGCTGCGGTGGGCGGAGTTAAGAGTCAGCTCTTGAATCTGATTGGACGATAGCTTTGTAGCGTTTCAAAATCGTAGCACTTGAACTGGCTGTCAAAACACCGGACACGAAGAGAGCGAAGAAGGTGGAGAATAAATACATATATATACACATTTAGATCTTAAAAACTCTAGAACTGCTTGCTGTTAAGGACTGTTGTGTGAATAATTATTTTAGTAGCTGAATTTAAACTTGACGTTAGCACGTGAGAAATAGTACCGTCTGGCGTTTTATTAGAACTTCAAAAAAGCCTTTTGAATAATTCAGAATAAGGTAGATATAACATGTCTGACTCTGTGAAACCTACTGTGGTTGTTATTGTTTTACAGTACCCAGTCTTCTCTCTCGAAGGCGTCTGAAGACATGAGAAAGACCGAGTTTGACTCTTCCTCTGATGATGAAGATGTGGAAGAAGAGCAGCTGACTCCGCTCCACATGAGCTGGTATATGAAGCAAAACACGCAAAATTATCCGCCCCTCTAAAGCTCCTCGTTACGGCCACAAATTTAAATGGGTTTTCAGTAATTTTGTCATTGACACAAAGCAGAAGTGGAAGTAAAAATCTAAAAACTGTCCTGTGTATACTCCCTCTGAATCTAGAAGACACAATATTCTGACTTTTTAAAAAACATTATCCTGTAATATTTTTGACTGGGTTTCAGGTTACCTCTGTCCATAGTTGAGTGCTCACAGTACCTTGGAATATGTGCACTGCCAGGTAAAATCATGTTAATCT
This sequence comes from Poecilia mexicana, assembly GCF_051168715.1. Classification (NCBI taxonomy): domain Eukaryota; kingdom Metazoa; phylum Chordata; class Actinopteri; order Cyprinodontiformes; family Poeciliidae; genus Poecilia; species Poecilia mexicana. The sequence continues at coordinate 6,211,369 of NW_028263391.1, read as the reverse complement.
GAAAGGTCTATTTTAGGACAAAGACTTTTTTTTTTGACATAATACATTTCTTCTTATTCCAGGTTGCAAGTATAAAGATGTTCGCAGGTCCCTGCAAAGAGATGTTGGTAAGGCAGTTTTTGAGGAATCTTTTCTCAGATCAGACATTAAAGCTGCAGAATACAACTTTCTGTGTAAATATGTATTTTTTACATATTGAACTATTACCACAGATAATCTGTGAAAAGATCAATCTCCTTCCTGTGCTCTGAAGAAATGCACTGCTCCAAACAACCAATCAGAGCCAGGAGGAGGGTCTTAGTGCTGTCAATCAACCTTGTGTGAATGCTACTAAACAACTCACCATAACAGTTTTTTATTTCACAAATCTCATACTGTGCTGTCAGAACATCGTAATAGTTTCAACAATTATGTAAACAAAGTATTTTTTTTTTAATAAAAGTTAAATACTGCATTCAGTAATGTGTTTTATGCTGTTATTCTATTGATGGGCGTCACAGCTTTTAATCTTTGAACTCAGTAGTGGAAAATGACAAATTTGTCTAAAACGAACTTGCATTCCTTGCCGTTACCAGATGAGCTGAAGAACCAGGGGGTGCAGGATGTGTTTGTTTTGTGCACTAGAGGGGAACTGAGCAGGTACAGGGTCCCGTCGCTCCTGGAGGTCTACGAGCAACGCGGCTTCACGGTGCACCACGCGCCATTCCCCGACGGAGACGTTCCTGAGCTGGAGCAGTGCTGCCAGATCCTGGACGAGCTGCAGGTCTGCCTCGAGAGGAACAGGAGGACTGTGGTCCAGTGAGTCGAGTCAACACACACACGGGCTACATGAGGGATGTATTTGAAATGTTGAGTGGAAAAGATCTCCAAACGCTGAAGTTTGTTCACTTACCTCTGAGACTCGATGAGTAGCTTGGAAAGGTAAAGCTCGTCCAAATCCATTGCTTTGTTTTTACATTTATAAAAATGGGAGAAAATGTAAAATATGGCATGAAAACCTTTTCAGGAGCCCAACAACTTGTGGATTAACGAACAGCTTCTCCAAGGTTTGCGTGTTTTACCGCTTTCCCACAATTATTTAACTCATTGATGAAAGGCAATCTTTGGACAAATTAAAATTCAACACAGGAAAATGTAACTTAATTAGATAAACCAAAAAAATTCTAGGCAGCAGTAGTTGAATTTATACAGCACCTCTCGCAAATAAAAAAAAAAAAAAATCACAAAGGCAGTAGCATAAAAACTAAAATACTGAATGAAAACACAAAGTTAAAGGAAATAAATGTTAAATGCAATTAAATCAGATTTAGAATATTTGAAAAAGGATCTTAAGGAATAGCATGTTTGAATAAAAAAATCCTCGACTAAAACTCTCAAAAGCAAATCGATTTGCATCACTCCGGAAAGTTCTGCAATTCTTGGAACAAACAGCAGATTTTGGGTTGGGGTCCTGGAGGATCCAACAGTTCAGAGATTTCAGAAGGATTCTCATCATGCAGGAACCTGAACGTTAGTCAGGGTTTTACAATCAATTAATTCAGGAAGTAAACAGTGAAAAGACAGGAGGGATGTCAGTTCCTCTCTTGGTTCCATGTAAGAGGTTGTTTTTTTTTTTTTTTTTTTTGCTGATGCATCATGATATCCTAAATCAGAGGAAATGAAAGCCAATTTTATTTTTAAACCAACCTTTATAGTTTGGAAATATTTCTGTAAGTAAAGATCCTCTGCCATCTTCTGGTCACCATAGAAACCACAACGAAGCGCTCTGCCTGTGCGGTTTGAAGTTCTGAACTGACTTTGCCTTTTCCTTCCCTCCTGCAGCTGCTACGGAGGCCTGGGGCGATCCGCTTTAAGTGAGGACAGTCTGCTTTCACGTGATGACCTTCTCGTTTGGACTTTCTCTTAACTCACAGCACAGCATTTGTTTCCCACTCAGTCGCCGCCTGCCTGCTGCTCCAGCTCTCGGTGACGATGACGGCCAGCGAAGCCATCGAGATCCTCAGAGAGCACAGAGGAGGAGGAGCAATACAAACAGTGAAGGTGAGGTCAGATAGTATTTTTAATGAAGGAATTCAGCACGCATCAGTTTTTTTTTTTTGTTTTTTTGCAGCAATACAATTTTCTTCACGAGTTTCGGGAGAAGTATGCCGCCTACAAAGAGAGCAGAGAGGCTTCCACAGAGAGATCAGTGTCTCGGTGATTCTGGAGAAAATCTGTAAACATCTGCATTCAGTGATTTTTAACTCTCCAAGAGCTGCACTTTAAAAGAGTAGTACATCACTTCTTTGAGCTTTTAAATAAACCAAAAGGTTCAGGTAACAACACAACTCAGCTTAAAATCTTTAAAAATATACAAGCCTGTGTTTAAGCTTTAAAAAAAAAAATGGTGTGTACATTTTCTGTACCAAAATATATAAAAAGCCTTTTCATGTCAAACTGACACTACTCAATCCACCGCACAAGAAAAAATAAAAAGAAATTTACATTGCAGAAAATTTCAGCGTTTTGGTTTTATTTTGAATTATTTTCCCAAATGTGACAGGAAGGTGTCTAAACTGACTGGTGCAAAATGAAAGACATTGCTCTAACCAGTGAAAGCTTGAGCTAAATAACTTTTATTGAACTAAATAAGTTTGGAGATGCAGGAGTGCTTGATAGAGGAAATTGTATAAAAATCCAGAAAACAATAAATAGACCAGAGATGCTAACAACGTGGACTATTTGTGTTCAAATCAACCAAAAACAGAACATCAAAAGGTACGATTCAACAGTATGGCACATCAGCAGTTTGCTACTGAAGCTCTAAATGTAGAATACATCGCTGTCGAGTCGGCCTTTCACTTAACTCAGAGCTACAAGGGAAAATTTACAGAAAATAAAACACATGATCCCCTCTGGATTAATATGGACAACTAAATATTGGACAGGTAGATTTTAAATATTGAAACAATTCATTGGAAAAAAAAAAAAAAAAACCTGATAAGACAGTGCGTGCGTCATGTTTCACTACAAGTTGACGCTCGTCTTTTATTCCTTCAGTCCATCTTTAGTCTGAACAGATTGAGCCGTCTGCAGCTAAGATCAATAAACTACATCAGCTGTTACAATCCAGAAAAAGGAAAAAAACCGTAAAGCAGATCAGCACACGTTTAGATTCACGCACACAAACCTCAAATCCTAATCTGTAAACACTCGAAAGCAGGGAGCAAAGATGGAAAACTATTTTTATTTAATCTCAAGCATTAAAAAAAAAAAAAGATGAATTTGTCCATTGAAATTTGTCCGTATTTCCAGACTATTTTTTTTTTTTTTAAGTTGTAGTGCTTTGACGGAAACGCTGCGACCAAGATAGTCTTTAAAGAGGTTAGAAGTTTCCAGAATGACTCTGCACTGTATGTGTGTGAGTGTGTGTCGGGGGGGCGGGGGCTCATCCACTTGAAATGACGGCTCGTGTTGCTCATCAGTGGTCTCCAGCAGGTCCAGTGTTCCAGCACTTGGATCATAGTGTCTGGTCATCTACTGTACGGCCCGGTCCGTTTCCCTCCACGTCTTTAGGAGCTCACCAGAACATAGATCATTCTGGAAGAGACAGATTAGGATTACCGTCAGGTTCACTCACAGCCGCCTGGGTCCTAATGACCACAGCCAGTAAGATGGTGCAACGTTTTCAACATCTGTGACTGACAAAATAACAACTCGGGGTGTTGCCACAATTTAAATGCATCTGCTGGAAATTTACAGTTTTGACAAAAAAAAAAAACACACATTTTCTTACCATGTGTTAAAACTGGGAGCGTTTATTACAGTCATGAAACATCAACTTTCATGTTTTTGACAAATCTAAAACTTTAGTTAAAAAAAAAGCCTCTTCTGTATTCAATTAGATTTTATCTGATAGGTCAGGGGTAGCAACCTTTATAGCCCAGAGAGCCGTTTTGGCAAAAAAAAAAAACTAAAGCTGCAAAAGGTCTTATGACTGAAAAAAAATACAACTTTTAACACAAATGTCTCCTTTGGGAAATTTCTTGTAATCTTTATAGAACAAGCATTTTGTGTCTTTTTTTTTAAGGGCAAGGAAAACAGGTCTAAAAACATTAATGGGAATTTTAGTGTGTCATTCTTTGTGAAAATTCAGTGCAAATATTGCAGGAGAATATTTTTTTAAAAAACTTAAAATTGTTATATCTGTATTTAAAACCATCAACTGGCTCCTTTTCAGTTTCAGCCAAAGTTATTCAGAGCCAGCTGTGACTCCGCAGGTTGCAGAGCCGCGTGTTCAACCAATGCATAGAGCTTCTGTACGATTGTCAAAGTGAGACAAATAGAAAAAGCTGTGTACCCGTAGAGATAGTAGAAGAATGAGAGGAGGTAGAAAGCCAGTTTGCACCAGCCTTCTTTTTGACAATAGGCCAGGATGTCGGCATTCATGATGGTAGTCGGGTCATAGAGTCCTGGACAGCTCATCACAGGTCTGCTCGTATACCTGTGGCACAGCAAAAATATTAATAAATAAACCTGTTAGTCACAAACGAAGCAGAGGATTCCTGTTTCGGCGGTCAGCCGGTTGCTCGGTTACCCACCTCCAGACGTGATAAGCCAGCAGCGGCAAGTTGAGGAAGAGGGTGAGCCACTCTGCCGCGCACAGAAACATCACGCAGAAGAAGAAATGGATGAGATACTCTGGCAGCACCAGCTGAAACAGACCAGAGGAGAGGAGACGTCAAAGCACAGGGACAGCTGGTCAGTCTGCCTTCCTGCTCAAAACGAGACGATTAGGAAGCCAAGACAGTCAGAGGACGACGTGGGAGAACGCTGCAGCTCCCTGAAGAAAACCAATCGTCTTCAGAAAGCAAAGAATGAGGTGTTCTCACTCAGTCTTAAAAAAAAACAAACAAAAAAAAAGGTGACATTTATAAAAATGAGGGAAAGACAAATACTGAGCTTCGGTGTAATGTGTTGGATTGTATGGCTACAATGCATGTAGCCGGGGTGACAGCATACCCAGCCTTCGGACGCCATTTTTAACCAAGTAACAGGGTGAAAAATCAAGATCTACCACTTGCAAATTCGATAATTCCACAATATATTCTGGATTAAAAGAAAAAATCTGATTTTCAATGTTTAGATTAAACCACAAAGTGAAGTTCCTCCCTGACTTACAGCTTAGGGGTGGGCATTTATCGTGTCATGATAAATTTCTTGTGATGAGAATTTTGATTTATCGTTGTCACAATAAATTCAAATTACTGATGTTTATAACCCCCAACATTGTCTGAATTGTTAGTTTTTACTATTTTTACCAATGTTTATACAAAAAGAGTATCAATACATTTGAAAATATGATAAATTTCAGTTGCTGTGAGTAATTTATCAATACAAATCACATTTTTTACAATGACTGTCCTAAAGTAGCGCATTACAAATGGGGATGTTTTTCAGGAGCAGTATTTGTGTTTGTAAGGATATGATTGCTGTATCATTCAGCCATAGCCATTATCTAAAAATAATTAACAACTAGTTAGCACTTTTATCGTTATCACAACATTACTACAAAATATCGTGATAAAACTTTAAGTCTTAAGCTTCGGCAAAAACATGAGTTGCTTTTCAGAGTTTAGAGATCGATTCTTGCAAGTGGACCAGAGAGATTTATTTCCCACCCTGGTTCGGTGACATGCATCACCTTGTGCGTCTAAACTAAATGATGACGCTTGCTCAGGACAACGTTGGTGCATCTCAACATCGACGTGTCTGCAGCGACGACAAATCCGCACATCGTCCCGCTTTGCAACAGCACATCGTTTGAGAACCATGCTGCGAGCGCGAGCGGCGTCGATGCAGCCAGCGTGCCTGAGGTCGGGTCGAGCGTCGGGTTCAAGGGGGCAGATGGAAGCACCACATGGAAGCCATGCATTTGGGGGGTGGGATAAAATAAAATAAAAATACAGCAAGTGGAGCCAAACCAACGGCCCGCAGAATGACAGGTGTGGGGCGTGGGGAATGTGCAGGATCTGCACTGCGCTGCCAAATACGACACAACTGAACAGACGGAGGGGGGTGGGGATGATAACCCCAAACGGGTTCAAACTGGGCTCAAAGCCTGCATACCAGACTATGCAGAACGCCATGGGTTACAGGTATGTGGAGCCTGACTTTTTTTTCCTCTACACTAACTCCTCCTCCTGTGGAGAATTTCTAGCCAATCAGAGGTTTTAAATAGTGCTGAGCTGGAGAGAGGTGGGTGGGATTCTGCCGCCATCTGTTCAGAACCACAGGTGATGTAGCTTGGAGCCAACTCTGAGCTCACATACAGCAGCTTACATCGGACAAACAGTGGCTCAAACTGCAACCTCCAATTCGTGAGGAAAATACTTTGTGTGTGTGTATTTCAGTGAAGAATGTGGTTAAGCTGGTAACTTGAAAGCCTTGAAGATCATCCAACCAACTAATTTATGTCTTTGTCCAACACATGGAGAGTTGACTGAACTACCATCTGTAAAACCATAAGCAAACAAAGGGTTGATTGTAATAGAAATCATGCATGCTTTAAGCATTTGCCAGTCTTTTCAGTCAAAAGCTAACGCCTCATCAATAAGCCGGAGCCGCTGAATATTTACACACTCCGCTCTCCCCGTAGCTTCACTGTCTCGCCAAACGCGATGTGTCAGGAGATCCTTACAACAATCTGCTGGACGGGAGCCGTGTCCAGTCAAAGTATTCATTCCCCTTTTACTTTGTCACATTTTGTCCCAGGACAGCGACAAAACTTCGCCAACAGACCAACACAATTTAGAAGCAGCATCCATGTTTTTGCTTTTTTTTTAATAGAAGATGCAGGAAGTGTGAAAGTAGAGGTGGGCATTTATTGTATTGTATCGTTTATCGTGATAAATTTCTTGACGCAACAATAAATTACATTTAATGATGCTAAAACCCGGCAAAACTGTCCATATTGTCAGGATTGTTACCATTTTCTCCACTGCTTGTCCAATGAAAGTATCAACATCCATCATATTTGAAAATATTAAATGCAGTTACGTTGGTTCGTTTAGTGATGCGAATCACACATCTATATGCGACTGGTGTTGTAAAGAAGTGAATATTTTCCAAGTATTTGTCGGGCTGTAATTGCTGTGTCATGCAGTCAAACAAGGCAGCAGCAATTACAAGAAAATAGTTCTACCAAGTGCTGACTCTGATTATCTGCATGTCACACTTTTCAGATCTTTATTTACAAAAAAAAAAAACAAAAAAAAACTTGCAAACCATGTAGTTTCATTTCACAATTAAACTCGATGCTGAGGTTTGTAAAAGGACAAAATGTAAAAACATTCAAGGGTGTGAATAAGTTTGGAATAAGTACAATACCCAAGGAAGAGCTGGCAACGTAAAATCTGCGAGCGTAGAGCCTAGATATCCGACCAAGAAATTAAACTCTACAGTAATAAAAAAATTAAAAAAAATAAAAAAATAAATAAAACAGAGGGATAAAACATAATGTTTTCGTCTAATCCAAAACGCAACCTAGGTTTGTTAACTGAAAAGACCTTAGCAAACACTTCGCCGTGCAAAATGACAAGACTTCGGACTAACGTGGACTCAGCGGGCATTTTAAAGACTGGTACAAACCTTTATTGCAATTTTGACTCTCTTAATCTTTTTGACCTTTTCAATTGTCTTTCAGGCATTAAAAAAAGAGGGGGGCAAAAGAAGCAGATTGGAAAAACAAAACAAAATGAAAATGCATTAGAGTTTCACAGCTGACAAGGGCACTCAATTAAAAAAAAAAAAAACAGAACAAAAACAAGGTTATTTAGCATAACAGTGCAGAGAAACGATAGAAAAAAAAAGATATGTGGATAACGGTACAGTTGTAACAGAGAGCATCTGCAGGCAGTCGTTTAGACAAGAAAAGCAAAGGGCAGGCACACTTACCGGATTTAAAGTGTTACATTGATCTATAGGATTCTTGTAGTCAGTCTTCAGCTCATCAAATGCAATTATCTGGAAATAATGAAGAAATGTCACATTAACCCTGGCATGATATTTTTATGATATTCCATTTGAGTGAACAATCCACCAAATTTACACACACAAGGAGAAACTGTAAAATCCTTTAAAATGAACAGATTTGTTATTGCAATAGCGTAACATTTAATTTCAGCACATTTTTGTCTTCATGTTAAGAGGTTTTTAGTATTACATAAACTGGTGCCACAACACAATCTCTTTAAAATCATTTGTAAGCCATGACAGCTGTGTTTGCCTGCTAATGGTAAATGTGAAAGGGCAGAAGCTAATTTCCTTTAGCTCACCCTCCCACATCTAAACCTGGAGAGGAAGGGTCAAAGATCACTGTATGCCTCAAAGCTTGAGCAACTTAATGAGAGGAGGGGTAACAATAACTTGGTATAATACACTTATTTGTGTGCGTTTTTTTCTATGATAGATTACCAATTCTTGCTTACATTACATCTATTGCAAATGAGTAACAAATGACCTAAAGTTTACAACAGTGTGCAAGAAATCCCAAAGCTAACGCTGGCAAAAAAAAGAAAAAAAAGACGGTTAATAAAAATATGACTTGAAGTTGTTTCAACATTTGACAGTCACACTCTTCCACCCTCTTTACACCAAGTGGCGAGAAAATGGTCACTATGCAGCAGAAGAGCCATAAAGCATTTAGCTTTTCCGGCGTAAATATGTCGAAGTCTTTTAGCTTAGCCTGCAAAATGCTAACCAGCCTGCTAGCTGTTAGCACAATGTAGCCTGTCAGGTTAATAGAAGCCCTGTGTGTTTTGAGGAAGTCTAATACGAGCATTAACTACGGAAACACTTTAATTCAAAATTATGTGAAAAACCAGCGTCTGTGTCGGTGCCAATGGGCTGAGCTTTCCGCCCGAGCCGACACCAGGGTGTGTACCATTCATTCATTCAGTAGTAGACAGGTTTCTGAAGTAAGCGTGCGTCAGTTCAGTTAGCGCTAACGCTCTCTAGAGACGTCTCCTGCGTCTTGGAGGAGCCGACTCTGACCAGAAACCGTCACTTCTATGTGCCCACTCGGCAGGCCTTGTTTTCAACCCAGAATTTGGGTTCTACACCTGGACAGTCAGAAAAGCAGTCGGTGTAAATTTGTACTTACATGCCAGATAGCAAAAAAGATAAGCGCCGCCGTGAGCAGTAGAGCGAGCATGTAACAAAAGGCCGCGAATGTGAACGCCATTTTTCTACGGTTCTTCTGCTCGGTTTCTCCTGGCTCCGTCGGCGGATGACGCAGGCTTCCTCTTCCTCCTTTTTATGGCGGTTGGCAAACAACTTATAGGTGCATTACCGCCACCTTCCGGATTGGAGTATGGATCAAACGTTTATAACTGAACTAAAAATACTGCTAAAAACTATATCCCCAGATGATCTCTGAAACAATTCACTAATATCCAATTTATTTTTATTCCCACTTAAATCTCTAAGTAACACCTCTCTTTCCTGAACATATTTATTACATTCTAAAAATATATGTTGTACTGTTTCTAATTTTCCACTATATAGTGGAAAATTAATACACATAACACAGGTTATAATTATAATCACAATTACGTGATTAACATAATTGTTAATCACGTTTTAACAATTATGTTTATTAATTATTTTAAGAGTACTATTTAATCCTGTATGTCCAAATCTTATTCTAGATATAATACCTTTTTTTTAAAATTCTATTATATTTTAATTCCCCAACTTTTTTGGGTACTATAGTAAACCCTAGCATTGCCTCTGATATCCCACTGTTCTTGCCATTTCTTCTTGACATACATTTTTATAATATTCTTTATCTCATTTTTACTTATTTCAATAAGCAAAAATGCTCAGATTGCGCATGCTATCACTGGTTTTAACGGTTAAAACTATTAAAATTTAACCACAGTGCAAAGCAGTATCTGTATCTTTCCACGTTTTAGACCAAACACGAAGGGAAACTTGACCAATTCCTGTTAGCCACTGTACTGTACTAGCCTAGCATAGTACTGCCACTGCCTGGACATAAAATTTTTACGTTTATACAAGATAACTATCACTTTTTAACAAAATAACCATCACGTTTAAACAACAAAGCGATCACGTTTATACAAGATAAGTATCACGTTTATGTAAGATATCACGTTTTAACAAGATACGTAACTAACCATTGCTTCAAAAATGCGTCTCTCTACCCGGGTCTTAGGTATTTCAGGCAAGACACAAAAATGAGCCACAAACCAGAATGTAAAATCACACAAGACATTTATTGAATCAATGCATTTGGCCAAATGGAGAGACAGCTGCTTCTTCACCTTTGCCTGTGTCGTGTCAGTCGATCTCGTTCAGGGTTTGAGCCCAGAAAAACTCTAAACAAAGAGAATGGATACTCAAGTTTAACACAGAAACACTTCATGTTATAAACTTACTTTTTACAAAACGCTTCTAAATAGACCCTTTTCACATGACGTCACACAACCTCCGTTTTGGCTCGAAGCTGTGTATCCTTAGTTCCGGTGTACATAGTAAGTAACGCTAAAGTTGTCTATTTCATATATATATATGTAAAATGGACACATATATATCTATATATATCTATATAGAGACATATATATAGAAAGAGAGATTTAGATATTATATATATATATATATATATATATATATATATATATATATATATATATATATATATATATATATATATGTATATATCTGACAGCATATGTTGTCTGACGTCACTGTGAAAAGGGTCTATTACAGCAGCACAACAGCGTCAAACCAATAGACCCTTTTCACATGACGTCACACAACTTCCGTTTTGGCTAGAAGCTGTGTATCCTTAGTTCCGGTGTACATAGTAAGTAATGATAAAGTTGTCTATTTCATATATAGATATATATATGTAAAATGGACATATATATATCTATATATAGATAGAGAGATATATATCTATATCTCTCTATCTATATATAGATATATATAGATAGAGAGATATAGATATATATGTATATATCTGACAGCATATGTTGATCAGACAGAACACTGGAGCATGGAGTTTACACAGTCTCTAAAACATTTGCCTAAAATAAGATTTGAAGATATATCACGATTTGCAAACCAATTTTCTCTGACAACAAAATCTAAATTAGACAAAGGCTACAAATTCTTCACCAAACAATACCTGTTTGACTATGAAGGTAAGTATTTTTGTTTTGCGTAACCGTTAGCTTAGCATTAGTGAATTTTGTTAGCTAGCTACCTACGTGACATAACTGTTAACCAGAACTTTTTACTGTTTTTGAACTATAACGTTTTAGGCTCTAATCTTGATCAGATTCTTAAATTATAGACTGGAGTTGCCACTCATCCCATAAAATAGGGGTTTGTTTGTTTGTTATAAGCAGAGATGTCCGGTGCCGCCGCTGCTTTGTAATGCCTTCCTCTAATCGGACCACTTTTTCGGTAACGAATAATCTAACGAGTTCGTATTTCAAATCCAGTAATCAGATTAAAGTTATTTATACAAATCACTGCGCATTAATATTTTCTTTTGTATTTATTTTTATTCCTTCTGTGCGTCTTTGGGAGAGACTCTGTGACAGTTAGCAGCGACAGAAACATGAACAGTGCATGGAGATGCTGGAAAAACAGAAATGTCGTCAAGCCCAACTGTTATTTGTGGCTTTTGTCTTGTTTTTTTCTAAACTAATAAAAAATAATGATTCACCGGTCGTGTTTTTTGGGGGACTTGTGTTAGAACGTGAAGTTGCTCATTTGAGCTTGGAAATGAGCAAAGATAAATAATCAGCCCCAGAATATTTAAAATACTATTCTAAACAACGTTGTTGGAAGCTGTCCTTTATTTTCCATTAATACAGAAAATAAACCTCTAATCGTTACATCACTGACAGGCGGCGGTGTATATGTTTCCTAACTGTGGCTAAAGCTGCTGCTAGCTGGTTTACTCATGATCGGAGGCTGGTTCCTTTGAATACAGTTGGAGAATGGTAAATTGACAATGACTAATAACGGTTATCTAACACGTAAACACTGTTTTATAAAACACAGAAAGTGAACCTATAAATGTTACAGCACTGACAGAGAGTATATTTTTTCCTAAATGTGGCTAAAGCTGCTGCTAGGTGTAAATAAATAATAGTAATACAGCAGTCACCGCGTTTTACTTTTATAATACACAAGTATTTTAAAAATAATATATATATTTTTTGTAAAAAAAAAAAAAAGACTGCAAAATAGTTTGCAATTATAGACTGTGCCAGGAGTCTCACGAAGTCAACTACAAATATTTCAAAACATTATTCATAGAAAAGAATGTGTCCTTATTTTACTTTACCAGGGAGGTGTCAGAAAGTTAACTCAAACTCTTAGATCCTACCGAAGTCCAAAAGATAGATGTTCCAAGCAGACTTTTCGCGCTTGGCGAAGGTTCTTGTTCCCATGATGCAATGCGTAAAATTGAAAATACAGTACAAATGGGCTCTTTGCACCTCCGCTTCCGCGTTCGGGGAAAAGCGGCTCGGTTGTTTCCGATCTATTGAAAATGGCATTTTACACTAGGTGCTTGCAGGGCTTGGCCGAGTTATGTACATCGATCCGAAGCCCCAACAGGTCAGCTGGAGAAAGGTTTTAAGATGTATGCCTCGTTATACATTCACTGACACGAAGGTGAGTTTTACTTTCGTGGCTAACATTAACCTTAGCTTATGCTAGTAGGCAATATTCTCCGACATTGTTGAGCCAAATGTGCTATTTAAGTATCTAAACATTCCAACGGACAATATTTTTACCTTATTTTCAAGTATATTGTGTGTGTTTATTGTCGTTAGTGTCAGAGACTAACAAGGTTCGGTTACGGTTTGGGCTTTTTACTTCCAAATCATGATGAAGCTCAACAAGCCTCATAGTTTAACAGTAGCACAGCTCTGGTGTCAGAGATCTGGTTCAGCTGTTCAGGTTCAAAGTTGTTGCTTTTAGAAAAATATGACCGTGTTATGTCTCTGTGTTATTTCGTTTTATTACCTTGTTTCTTGTGAAGAGCTCAAATAGGACGGTGTTTACAGCAGTATGTACAGGCGGATCAGTTGCTCGGCTGTCTGGCTCTGGTCTGCTCTCTCGTTCCCATAAACTCTTTCAGGCTGAATATAGAAGTGATTCCATGTAAATAACTCAGGGACAGCTCCTTTATTTACCATCCATATCCCCCCGGTACATTTAGGCTAAAGAAGCTGAGCCGGAGTGAATGAAGGCTGCAAACTTTGTGCTGTGCGTGTTAGCTTTAACTGGTAACGACAAATATTTACAAGCCACCGACTTCTTAATTCAGGATCGCTTGGAAATTAATGAAAACTTTAAAGCCCATTATATTAGGAAGACACCAATGTTCATAGTATTGCTTTATTTGCGTGTGCATTCTTTTTTTCCCCAATTCAACCTGAATCTAAAGTCATCTAAAGGCCAAAACAGTGAACTATCCCTTGTTTGAGTTTTGAGCTAGTTAGTTCTTAGCTTGTCAAAACCAAAATATTGAGCAAAATTTGAAAATCTAATTGTTTTGTGGCATTTCATTTAAATGTAAATCTAAACATTTTGTAACCTCTCACTAGGTTTATTATTTGAAAAGTCAAGAAAACACCAGTCTTGGTTGTATATTTTTCCCACTTGCCCAGATCTTGATAAAAGTAAATTCCATACTTTTCCAAATTGCTAAGACCCCCCTTATAAGCTTTTTCTTCCCCTGTTGTTAGTGATAAGGCAAAAATCTAATCATTTCTGAATAAAAAACAGAGAGGCATAGACATCACTGTCAGTTTATTTGGACAACAGGACAGACAGGTATAGAAATATGTCAAGTTTCACTGATGTCATGAGACAGCTGGTTATCGTAGATGTTTCGGTTTTTAGTAGAAAGGAAAGAAAAAAATCATAGGCATTTTGATCAGAGAGAACACTTATTGAGCAAAACTACACATTCGCAGGTTAAATGATTCAAAGGGTCAGATTTACAGCTGTTCAAACATAGGAGAAGCTCAGGAATCCACAGGATACGACCAGATGCAAGGCTCGAAACCATAAGTGAGCTTGATTTTGATAATACAGAAGACAGTTTACTACATTTCATTTCCACTTAATATAACAAACATTGAGTTTTTTTTTTTTGTAAAGAAACAATAAGCATGTAAAGACTTAAGATAGAGTAGAAATACAGCTCAAATACAGAGAGGCCTGTACTACGAAAGTTACCACGGGTTTTCAAGTCGTACTAAACAGGTGGAGTCAGTAACGGGTCGATAAACGTTAAGTCGTGACGCGCGAAGGAAATGAGGACCGTTCCTTCCTGCTGAAAAACCCAAGCGGTGAACCTGAAGTTGTCTCACAGCTTCATAGTACCGGTTCTGGATGTTTGAGATGTAAAGACGTCGCTTCTGTCTCAAAGAGCAAAGAGGAAACAGTTTGATGGAAATAGTTTACATTCAGTAGAGAAAGCATCGATTTACAGTAGCTGTCCACATTTCTGGCATCTGGAAAGATAGTCTGTTTTCTTTTTTTTATTGTTTTAAGCACATAAAATCAAGAGCATTGCACATTTCAGAGTTAGCATAAAATGGATAATCCCCAATATATTCCATAAAGTTTTTTTTTTATAAGAAGTTTAGTGTTGGTAGGTAAAATGACTACTCTAATTCTCTCCCGTAGCTTCATCATACAGGCTAACATGAGGCAGGCAGTGTATATCTTATCAGTAGACATGTGAATCACCATCAACACAGGAGCAATCACAGTCTGTTTCTACACTCCTAGTGTCTAGTCATAAGTGAAAATAGGATTTGAGTGACAAAAATGTCAAAAGAGACATTAATTTTTAGTGCAATGTGCACTTATCCAATGTTCACTTTGAGTTTTCCAGGAGATAATAAGGAATTAAGACAAGGCATTGGTGAGCTAAACTGTATGACATCTTTTTGTGGTGAGCTCTACAGCCTCCCGTTTTTCGTTTTGATAAAAACTGCACTCAGGGATGACGCTGTGGAGCTCGCATGTGCCCATTTAATCTCCTCTAAGGACGTGACCGATATACCAAGGTGGGACAACGCTTTTAATAAGAATCGGAAAACCTCCTGAGCCACGGCTCATTAAAGACTTTCCTCACCGTCGCATGAAAATAAGTCACTGCAGGATCTGGAATACATTTCTTATTATTAAAAAGATGTTTTTTCTTGCTATTTGAAGCTGCTTATATTGATTGTGTTTTTTTTTTTTAAAGAACATACATAAAAAATTTTTAAAAAAATGCTCTTTAGAAATCCAGACAGGGTTTGACCAATAGGCTTGGGCCGGTTTGAGGTGTTTTGGTACCACGGTTTCAAAAACATAAAAATAAAAAGGAATATTGACACGTTAGAATAAAAACCGGATAGATTTGTTACCAACTTGCAGCTGAGCTTTATTGTGTAGAATATTTTACCATCCTGCTCTTTTATAGAGTAACACAAGTATACTAAGCTAATATTAGCTGCGTTGAGCCTGTAGTTGGTTCATCCTGAAAGGATGAAATAATACATCTAGATCATGAGAGTGAAATGAGATTTTAGCAATAATTTGGGGATGACAATAGAGGTTTCAGAAACTTCAATTTGCATTGTTCTGCAATTTTAGGTTTGTTCCCCCAGGGCTTTGAAGGACATGCTAACTTTAGCGTCTAAGCGGCTAACAATTAGCTAGTAGTGGTGGAGTTTTTTTTGTTGTTGTTCCTAATCATTTTTTCCCCGCAGTACTCAAATTGCTTCCACGCAAATAATTTAAGAATATTGTCAACCAGAATGATATGAAGACTGTCGATTCAGGGCAACTCAAGAACTACTTCCTTTCCCACTTCAAAATAAGAGTCTGAAAAATATGAGGGCATCAGACTTAAAGTGCCTTGTTAACAGGAAGAAAGGCTTCTGTAGCGATCTTAAAAACCGTGACACAGGTGAGCAGCCCATGCCTATTGCACAGTGACACATTAAACATCGCGATTCACAACGGATTTTAGAATTTGCCAAGGAAATACACAAAATACATACATAGCGACTGGACCGAGGACTTTGAGACTGGCACCAATTATGAGCAGCATAATGAAGCCATTATGGAAACGTAAACAGCCCAACATCATAAAATATGAAGCACAATCGGCATTTCGAGGAGTTACCCCATTAATTTTTTTAAGGCTGCAACAGCTACAAAGCAAGTAAAGTGGCTTTACATGAGAATTAATCAACATTCAGTAGGAGTTCCAACGCACAATGATAGCTGACAAGCTCCGCATAAAGAGACGGTATTCCAGTAGATTAAAATCGGGGGCAGATATTTACCACCCTGTGTGCGCTGTTGTATTCGCTGTCCTGGTTACTAAAGTTTTGTGTTTGGAATGTATCTGGAAATATTGTACCCTGGTTAGAACCATTCAAGAAATATGCAGGTCAAAGACATTATCCATCATTCATGTCGAGTTTTTATTTTATTTTAAGAGGAAGAAAAGTCATCCATATTCAAACCAACAGGGCTGCGGTGCCTTGCAAAAGTGAAGCTTTTAGCTTTTTCATATGATGTAATGTTATAACCACAATCTGTAATGTATTTTATTGGGAATGTTCTGTGATAGCTCAGGGGTCAGCAACCTTTACAACCCTCCCCCACCAAAATAAGAAAAAAAAAAAAAACATTGTTGCTCTTTCTCCTTCTCAAGTAAGTATGACATAAAATTCATTCAAATCATTTTTCCAGTAAGATACTATTGTCCTACATACATTTATTTACATTTTTTTTTGTATTTTAGACAAACTAAAAACATCCCATTTTTACAAAAAGAGCATGATTTCTGTTTTTAATCGACGTTCGATATTTTTGGAAATAAAAATATCGAAAAAAATATAACAAAAACACATTAAAAAAAAGACTTCTTGCACAATTGGCGTCGTTCTATTGCAGAAATTGTATGCAGATAGAGTATGAGAACAAACAACTACGGAAATGATAATTGTGAAGTGGAAGGAGGAAAACGTATGGCTTTCAAAATGTCTTACCTAATAAAAATCTGAGAAGTGTGTGTATTTATTCACATATTTTCTGAATGTTGTTAAATCTCTGAATGTAGAGACCTCAGAGTTTCAACTGGGTACACCACTGAAGAAACGGTATCATAAAGATAATGTTTGTTTATAACATGACAAAATGTGGAAAAAGTTCAACAGGTGTGAAGACTTTCGCAAGGCACCGAATACTTTTAGCCACGGTTTGTCGTTCATGTGCTCAGTTTACCTCACTAGGTGTGAGTTAGTGTTTTTGTCTTCTGGGGAGCTGCTGACGGCACCCACCTCATCATTTAAATGCCCTTAGGTGAGAACTGAAGGACCTCAGTAGTGTTTTCTGGATTCTAGCTACAACTAAAAGGAAAAAAAGAAAACGCTAAAATCAACATAAATCTAATGTACAGACACCAGAAATAATAAAAACAAAACAGATTAGCCAAAAACCGTGAAAAAACAGATCGACCGAGGAGGACCTCCGATGCAAAATCGTGAGTGTAAACTTCTTAAGGAAACAGAAACCGTAGCTATGAAGACGCTAAGTTCCCCCCCCCCCGGATGATGAGAGCATGCTTCGGAAAAGGCGCAAACACACGTTTCGTTTCTGTTCACTTTAAAGACCTACGGGAGTGTTAATTCAGCACAGACACATCACTGGCACATGGAGAGATGGTGTGGGAGGCGAAAGCAGACCTGAAATCAAATAGCATTTGCAGACTGAGGCGACCAGACGGGCGAGGTTTAGATATGGCCGTGATTGTCGACGGTCACGGAGGTGGCGCTCGAACTCTTGTGATGGTCTGAACATTCTGGCACAGGCTGAGGTGTAATAAAAAATATACATACATATCTTAAACCTCTCCGATGTGGCCGCTGACTGCAGAGTATTTGCAAAAGCTATTTGAAAATCAGGTCCGCCGAGAGAGGAAGGTAACATCTGTAGTGTGTTCTTCTTGAAAGATGGAGCATGGTTGTGCGATTGGGATCCCCCACGCATCCCAAGCCTCCGGATGAGAAGACCTTACTTAGCGAAAGAATCCAAGTTTCTCTTTAAGCCAATCTTCCGTTAGGTCCTCTGTGTTCCTGATCTCAAACGCCTGTCAAATAAGAAAGGAAGAAAGAGAGAAGCAAAGAAAGAAGAAAAGAAAAAAGGAAAAATGACCAAAAGTTGGTTACTGAACCCTCCTGCACTGACATGGAAAACTGCTGCAGAATAAAATAGAAAATTTGTTCCAAAAACAAAAACATCTTGCATTTCCCTACTTCTTCACATGGCCAAAGCTGGGACAAGGGTTTAGTGACATCTAGTGGTACAGGTGAAGACTGCAACTAACTAAATATGTAACAGAACCATTTTGTAGGCGAAAAGAAACTTCTTTAGACTATTGTTTTGGCTTCGTGGGCCAGGTTAGAAATTAAATCACAACATGGCTCCTCTATTAACCCTTTAACAACGTTTTTTTCCAGCATTTTACTGAGAAGTAGCTGGTATATTAAACTCAGCAGATGCTCAGTTCCACCAGGTGGTTGCTAGTTGCTGCTGGCTAGTCTGAAGGAGCTGAGGGGGGATAGTCAGGCTCTGTGAGGTGGAAGCTCGGAAACTGCAGCTCTGAGGAGGAGCTGCGTCTCGAAGGCGGAGCTAGGTCCACCCGGGCGTTTTGCACAGCTGAATGGTTACTGCGGGAGATTAAATGATTTCTCAAGCACTCATGAAAGAATTAAGGCATCGCTCCAGGAGTGTATTTGACGAGGGAATAACATTACGACACGATGTAAAGTTCAAAAAAGTAAATTTTACGTGATGCTACTCCTTTAACACAGCTGAACACTAATATTTCTAGCAACTTGTAGTGGATACAACCGGGCCACAAAGACGTAGCCAAAGATTCACCAACCTTGGTCAGTTGAACCGTTTGCACCAGCTTGTTTTTGCTTCCTGCGTACATCATCTGTTGCTCCGGTTTACAACCTGCCAAGTAAAACAAATATACGTAAGGAAAGAAAAAGGTGTTTTCTCATGAGTTGAGTCTTTGGTGGCCGGTGTCCTGCAATCCTTCGGTCTGACGCACCACAGAGAAACGAATTACATCCTCAGCATGCATTCAGGTTCTACAAAGTCACATCAGTGGCCTTCATTTGGGCTTTGGTTGAAGCAGAACCACGTTTAAAAGTTCCAGGACACCGTCACCAAACAGACTGCTTTGTGGGCTTTTTTTGGGTTCCCTGCAGCAGAATCAGCCTTACCCACTGGACTGGAGAAGATGAAGCAGAGCGGGTAGGACACACGTCCATCATCGTGTTCATACTTATAACTGTAGACGATGAACATTCCCTGGGCTAAGGACAGCAACTAATATGTGATTACATTTTATTATAAAGGTAGATACTCAGATGTTGTCAGTTCAAAGGATATCTGGGTTGTCTCTCTGGCAGTTCATCCTTTAGCTCATCAGGTGAAATATCCTAAAAGAAAAAAAAAAAAAACAGTTTCAAAAATGGGAATATTTTTAGCATAGTGACTTTAAAAGTCAAACCAAGACTAAATGAATCATTTAAAGGTGGGAGATTTAAAAAGACCAACTTACCTCATGCTCTTCTTCGAGAATAACGAGCTGCTTGTCTTTATCAATCTTCACTGAAAACACACACACACACACACAAAAACAAAAACAAAAAGTCAATAACTAAATCCGCCAGCATTTCAGAGTGAGAAATACCAACAAGCTGAAGCAATCTCTTCCTCTGCTTGTGTTCTGTAATATCTGGAGTTGAGAGTCCCTGTCATGCAAACACGCGGCTAATCCCATTCAGCAGAAACGGCATTCTGAACCGGACAGGGTGGAGGATAAAGCTTTTCGTCTTTACAGTTCTCCACCTCACTGCAATCAGACATGACTCGGTGTCACCGTGGCCACGAGGCTTTTTAATACGTGTGGGTTTAAATTTTTTTTTGCACCCCCCCTACATCTGTGTTTTAAGCTAAGCACAATTAATAAGAGAAATCAGGAGTTAAGTCTGAAAGACCTTGGCAGTTTTTGCATTAGGTTAAAGTTCTTGCATGAGAGGAATGTTGGCCTTGTCATCCGGTTCATAAAAACACAGTCATGGGACTGTATTGTTTCAATAATCCAGCCTTTACAAGCTTTCTAAGACGGTTGCAAATCAAACCTCTGGCTTTGAAACGCACAAGAGATTCCAGACTGTCACCATGCGGGTAAAATAAAAAGGCTATGCCTGCTAGAATCAACTTTAGCAGAAATAAAGTCATTTTCTCTGTTTTAATCTGTCATTCATGTGATTTTGCCCCACTGTTTTTTACACTAGCTTTGCAGGAGGGCTGCAGCAAACGATTATTTTAGTCATTGATTGTTCGATCAAATACTCTTTGATCTGTACGCGCCAGTTAACAACTAATCAATTGCTAAATTAGTTGCTTCCGTAAGAGATTATGAACACAAACAAACTGATAATCAACATGCAACAGAAGAAAAAGGTGAGGGACGTACTAATGATGGCCGCATTGTTGGTTTCCTTCCGGAAGCGAAACTCCTTCAGCTTCTTCACCAGCTCTTCATCCACGTCGCACACGACCAGTGATTCACTCTGACCAGAAAAAGAGGAGGGAAAAATGTTAACAAATAAAAAAAAAACAAAAACTGAATAAATAAATACAAAAGTAAAATCTAGGTGTAGTATAACTCAACTACACAACGACCTCATTGTTCTTATTTATTTCTTAATATGTAAATCTAGTAAGCATGAATTTCGAGTGTCATTGCAAAGATGCTTTTGCTCATGAAAGAAGTAGAGAATGTAAACAAGAAAAAAAATCACATTAATTAAATGTTCAGTGTCAAGTTGTCTGCTTTTATTTTGAAAGCAGGGTTTCTTTGTCTATATTCCATTCGAAGGTGTTAAGGATCCCAATGTGAGTTTGCATAGGAACCAAATGTGTAATAATGATATCAGTAAAACTCAGAGCCCACAACAAGAGCAGCTACACCGATGCTAATGAGCAGCGTACGTTATGAACACACATAATGGTTACATCATGATTTAACGTAGCTTGTGTGAGATACGTTCAACACTCTCCTCTTCATATGAACACACTCACTGCTCGGGCAACAGGAAGTGTGTCCTCACATCCACCCATTGTCCCTCTGACTGCCCTCAGGGCAAACAGTCGAGTTTTCTGTAAAGCGTCACATAAACAGACGCTGCACACTCTCATCCGAGTTAAGTGTCAACGCATCTTTCACCTGATTCATCGACATTTTAGGGTTATTGTTTTTTTTTTTCCAAACACTGAAAAAATAGACAAAGAAGCTAATATAGGATGGCATTACGAATTGTGTTTTTGTAGCGTTCATCAAACAGACACTATGACAAGAAAATAAGTCCACACACACACGTATTAGTAGCACTGCTACTTCTGTTTCAGTCAGTAAATTATTTTTTGCTATAGTTGGATTGACTTTTCTTTCTGGTTTAAATGAAACCTCACGTCACGCGCGTTTGTTTATGTAAATACAGAGCAGTCCTATTTTTTTATGTTTACTCAATGATATCATCTCTCATTGGGCCCACACCTGCCTACAACAACAAGCGTGTCCTCACATTCAACCTCTGTCCTCAAGGAAAATGTTTTTCCAGGCATAAAATAAACAAACGGCTCATTTGAATCGACGGTTTGGACTTCCACCTGCTTCCGACTCGCATCACAACATTAAGAACACTAAAAGAGTAACCGAGTATCTCATTCAGTATGGAGAAATGCACCATTTTAAGATTTTTTTTTGTGCACATATTTTCACGTTAGAGCCTCAGACTTGATCAAGACAGTAAGTGTTTTCAGGGCGAAGCTGTGTATTTTTTTCCCTCACTAAAAGCTATCCGAAAATATTTCTCTCTCTTATTAAGGGAACACAGTTTTAACATGTTTGGCTAGTTAAGTGGCTGACTACAAGCTCTACATGAGCAGATAACCTAGCTAATTAACCAGCTAGCGTTGGCTTCTAATTAAAATAGAGCAGCAAAATATACAACATTATGCACATAGGCAGTTTTAAAAATGCAAATAATTTCTGAGATTTTTTTATTTTTGTTTAAATATGTTTTAAATAAATCAGTGTTACGTCATTCTCTCCTTAACAGAAGGATTAATTCTTTCGAAAAACCATAAGCCTTCTCAAAACTAGTATTTTCATCGTAACAGATTTAATCAGACAGCAAAATCTATTGGTAATGAAACCATTAATTCACTACGGATTTTTATTTTTAATTTTTGCAAACAGCAACAATCCTGACAACAGTCCGTACAACTCAGAGGATTTCATCCTCAGAGGAAAACGATCCACCAGTCTGAACAGGATATTATTGGTCTCCGTCACGTCCACACGCAAGGCCTTACATAACTACATCACAAAAATATTTGAAAAGGAAAATCTTTAAGAGTCTCTCTGCAGACACACTCGCAAATCTTTGATTGCACCTTCCTGAACAGATGGCTGGTGGGAGTCAGGATTTCACTGAGCTCTTGGACAGATCCTTGCAGATTAAGATGTGATTGCTGTGTGTCTGTGGGTTGGATAAGGGAACAGACGTGACAACTGAAGGAGACCGGGGCTTTTTTTTTTTTTTTTTTTTTACTTTTAGCCCACATTCCTCCAGGCTCTCCAAATCGCTGTGGTCGGTGAGGTTTGCTAATTCAGCCAGGAGACGACAGGGAATTAAGCCCTGCTGTTTGACCATTGACGCCTCTCGTGTCGGGCGAGCGAAAGAGGAATATTGACAGAGCATCGAGCTGTCACAACACGCAGCGGAAAACCCGGAGGGAAGCACTGCTCAGCGCGATAAGCAGGGCAGCTAGCGTTAAGGCAGCTCCCCAGCAGCCAGACGTGTTAAAACTCGGCACAGCTGCCTGCTGCAGCAAAGTACCCGCACACTGAGGCAGGAAACACGACGAGTTCAACTTCAAAATAAAAGCAATTTGACAGCTATTTAGAAAATACGATTCCTAACAAACTCGCATTCATGTCTGTAGTACTGAGCTATTTTATCGAAGTTGTGGCAGCAATTTCTCCCGTGGTCAGGCTTTAAATTAAGATTTTGCAGAAAACCAAGGACTGTAAAAAATAGGAAATAGAGGAATGGGGTGGAAAGTCGAAAGAATGGACGGGAAAAAAAGTATTGAAGTCAAATTCCATACTTTTGCAGAACTGTCTGTGGAAATCACGAACTCAAAAGACGAGTTAATCAATTATTTAACAAATTGGTCAACATTTAGGTTATTTTAGTAAAAATAAACTAGTGGAAGACCTGAAATATGCCATTTTAAAGAAATTATTTGTTGAGAATATGATTTGTAAATATAAACCGTAACCTCAACGTTACGGACTGTTTCAGACTTCTTAATAATTCTACCTTATTTTATTATTTTAATTCCACCGGAAGTAGATTGTATCTGTGTCGGTCAATTGACGCATTTACAAAACACGAAGGGTGTAACAGATGCTAGGCTAGCAGGCTAACGCTCAACAATCTCCGATATCACTTTTCATGAAAACTAAAAACTTCCTGCCTGTTTCCAATGCGGCAATAAGCCGCAAAAGCCAAACCGGAAGCAGCTCGTTCGTACGGAACCATAACAACTTACCATAATTGTAGAGTTAAAAATCTCCCTGAAGCCGCAGCTGCTGTTCTGAATGGCAGAAACGCTGTCAGTGTTTTTTCTCTTTACTTCCCATCATCCTGTGACTGGTTTGACCAATCCCTCACAGGCTCCCCCTTCCTTCACAACATGCTCCGCAAGAGCAAATATCACAAAGTCTAGTAACAATCAAATACGCATAGTTCATTTCAATGGCCATTTTGGAACTTCTTTCAATAGTTGCTGCAGCTCATTATTATTTCTTATATGCTAAGCAATTTGAACATATGCTGCATTGTCTTTAAAAATAATGTTTTTTAAAAATCAAATTTAATCTTTATTGTACTTTTTTCAAATATATAAAAAAATCAACATGTTGATTATTTTAAGTTTTTCTTGCATGAAACGTGAATAACTAGAATACTTTTTTTTTAATCCCTTCTTTGGTGAAGCACACAAGGTCTAAGTCAAATTAAAACAAAAATAATTTAAAATCATGATCACATTTTTACTGTTGCCCCATGCTTGCTGGGGATGG
The DNA here is from genome assembly GCF_051168715.1 of Poecilia mexicana. Lineage (NCBI taxonomy): Eukaryota > Metazoa > Chordata > Actinopteri > Cyprinodontiformes > Poeciliidae > Poecilia > Poecilia mexicana. Next base: position 6,187,083 of record NW_028263391.1, on the reverse strand, counting down.
GAGACAGCATTGTAACTGGATGGAACTGGACTCAATAGATTCAATATGAACATGACTGAAATAAACTGATTAATTGGAACATTTGAAGGGTTGATGTTTCTTTTTATTTTTTATGTATTTATTTTTGCAGTGATTATTATTATTCGTTGTTGTATTTGTAGGCGTAGTGGTATTATAGTTAGACATGTACAATTTAAAGGGAGAGTTAGAATTTGGGTATAATTGGACATTTTACCTTTGAAAAACAAATTGCTTGTATTTATCAATTTTTCTAGAAATACACATTTATTATTTTAATTACTGAGTTAAGACGTAAGCGGAAATATAATACATCGTTTATTTATTTTTGTGTCAAGTAAAATTAGAGTGTGACATTTACTAATACTGAAACTGTTTTTTGTTTATTTATCATGTGTTTATTTTTTTTCTATATTTAGAAAAAAATGAATACATTAGAGGAAATAACACTTAGGTTAAATAATAAATTCCCCCATTTTCGATTTCCCCAGGTCATGTAAATGAAAAGCGGATGTGTGTGTTTTTTGCACCGGAACTCGCCCGTGCGCGAGCTTCCTTTCCAGGAGTTGTAGTTTTTCTTACCACAACCAACGTTAGCTTCCAGTTTTGAGCCTCGTCAGGCCAAAGCAGTTGGCTAACTGTTTTTTTCGGAGCTGTAGAAACCATCGCACTTTCCTGTTGTCGTTCAAGCAGAGCCTAGCTTCCGACCAGGTATCGTAAAACATCAGCTTTCACTGTTTATTCTCTCACCACGAATGTAGACCTAACAAACCTAAACTAACAGCTAGCCGGGGTTAGCTAGATTGCTAGCCAACTCTGTACCATCAGTAGTTTCCACATTTCAAAACAAATGCCTCCCCTAGATAATGAAGCAAAGCACCGTCTTTGTTATTGCTGTGGTATATTAATTTTTTTTCAGTAATGTTGAGTTATTTTCAGTGTGTCGTAATGGACTTTGTGAATCATCATTCCAGGGTGGAAACATTTACTCAGAGACTCTAGGAACTGCCCAGAGACATTTTACAGCTTGATAAAATATATTGGAAGTACTCAATAAAACTGATCAAAGTTGTTTCCTGTTCTGTTTTAGATCATGGCAGATTTCTCGGTGAGTTTAATGTATCGATTCCCTGTAGCTTGCAGTGGAAATTACCTGTGTGTTTGGTTTTTTTGTTGTTGTGAGTGCAGAGGGTTGTTTATACTTTCTCTTTTTATTCTGTAGCTGTCAGATGCTTTAGGAGATGACACGCCGAGCCAGGCTAAGAAAATAGGCCATACTAACCCTACGGCCCCTGCCAGCAATCACCCTGCCGCTCCGAACCCGGGATGGCCCGGTTCTGCCCCAGGAGCTCCCACCCAGCCCTCTGCTCCAGCTGACTTCAGCGGTGGATTATCTGGCCCAGGAGCCCCGGGGCCATTCCAGTACCCCTCTGGCCCTGGAGCGCCAGGGCAGTACCCGGGACCTCCCTCAGCACCCGGTGGCTTCCCTGCTGGTCCTGGAGTACCTGGACAGTATCCCGCACCGGGAGCTCCGGGTCAGTTTCCCTCCAGCCCTGGAGCGCCTGGACAGTTCCCCGGGCAGTATCCATCTGAAGGAACTCCTGGACAGCTGCCCGGGGGCCCCGCTCCTTACCCATCGGGGCCGTTTCCTTCTGGCCCCGGCGCTCCGGCCGGCCCTTACCCGAACGTGCCTTTCCCTGGTGGCCAGCCAGCAGGAGGCAACGGGATGTACGGACCCGGGGGTCAAGGTGGATTTCCCCCTCCAGCCGGTCCAGGATCTTTCCCAGCGTTCCCCGGAGGCGGATTCCCCCCGATACCACCCGGGTCGTGGGGATCACCCGGAGGAGGTTTCCCGACCCCGCCTGCCCAGTTTGGCCCCGGGCCCATGGGTCCGTACGGTGGTCCTGCTGGTCCAGGAGGCACATTGGTGAGTGTGAGCTCTTCCTGGAGTAAATGCGTCGCTTCTCTTGCTCGCTACTCTTCTCTTCTGTAAATCTAATCTGGGCGTTTTGGTGAAAACAACTCAAGCTTCCTCGGACTAAAAGTTAACTTCTCTCTGTCTGCTGGTGACCTTTGACTGGGAGGTGCGTCTGATTCCAGGTTTCTGCTCGGGGTGCGCCGCAAATGCAAAGTTAACGGCAACGCCCTGTTCAGCAGGAGTGAACGGAAATGTATTTCTGTCTTTCAGCCCAGATATAACCCGCCGTATTATTGAAAGCAATGAGCTCAGCTTTTCAGCCGGACCAGGACGTCCCACCCGATTGGCGCCAAAGATCGAACGCATCCGCATCGACGAGTCGTGTTGGAACGCAGCGTTAAATGCATCAGATTTAATTGTTTTGGTTTTTGTTTTGTTTCAAAGTGCAATATGATTTTCTTTGATTTACAAATAATGTTTACCAGGTCTATGCTGCTTTAATCTACTTGTATAATCTAGTCAGATGCTGCTCTGACTTGTCCCTCACATGAATGAGTTTCAATAAAAACCCTTTCACTGTTGCTCAGACTTCAGTTTGTGCAGGTGTTTGACCTTCGTTGAAATACGCGGAGATTATGACTCACTCAGGTGTTGCATTGGGAATATAGGCAGAGTCAGAGTTTAAGTTCATATTTTTTTAATCTTGTCAATAATTTAAAAGTACCTGGATTACACCTACGGGATATTAACAAGCGGGTAAACAATTTCTCTTTGTATCACATCATTCAAAAGCAAAAAAAAACAAACACAAAAAGCATTCTGAAAACTGTGGAGCAGAGGCAACGCTGTCGGTATTGACACTGTAAATATTTCTTTTCAGATTGTGCCGTACGATCTCCCACTCCACGCTGGGATTATGCCGCGCCTTTTAGTCACGGTGATCGGAGAGCCAGTTCCCGGGGCAGACAGGTACGGATTTCCCCGGAAAAAAAAAACAATCCTCGCAGTCTGTGTTTGAAGTCGCGATGCGCTTCAGAAAGTAATGTGAATGTGAAGTGGATCTGTGCTGTTTAACTCGGTTATCATGGACAGTTGTGTCAGAGATTAGTGAAAGTGTTTCCACTTTGTCTCGTTACAGCCACAAGCGTCAGTGTATTTTATTGGGATTTCGTGATGATCTGATATGACTTTGATGAAAAATATAACAATCGAAGTTTATATTTGTGTAATTTATAAACTCTTCAGGTTCCAGGTTGACTTCCTTAAAGGACCGGATGTCGTCTTTCACTTCAACCCTCGCTTCAACGAGCAGACCATCGTCCGAAACTCCAACCTAGGAGGTTACTGGGGCCCGGAGGAGCGAGAGGGGCCCTTCCCCTTCGTCCAGGGGCGCCGTTTTGAGGTAAGTTCATTGCACATTTTTGAAGCACCAATCTCGCATTTCACAAACTCCAAACGTAGTTTCTAATCCATCTGATACAGAAACTACTAAGGTTTTCCCAAATTTTTTTTTGATTGTTTTTTTTGTTGTTGTTGTTGTTGTTTTTATTGCGCACGCCAATGTTCTGTGCACGTTCATGTTCAAAACGCCCGGCTTCCAAACTGTTTTCGTCGCAGCAGAGTAAATAAAAGAATTGACCCAAGCAAATCTCGGTGTTTGTCGCCCCCATCTCGCAGCTGAAGATCCTGGTGGAGGAGGACATGTTCAAGGTGGCCGTGGACGGCACCCACCTGCTGGAGTACGAGCACAGAGTGGGCGGCCTGGAGGAGGTGACCGTGCTGCGGGTCACCGGCGACGTCGTCCTGTACAGCGCGGCGCCCAGCATGATCTGAGCACCCCCGGCCGCTCGCTTGCTCGCTCTCGAAACGATTAGCCTCCGCGTTTCTGACGACTGCCCGCCCCGAAGCCCCTCCCCCTCAAACACACGGAGGCAGCTGACGAAGTTGCAAGTGCGGCCAGCAAAGTGCAATTGTCCCTCACGTGGCACATTTTATCGCAACGCAGATCGAATTGATTGATAATCCTGTTTTTTTTTTTGTTTTTTCCTACTGAATGATAATTCAATACAAAATTATGTTTTCACTTTCCTCTTAGAAAAATGTATGAACTGCTTTGCATTTTTTGTTTCCCTATTTTTTTTTTTTTTTTACCCATTTCTAATTAAGGAAAAGATTGAGTGACATAAACGTGTAACAAATTAAATAAGGAATAATTTATTATGTGGAAAAAAAAAAGAAGATTGTAAGCTAAGCAGGGTGGAAGACATGTTCCAGGCGTTTCATATTATTTCTGCTGTGTTTTGTTTACATGTTTATTATTTCGTCACAACATAACGTGACGAGCCTTCGTAGTGCATCAAAGTGTGATGCTGAAAATTTCACTTTTATTTCAATGCTGAACCACAACCCTCTGGAGTCACACACACACACACACACATATATATATATATATAGTAGGCTAATCATGAAGTTTCTTCAAATGTAAGTATTTATATTCAGTGTTTGTTCCTCTTCTCTTCAGCTGTTTTCCTCCCGACCCGTTAACGTTTCCCCAAGTTTGAACAAAACAGCGAAAAAATGGCAACTAATTATTAAATTAAAATGTGTGTAGGAGATATTCTGACTTGGTGCCAAAGAGCAGTGGTACATATTTTGAATTTCTAAATAAAAGGACTATGTAAAACTTTCAACTTGTGAGCTATCAGTTCTTATTTTTTATTTTTTATTTATTTATTTTTAGTGATTAGATTGTTGGACATATCTGACTTATTCAGATTATTTTTTTATGAAACTAGTCTGTTTTTTTTTTTACTTTACAATATACATACGAGTAAAATTTTAATTCAGAGTCATACATGAATAATAAAAAATAACTTACTGGATTAGCATCCCATTTCTTCTAGCTGCCATATTTGACTTTTTTTCCTTTGGTGTTGGTCACTAGAAACTGTTCACAAAAAGATACAATTTTTCTTCCACTTGTGTTTTTTTTCATATGTTTGAGCTTATTAGCCCTAATATTTTTGTTCAAATGTTTGGATAGTTTGTATATACAATGTTAAGACTCTTAAAAGTAAGACCCTTTGATACATTTTTTGGAGTCCAAGGCAAAAGAACAACTTGAAATGTTCATCAAATAACAGCTTTAATTTGATCATATTTATTCAATGAGTTTTTAACAAAAACTATATTAGGAGAACATCGTTTTTAATAAAATTAGTGAGGATGTAGTTATGAATTTAACTTTTTTATTTGTTTTTATTTATGCTTGAAATGAGCCAATAACTGTCTAGGAATCTTTTGTTTTCCTTACAACAGAGATATGAAATTACAGAGAAGTCCACTCACAACTATGATGGACAGCATAATCAAATTAAAGGTTAGATTGTTCAAATATATTCAGTATGTGTCTGTGCTACTTTTGTGAAAGATTATTTTTTTAGGGGTGTCAATTAATTTTGTCTGTGTCTGGATGAGGAAGAAAAGGGCATACGTTGTGTACAAACAAACTACATAGTAGCTCTGATATGTCTGCTGATTAAGGAGCTCTGAACACTTACCGTAATGCCTGCTTCGGTTTAACTTTGTTGCAAATTGCAATAAATGTCATTTTACAGGCATCGAGGTTTGTTTTGCTTTAAATTTCATTCAAAGGTCAGCCTGCAGTTCTTTGTTTTCCCGTCAGGGGGCAGCAGTTATACATAACCTGACCGCAGCGGACGAAGCAAAATCGAAACTCTTCAATGAGTCCACCTTCAGAGAAATAGTTTTTTTTAATTATTATTATTTTAATCCTTTGCAGTCTTGGCAAAAATGAACGGGTCGTTGCACTCCCGCCCAAGACTTGTGGATATAAATCTGAACCGAGGACCCGCAGGTAAGGAGAAGACTTTGTCGGACAGTTAGCAAACCGTGTTGGCGATGCTAGCTGACTACGTTGCACCGAAAAAAAGAAAAAAAAAATCAATCTGCTACGCAACCTGGAGCTAAAGGCTAATTAATCTAGAAAGTCGAACCACTTCCCGTGTTGCTTTGTCTCGTTGTGTCAAAGTTGTTATTTGCTTATGGAAGCTGCCAGAGTTTCAGTTTAATACATCGGAAATGACAGACTTAGCAAAAAAGGGGTTTTTCTTTCCATTAAGAAAAGAAGCATTACTCCACTTGTGTCCGTGTGAAGCCAGTTGGTTAATATTTACAGCTGCGACATAAAGCTGAATTGTTTAAAACTTTGCAATATTGTGTTTTTTCACTATTCGCCTGAACTTTGATCCACTGAGATGCATTTAATGATCAGCATCTTCCTTGGCTAACAGCTACACTCGATGTTTACTGCTTATCAGCCCAGCTGATTGATTTTATGTGTTTGTGTTTGCTTTCTATTTTCTCTAGGTCTGGGGTTTAATATAATCGGAGGCATCGACCAACAATTTGTCAGGAATGACAATGGCGTCTATGTTAGTAAAATTAAAGAAGGTGGATCTGCAGCACTAGATGGACGACTCGAAGAGGGAGACAAGATTCTTGCGGTAATATATCTATATATTTTTTAAGTACTTAAAATTTTTCACGTTAACCTAAGTTTATTATGTTGGGAGAGAAACGTAAACTTGTGCATAGTTGTAAAAATGGCAGGAAAGTGATAAAATTGCCAAACTATTTTATCTCCATTTCATTTTTTCCCTTTTTTTTTTCAAAGTTTTAGGATACCTAAAGTTTTATCAGATTAGGTGGAGAACATGTTTTCACAAGTCTGGCCAAAGATGCTCCATATTCCAGAGTTAAGCCCGGGCAATTTTACCACATGAATATTGCTTGGTGGTTAAGTTGTTTTTGTAATTTATTTTTTCAAGAATAGCAAAATTGTGTTCATCATGACTGATTTTTTTTTTCTTTTTAAGCAGCAAATGTGTGAAAAGTCCAAGTGGGTGAATACTTTTTATAGACACTGTAAGTTGCGCAGGCTTCCCCCCCTTAGTTTTCAAAACCGTGCATCGTGGAGGGCATTAGTATTTCTGAAAATCGAGTAGTTTGACCTAAAAGTGAAACTAATGATTAACTGCTGTCTGGCTACACAGATATTTGATCAGAGCGTTCTGTGTTTGTCATGTGGGCGTTGCAGATTAACGGAGTCTCGCTTGAGAACCGGTACCACAGCGACGTGGTGGAGCTGTTCAGGTCAGCCGGGGAGAACGTCCACCTCCGCGTTATGAAAAAGGTAGCTGGAAATATTACGATTTTTCTGTTTTTGTTTTTCTTTCTTTACTTTTTACATATTCTTTGTAGATGTAACTCCACTATCTCTCCTCTTTTATCCAAACAAACTATTAAGTCATACTTGTGTAAAAATGTATGTGGCTCTATGTTACACAGAAACTTGTTCTAATTGCTTCCACATCCAATAATGCTTTAAAAACATCTCTATGTGTTTTTTTTTTTTTCAAAAATAACAGAAAATGGCAGAAAAAATACAAATTGGTTAAAAAATGCATTTGTCCTTAATGAGTGAAGCAGTGTTACAGAAATTAAACACTGAGTTCCAAAATCAGTTTAAAGAGCGACTTTACATGTTATTTATTTCTTGCCCATCCCTGTTTCTATGTGATTTTTTTTGTTTCCCCCTCCAGTTCAGCTCTGTTTTACCTGTGTTTTTTTTTTTTTTTCTCTGTCTTGCAGTCTGACCTAAGTAACGGACCATCCACCTCCAAACCTGATCGCCAACCTTCCTCGTCTACTCTGGGAATGCTGGCGTTATTTGCTGGAGCCGTGTCGATCATTGTTATAGTAGCTCTTTATAAACGGCTTAAATAGACTTTTTTAGTATATATGTATTATGTATCTAAGCTGACGATGTCTGTATGTTTGTTTTTAGAATCAAAACTTTGCTAATTGCCAAAAAAAAAAAAAAAAAAAAGATAAGCAGGCGGTGTGTGAACGGGAGACCTTTTTCTGATTGGCAGGTAATGGCATCACCATATTCGTGCATGTTCAGTGATTTAATGGTAGCTTCTTGAGGACCCATCTTCTTATCGTCTGGGTTATCTCATGCAAAGAAATTTGTGACGTATTGAGGTAAAGGGTTCCCGCTCGCTGCGTCCTCAGTGTTCAGACCAACTCCTACAAGATGATCGTAAGATACAAACCAGGGTTTGTACATTCAAACCCACCTGGGAAAAAAAAAAAGAAAAATCTGAGATGACTCGAGGGACTACTTTTAGCTGCGGATGAAGACGCATTGCTTTTTAGTTCCCCCCCCCCCCCATCTCGTTTTGTCGTTTAAAATTTTAACGGTTTTAAGTGACAGTGTGGCTCTGTAAGCTAAAGTATCCCAGTTATTCTTCATTGGGTCAGTGTCTCATGCGTTCAGGCCAGTTTATCTTGGCCTTTAAGTAGACCAATTCAGGAAAGGTGTACTTGCCATTGCCGCCGGTGAGGCGTTCAGGAAGCCTCGGTCACTTCTGCACCGGCTTTCTGTCAGTTTTAAATGTGACAGTGCTCCATAGATTCTCCGAGGGGTTTAGGTGAGCCACGTTTCCCGACCAAACAAGCACATTTTGGTCATCAAAGCAGGTGTTTGAGCTTTTCTCAGTTGCTCGTGTGGCATTTTCCTCCACATGTTTTCCTTCCGTTTAACATTCTATCAGTTACTCTTGGATTCTGTGCTCTGTGTATGTTTTAGTTCAACATTGAGAATTCTGGGTTTTCATCAGCTGTAGACCATGATTGTCGAAATTAGCATCAATTGTTCAAATATATCACTTTGAGTAATAGATTTTAAGAGTTTCACTTTCTGTATTGATCTATGGATTTAAGGTTTTCAGTAATCTAATCTGCTGAGATGCACTTTCCTCCCTCACATCATTAGGTGGTGCTCTAATCACTCATTAAATCCAGCTTTTGCAGACATAATTCAGTAATAAAAAGTATATATATAGTATATATATCTGATTTATTTCTGAAATGGAGATGTTCTGATTGTACAAGTAAAGGGATTTAATTTTTTTGTTTGTTCCAGTGTGAGCAGTTTGTTTTCATTCATGACTCAGACTAATAGCAGTGTTGCAATTAACTCACTACTTTTACATTTTGCACTAAAGCAACAATCATGGAGATTTTCCGATTGCGGTTATAAAACAGGTTTGAAAAGAAATTGATATTTGTTTGTTTTTTCTTCTTTTGGTCACAACAATCACATCACCATCTCTATGTGTGGCTAATTGTGTGTAAATACATTTCTGCTATGAGACACTGAATATGTGCAGTATGCCAGAAAAGAAAATCACAAGCACTAAGCTATGCCAATATTCTGTTTGAGATGCAGACATGTAATAAAAGGTGTTTAATTCACCTAGTGTTTAATGCTTTATTTCCATTTTTCAGCAGTATTTTGAGATATACTTGTTTTGTTTATTATTGATTTAAAGTAAAAGTTATAGTAATATATGAGCTTTGACATCCATTCATATGTTCCACTAACAGGATTTTATTACTTTTACTTACTCTCTCAAATAAAGCTGTTTGCTGATCAAGCAGTAAAACTTAAGCATTTGGGAATAAACTGCTAAATTTAATCCTGCGTTTGCTAGCAACTTTCAGAAAAAGCTACTTGTTTATTAAAAACCAACTAAGACAAAAATAATTAATTTGAATTTAATTTTATTTAATAGGGACAGACACATCAACATAGACGAACTAAATAGAACAGCAGTTTGCATCAAAGTGCTTGTAGCACAAGTTAATTCCAGATTGTCTAAATAAAAGTTGGTGGCCTGGTTTGATATGGCTTCTGTCCATCATGTGGAGGGCGCAGTTCAGCATAAAATGAAAATGTAAAATTCATCAAGTTTTTCAAATAAAACAGCACTGTCAAATTTACTTTCTCAAACAAAATAAAATAAAGAGACTCTTGTGCCTGACTGAAAAACAGTTATTTTTGTTATATCCATTGTTTTTTATTTAAATGTCTCTCTATTTCTCACTATTTCAGCATGTCTTATAATATACAATAAAAAGTGAATATCTAATAGAATTTGTATTATTTCCAGTGGCCATATATTAAAAAAAAAAAAAAAAAAAAACGAAGAGGAAATTTGACTGAATTTCCCCACAGAGCTGATTGTCTGATTGAAACAAACGGCGCCTTTTGTGGCCAAATGTGCTGCTGGCCTCCCACCAGCGGCTCAGGCTCCCATCAGCTGTTTGGAGGATGGCTCGGAGGCAGAAATGATGTAATCAAGCAGAGAGGCAGAGCCAGAGCTGGGTCCAAGCCGCGCGACACGGACGCATCTCCGCTGCGAGGAAACGCGCTCGAGAGCCCCCCTCATGGAGCCGGTGAACGAGGGAGCAGGTCGGCATCGGCGGAGGCGTCATGTCGCAGGGGTTGTTTGAGCCGCTCGTCCTTTCTCCTCCCAGGAAAGAGAGGGTTCTGGATGCGGTCCAGCGGCACCACCTCCAGCACCGGCCCGGAGATGCTCGCTGGTGAAATTCCCTATCCGCGGTTGTAGATGTAATTAACCGCCTGTGCGGGCCAGCAGTCCTCTCCCGCTCCTGCTCCGGCATCGGCCGAGTGGAAATGCTCCTATCACCGCCTCCTTCGTCGACAACATCAGGCCGCTCGTGCTGTCGCTTTCTCGCCCACGATGATGACAGGAGGGCGCCCGCTTCGGGTTTCACCACATGCAGGCCCCTTTTTTTTTCTTTTACTCCTCTTACGGATCACAGAATCGGCTCTGATCTGATGTATTAGGAAGAACTAGTTGCCTTTTTTTTTTTTTCATTTTTGCTTAATCACATCTACTGCCGCGATCGATTTTCTTTTGTGTGTGTGTTTTTCCCCCCTGACGTCCGGAGATGATTGCGGTGTCCGTGCAGTAGCTGTTCCTCAGCGGGGGGGAAATGAGCTGAAGCCTGTCCGCAGCAATCCACCGTGAGCCCCGGTGACTTTACAGGAGCGTGGGGGGTGCTGACCGTCTGATACAGCGTGGGGTTAAGGATCGTTTGTCCTTCCAGCTCAGGTTTGAACCATGGCCAATGAACCTGTGATCCTTAACGTGTATGACATGGTAAGCACAGCGCTCACCTCACACATGCTACACCTTGACTTACTCACACTTATTTTGGTTGTGGGAAAACTCATGTAATAACATAAATAGATGAACTGTTCCACGTCTTGACCATTTTACGACCAACATCACAGTAGTTTAATGTCATTTGATATACTTAAAGTGGCAAAGGAAAACGATAGATCTGAAAAGTGTGGCGTGCATTTATTCCCACTATGGCAAGTCTTCAGAATTCGCCTAATGAACCATTTAATCTCAGGAGTTGATGAAGGTCTCAGGAGTTTGTCAAGAGAACATCAATGGACAATCAATGTCATGAAGGCCAGCCATAGCAGAAAGTTGTGCGGGAGTTTTAACCTTAAACCATCCCATCGCAATTGCAAAAACAATAGCACAGTTTAGGTGGGAAAATCTGTCAGGATGAACAAAGTGGCCTGCAGACATTAATCTAATTGAGAATCCATGGACAGACCTGAAAACTGATGTTCTTATATGCATGTTGTCTATCTCATCTAACTGAGTTGGAGGCATTTTTAAAAGAACGGCAAAAATGTTGCACAGATATACACAAAACCCATTCAATCAACTATAGTCTTATTGAAAAGTCCATTTATTTCAGGAACTTAATCACTAATTGGATGTTTGAAAGCCTTTATTTCTGCTAGTCATGATGATTTTTTCCAACTTACAGCTAATACGAAACACGATTCTTAAAAGTAGAATATTACATCAGGCCAATTAAAAAAACATTTTTAATATAGAAATGTTGGCTAAATGAAAAGTGTACTTAATACCTAAAAGGTGCTTTTATCCTGATAAAACAGTCTCATCAGAATGCTTATTATAATTTTCTTGAATATGATTTTACAATTCCACAAAATCAGACTTTAATGTTTAAAACTGTGTCGTTTTCCTTAGTGTAATTCGATCACATAAACCCCCTTTGAAGTTTAATAGAGGTTGTGGTTGTGACGTCAAAATAAAAGAGAAAGAATTTATGGGACAAGAATCTTGTTAAACATTATTCTATCTTCTTTTTTTCTTCTTTTTTGTTAGATGGTTTTAAAATGTCATGCAGTCTTAAAACAAAACACAAGACTACAGGGTTGAAACGGCCCAGTTGAAAACCGTGAAAACCGTGAGACTTTCCACGGACTGAGGAAAGTCTTACCGCCGTCCTCTCTTTCTTCGAGTTCATTCACAAGAAAGCGGAGAAGACGTATTAAAAAAAAAAAAAGCCTATTTATACTCTGAGCTCGAAGCTGTGAAACTTGATTCTGTCGGCTCTCTGACCTCTGCTGCCGCGTCCTCAGTCCTACGGGCGCGACTCAAAGACAAGGGTCCTCCTTCAGACCTGAACGCACCTCTTGCTTTTCACATTCTGTCCCGCTTGGCGGATCATATGCATGAGTTACAGCCTGTCATTGCAGCAGCTGCTTAATTTTCTGCAAATCAGAACGATTGGATGATGATTCAAAAAAGAGAAAATATGATTTGAAGCATCTATCGACAATGCCTGTGAAGAATATGTGAAGAATATGTGTTTACATCCACCGACACAACTAGCATGTAGCATTGTAGCTACGTAGAGAAACAGCTGCGTCGCAAGTGATTAATCAGTGCACAGCTTGAATAAACTATAGATAGGTGGTGTTTGATTGTACGATATAGGATATGGGCAGTTACTCAGGGCTGCATTAGAAAGGGGGCACTAAAAATATAACTTATCAGTTGTGTTTTTTACAAGTTTTCTGTTTCTTTCATGCACAAGAAGTCAATGCATAGTTAGGATCCCCCTGCTTGGTGCTGAGAAAAAAGAAAACATTTTAGGTTCTTTGGTCATTTTTGATTGGCTTTGGGGCAGCAGGAGGAGGGGCTTACCCAGGACACTGTTTTTGCAAGAACCTCCACCGCCTCCATCCCACAGACAACCTGTTAGTGGAGCTGTGAATGTTATAGGAGAAAACTAACAGGTGGCCTATTGGCACAAGTTAGCACAATGATTGTGCTATCTGTGACTTTGTTAAAAAAAATGCGAAAGAAACACGCATATTTCTTAGTGTGGGATTCTCATCCTTCATTGAAGAAATGTACTCCAAGTAAACGTTGGCTTTTTTACACTTCTTTACCAGACATATTTTTAGCATTGGATACTTTCTGACAGTAAGGGTCTCGGTACGTCACCAGGTGTAACAGTGACTCTCAAACGCCCAGATTAATTTCTAACCAACTGGTTACATTGGGAAAAAAAAAAAAAAAAGTAATCACGGGGGCGGCGGCAGTCAAATTCCTCCACAAAAATTTACACAAGAATAATAAAAGAAGGCAGCGGGAGTGAGTCACACCAGAAGGGAGGAAGATGAACTGATTGTCAACAAAGGGACCAGCAAGGCATGTGAAAACAAGAGTGACAAGAGTGGAAAAAGGCTCCACTGTCTTTGCGTTCCATTGTGAGAGTCAGGCATGACGGATTTACCACGGTCCTAGAAAATGTTCGCCGTATTATGTTGTTTTCCTGTGTGGAAACCGAGAGTTGAGTGTACCCGATGCATTCCAGGTCTAAAACCAGCAGAGAGCCGACGGAGCGTATGGTCGAGAAACATGATGAGACTCAGCTGACAAAGTAATGCCGTGGGAATGCTCTAATAGCGTGACCATGGGACCGGAAATGTGTTTTATTATTGATAAAAGGCAGCTGGGGCAACTCTTAGCATGTTTTGTCATGGTGCCTAACAATATGGATGCATCAGCGGGTGGGGCAGCTGCTGTATTTCCATGAATTATCTCCTAGCTGTCCATAGAGAGAGGTCAGGAAGTAATGGCTGCCCATTTCCATCTTTTGTGACTCACTGTAAATCGTTGACATGAAGGATCCATCAGTGGGGGTTTTCTGCTTAGTGTTTTCCAGAAATGCTCTGTTACTACTAGTAAATACGTTATAGGTTAACACTCATTTTAACTCTGAGTGCCAGTAAGTCTTTGCCTCCTACAGATTTCTTCTGGTTTCGCTTCCTTCGTCAGCCTTAAATCTCTAAGATCTTCGATCAGATCTTAATGTTGAGACCAAGCTTACCGAGTAAATATGAAAAGAACTTTAAACGATTATTTCATTTATCAAAATAAATAATCTGTTAAATTAACCTGACCCTATGTGAAAAATAAAGTGAAATTATGACAGTTTTTTCTGAGTTCAGTTTTACTGACTAGATTAGACCCAAACCCCTGATTAGCACAAAGTAGGATAAAAAATGTCACTGACATCAGTTTGGAAAGGATTACAAAGTCTTTGTAATCAAGTTTTGGCTAAGAGGGAATGCTAAGTTTTATCAAAATGTGGCAACCTTTTATTGACTACTTTAATTCCTCGAAGATGAGATTACACCAGACTAAATATAATGTTTTTTTATTTGTTTGTTTGTTTGTTTGTTTTGTCTCATTTTTGTTTGGGTCTGATCTTGGGATAGGGATTGATTATAAGCCGTTGTTTCAAATTGATATGTTTTTTTTTTCTTGTATCTGCTAAGCCTCATATGTCAAACTGTATGTTAAAATTCATAAATCAAAATGAAGTTGTGGGGGAAAGAAATAAATTATGAGGTAATGGTAAGTTATCTGAAACTAACACATTGCATGACAGGATCTGACATGACGTCCTGCTCTGCACTCCCTACCAGTTGGTGGCGCTAATTCACCTATTCGTTGTTTGCCAACCGCAAATAAACACTTAGAAAAAGATGCAACACTAGGCCCGTTGTCGGTAAAATACAAAATGTGATGATTTGTCCAACCGGAACTTGTTGGCCAAAGCGAAGCATTTTGGATGTTACTGTTCTGGTGTAGTTGAGGTAACGAGTCAAGAGTGAAACTTTTTAGAACGCAACTGTCACGCTAAAAACATTTGGAAGCTTTGACGTCGGTCACGTAATCTTACGCTTGCTCGCTAAGGTCCGTTTTAAAAAAAATGTTTTGTTTATTCACAATACTTAGACTTAGAGAAATAAGTATTCTTAAGAATAAGCTTCATGAGCAAAAAGTACAATTTAACTTAGTCGAGTTACTTTGGTTAAATTTTAAGCACATTTTAAGCACGGCATTTTTTTCAGTTTTTCAGTAGAATATATGTTAGGGTTTCTACTCCAATTCGAAAGGGGGCGGTATTGCACTCTAAAATCTGTTTGCCAACCGCCTGTAAAGTAAAAGAGAAAGAATGTACCTTTTTTTTCTCACCATAACAATGGCAGATGATTCCCCTGTTCTGTCTGTGCTTCTGCACCTTTTTAAGTTATTCGCCGCCTTAAAACAGAATTTGCTCATTGTGGAACATTTATGCTGCCAGCGAAGGCGCATAAATTACATGCGTCAGCTCATATGCGCGCCTCTGCACAAGCGAAGGGTCACGAAAACACGGTTCTGGGTCCGACCAGGGAGAACAAGTCACTGGTGGGACGATTTTGAAAAGGGCGCTGTTGACGAATCGGCATGGATGGAAAACTTTCGGATGTCCAGAGAGTCCCTGGTGGCCCTTTCCGGGGAACTTCGTCCCTACTTAGAGGGCAAACAGACCAACATGAGATCACCGGTGGGGGTCCTGAAAAAGGTCGCCTGCACGTTATATTACTTGAGTGACGAAGGGAGAATCCGGAGAACGGCGAATAAATTTGGCTTGTCTCATTCGACTGTATCCGTAACTGTTAGGCAGACGTGCAAAGCCATCACAGAACACATGGGTCCACAGTATATAAAGCTCCCGTTCACCGAGCCAGAGGCAGAGGCGCTTGTGTTCGGATTTTTGCATGCTCATGGTATCCCGCAGTGCTTGGGGGCCATCGACGGGACCCACGTGGAAATTAAACAACCTTCGTGCAATTCCTTGGACTACCTGAACAAAAGGGGAACCTACTCCCTCAACATCCAAGCAGTGTGCGACTTCAAACACAGATTTATGGACGTCGTCATAAGGTGGCCTGGGAGTGTGGGCGATGCACGAATCTTCGCCAACTCCAGAATAAACACACGCTTGAAGTCTGGTGAGATCCCAGTCCCGGAGAAGCTGATTGTGGAGGACGAAGGAGCCATACCTGTTTTTCTCCTGGGAGACTCCGCCTATCCTCTTCTGCCCTATTTGATGAAGGAATATCCCAATGATGGCTCTAGCCCTCAAGAGGAAAAGTTTGGACTTTGTGTCAGTAGAGCTCACGAAGTCATTGAACGCGCGTTTGGACAACTGAAGGCCAGGTTTGGGTCTCTTAGGCGGCCCATGGACATAAACATGATTGACTTGCCTCGTGTGATCTATGCATGCTTTGTCTTACACAACTACTGTGAGGCCATGGAAGAACCAGTGGATGAGGATCTTGTGTCCACAACAATGTACGCCAACCAACAAAGTCAGCCACCGACACAAACTAACACCAAACTCACAGACTGTGACGAGGAAGATGGAGAAAGAGTTAGACGAGTTGTTGCCAAGTTTCTTGATTCACTGGAAAGGATTTGACTCATGGTTTTGTGTTATTTTCCATACTTTTGTGTAACTGATTCTGATTTATTGTTTAAATAAATAAGAGTTTGCTCATTTTTGCCTTTTATTTTTTCACACACTTTAGAAACAATGGCACAGTAGATATTTTTTTTAAAGGTTGTGTGTAAATGAGTAGCATTCTTGAAGTGCCAGGCCTACATAAACACGGCAAAAATCCAAAGTTTACTTTTATTGCATATTTCAGCAATAACGCAGCTTATAGAGTTTTTTGTCAAAAAGGACAAAAAATGAAAAGAAAATATGAAAAACCTTATGAGTACATCCCGAGTGATGCAAAAGATTTGATGTAGTTAAATTGTAAAAAAAAAAATATTTTTTTATTACAATTTTAGAATAAATAAAAATGTAGGACCTAAAGGTAAAAATGTGTATGCTTTTTTATTTATTTATTTATTTTAACTCATTGCTCCAGGAATAGTAATGCATCAAAATCAGTGCTGTTGCTAGCTTTTGTTTTTTACATTAACCAATGCTGTAACACCTACATCCAAAATATTCCACTTTTTTGTTTATTTTAGGAAAATATTGCATATTTTGTGTTTCCCCCTTAAGAAAAAGTTAGCTTTTTTTTTTTTTACAAAAAGGGGATCAAAACAGAAAAGACCTTAAAAATTTGAAAAACTTTATACTTGTGTATAGGTCTGAAGTTGTTGCAAAGATTTGATATAATGGAAGTGAAAAAAAAGTGTAGTGGCACATAATATAGCTGTAATATTGAAAACACTAAGGTAACAGAATCGTAATGAGAAAGAAAATTTGAGAGAGTGGTACGCTTGCAGTTTAGCAAATCACCAGGTTTTATAAACTAGTGAAGTCCTGCTCTTCCGTTGTGTCATCCAGCTGCAGACTTTGTTGGAATGATGTTGCTGGAAGTTGCCCTGGTTGCTGGGGAGGGAAGTGGACGGGCCAGGTGTGCTATGTGGAGCAGGAGTCTGCTAATCCAGATTAGGGCTGTTGCAGAGGGCCAGGTGTGCTGTCAAAGAATGTTTATGAATCTGAAGAAGTAAAAATGTATTATTCTTCTGAAGTCTAGATCACAAAAAATAGTTTTAATATCCAAATCCTATTTTCTAACTGGTTTTTTTAATGGGTATTAGCTGCACTTTTCAATGTTAATTCCAAAATCAAGATGAACAGTTCTGTCTAGAATCAAAAGTTGGCTAAAGTTTATAGCTATCTATACTTAAATGTTTAGGAAATGTCAATCGACCATTCAATTGAATCTAAAGAAAGCTTAGTTTAGTAACACTATTACCTCTAACATTATTGTGTAGCGCAAATATTTCAACATAACATATATAAGAAGGCACCAATAATCCTTAAGTACAGGTCTTTAAATGAACTATTTTAGGAGAAACTAATTCATAACTAGCAGGGTTAAGTTAAAATGTGCTAAAACATTTATCTCAACCACATTGTTTTGACCTTCTTCGTATTGTTGTGACAATACAAAGAAGGAGTATCTTCCAAAAATGTGAGTCTACACAGTTGACTCGAACCATTTCTCTTATTTAATCTCTGCCGTAAATGGCCGCTGCTATTGTCAGGCGTTGTGGGGTTTTGATTTAGGAGCTGGTATATCCCGCCTGTGCTTTTTCTGCATTATTTAAGGTGACAGGATGAGAGCATGTCTGTCGAGCTGCCGCACAGCTTCTGCTCCCTGACTCCGTCTTTCTCTCCTTGTTTTCTCCGCAGTACTGGATAAACGAATACACCTCCAATCTGGGCATTGGAGTCTTCCACTCAGGCATCGAGATTTATGGCAGAGGTAAGACGAGGACCGTCTTGATGTCTGTGAAATCCCATTACGTGTCCCCGAGTCGAGGATGGCCCTGAGGCGACACGGAGCTGCGCTCGGTGACGGGCGTATAGTGAGATTTGTGCAATGGAGATGAAGTTTGGAGAAAAAAAAATGGAATATGGAATTGTACTCCGAATAGCATGACCCCGTTTCTCTTGGTTGAGTCACCACTGACTCACTCTGTGTTTATGTGTGTGCGTGTGTGTGCGCGTGTGTGTGTGTGTGGACTGAAATAGAGGGGCAGGATCCCTGGTGAAACTTGATCTCTGGAAATCCAGTATGCCCTTGGAACTGGACATATTGGCTCTGCGCACTGAGAAATATGGTGACAGTCTGGGGTCTGACTTTAGAAAGGGTTTACAGGAGCAGTAGACCAGGGCGCCATTTTTTTGAGAGAAGCAAAGACTTTTATTTTATTTATTCTCTTTTTTTATTTAATGAATGCTTACTTTTTCAAACATTGTACTTTATAGGCCCAAATCATGTGAGTTGTATTTTTTTATATCAATATTCAAGTATTTGAAAATTACAAAATTAATGTTGAATTATTTAGGAATAATATGGATTTATTAGCTATTAAGCATCAGTTCATATTCTAGTAGGACTACCAATTAATGTACTTTAATTGATATTAATGAAAGAATTCTTCCTTTGTGGATTGGGCACCAAAGCTGGGTGCAGCCCAGGGCCCCACATCCCGGTAAATACACCCCTGGTGACAGTGAAGATATAACATAGGCTCTGTAGTTTGCTGTTGCTCTCTACTCTCTGTGCTCTAATGATAGGGATTAGAGCCCTGCATTCAAGCCAGCCCAAATTATTTAATTACAACATCCATGATTAATCACTCTCTTCTCTGTAATTACAGAAGCGGGGGTCCTTCTTCTTCTTCTTCTTTTGGAGGGCAACGTCTAATCTGTATTTTGCATCTTCTTCCTCTGCCCCGCAGAGTTCGCGTACGGCGGTCACCCCTACCCTTTCAGCGGCATCTTTGAAATCAATCCCGGTAACGCTGCGGAGCTGGGAGAGACCTTCAAATTCAAGTGAGTGCACCTCCTTATTTCAGCACGTCGGAGTGCGCGCGCTCTGACGCCACACTGTTTATCTATTTCAAACAGGGAGGCCATTGTTTTGGGCACCACGGACTTCACAGAGGAGGACATAGATAAAATCATGGAGGAGCTCGGTAAAGAGTTCAAAGGGAACGCCTACCACCTAATGCACAAAAACTGCAACCACTTCTCCTCCTCGCTGTCTGAGGTCAGTGTGATGTAACGCTTTTCCTCCCAAAATGCTGCGAAGCAACACAGGAGAGTCGGCGTAAAAATACCATGTACTGCATGTTTTCTGTCTGTACAGAAAGGCCCTTTTTTTTTTTTTTTTTTTTTTGTAGAAAAGAAGCAAACAAATAAAGATAAGCTAACCATTTTATCAGCATTTGTCTCTTCAAAGACGGAAGCAAAATGCATATGCTACACAACACAAAACAGAACAAGTTTGTGCTTTTTGTGCAAAGAAAGATCGTTAGTTGTTAGGGCTGCAACTAACGATTATTTTTGGTAATCGATTATTCTGACAGTAAGCGATTAATGAGACAAAAAAACGTGGCACCTCCCACAGATTTTTCATTTAACCACATCATCCTTTTTCACACTATATTAGAAATAAACTTAAAAATGCAAATAAGCAAATCATTAAATTCCTTTTATCAAATAAGAAAATAAACGTTTTATTGCCTAAAATGCTGTAGGTAAGCATTCCTTTGGTAAATCTGAACCGAGTGAAGCTAAAACTATGCAACTTGAGGAATTTATTCTTGAAATCTATTTTCAGACAAATTTTTATGTTAAATGCAAAATGTATATATTTTTGTACAGTTTTAGCCTAATTACCTGTGTGAACATGTTTTATTTTTTCAGCAAATGACATCGTGTCTGAGTCTCTATGCTCCAGTTGACGACTAATCGATTGCTAAATTAGTTGACAGTTACCTCAGTAATCGATTAATAGCAATTAATCGTTTCCACCCCAAGCTCATCATTTCACAGTTAAAGTGACTCCGTGGAGACAAATGTCACTGTATAAATAAAACTCCACAGATATAAAGAGCAGAGTTCAGCCCGTCTCTTTGAAAGACATTACAGGATTCCTGCCTTCATGCACCGTCACCGTCATCCGCACAGATCCTGTACTTGTGTGTTTTCATGTGACGAAGCCCTTTGTGTTGCCCTGTGATGGACTGGCGACCTGTCCAGGGTGTACCCCACCTCTCGCCCGTTGACAGCTGGAGATAGACACCAGCACCCCTCCCTGCCCCAATGGGATCATGGTGTAAAAAAATGGACGACGGACGGATGGATGGATAAGCCCTTTGTGCTCCAAAGCTATGGAGTAGATAAACTCCTCCTCCTTCGCTCTGCACTGGGTGGCGCCTGGACAGAACAGCCTCGACAGAGCCTGTCATCTCTGGAGCTTCTGTAGTTACAGCCAGGCATCTGCGCTATATTGAGGCTCATCCTGTCGCCATGGAAACTCTTAACTTGTTGAATGTGCAATGCGGGAACCTGTCCGGGATTTGTTGTTGGACATTAGTTTAGCTTGCAGAAAAATTTGGGAGCAGTTTTTAAAAACCAGTAGTGGTGAAATTTATGTCCTCTCCTCTTCTGTCCCCTGAACACACCATTCCAGTAATGAATGGTGGCGTTTGCATCATTCTGTGAAACAAGGAAACTGGTCAGGATTGATGAGGGAGACGAATGGAGCTGATGCAGGGCAGTTAGACGGAAAGTCTGCGACAAATGACCAGAAGCTTAGGCGAAGTTTCACCTTTTGTCAGGCCAGTGTTCCTAAAAATACAACCAAAATTACAATGGAACGGTTCAGGTGTTGACATAATTATGTCTTGGAATGACCTAGCCAGAGTCTAGATCTAAATCCTTTGAATAGCAACTTGAAAATTGCTATTCAAAGACATCCTTTGTTTTATCAGATTGAGAAAATGTCAGAATTATATATATGCTACTCTGTGTTAGTCTGTCACATTGTGGTTGTAATGTAACAAGATGTGTAATCATTAAAGATGCAGTATTTTATAAAACAATACTTTTTTTACATGTTTGTTGAAACTGTCACTATGTCGTGACTGTATGGTATGAGACAAATAATTTGTCCTCTGCCTTCTTCCAGTGTTCCCAGTGCTAAATAGAAACAACGAATCAGAGCCAGGAGGAGGGTCTTAGTGCTGTCAATCACCCTGTGGGTGATGCATGCTACACTGCAGCTAGCAGAGAACAAGGGGGTAAGACTTGCAGTGTTGCACAGTCTTGAATGCTAAGGCTAGTAACATGGCCAACAATGAACGGTTGCGGGGTTTCCTGTAACGGCAAGTTGTTTCTCCGCCATTAGCACATTTAGCAGCGAGTACATGTGGAGGATTGACAGCGCTTAGACCCTCCTCTTGGCTCTGATTGGTTGTTTTTGATCGGGAGTGGTGTATTTTTTCAGACAGCAATAGTAGCATTATGCAATAGAATCAATTAAAAAAAAAAGCTTTCCATTGTTTTCCATGAGCAGATTTCAAAGTTGTTTTCATAAACGCAAATATGAACGAGAGCAGCCAGTATCAATCAGGTAGCACTGACGCAGGATTTTGGTGACTTTGGATATTTTACTAACTTTTATTCAAAACTTGATAATAAAGTAATCAAGTTTTGATTACTTTATTATCAAAACTTGATAATAAAGTAATATATGTAGGGTTTTGACAAAGTATTTTTCCCTCTTATAGATTTCGTCTCTTTTTCATGTCAAAATTAGTTTAATGGTCTTAATAATTTAAGTGTGACAAAAAAAAGTAAAAAGTGAGCAAGTATATAAGGAAAAATAGTTGGAATATCTATTCCGTAAACGTATTTAACTGTTTACAGAAATCTATAACCCAACATTTCTTTTGTGGTTACACGCTGCGCTCACCATTGTGTGTGTGTGTTTTTTTTCTGTTGTTTTTTTTTACCCTCTGTTTCAGTTGCTCTGTGGAAGAGAAATCCCCCGCTGGGTCAACAGACTGGCTTATTTCAGCTCCTGCATCCCCTTTCTGCAGAGCTGCCTACCCAAAGAGTGGCTGACCCCGGCCGCTCTGCAGAGCCACATCAGCCTTGGCCTCCACAAGGAGGAGCAGAATGACTCGAGCGACGAGGACCCCACGTCGCCGTCTGGCGCGGCTGCTGCCGGCTCGGGCTCCTCCCACAGCTGTCGCCACACCCGGGTGTGACCCGACCTCTGGACCCACGCCGCTGTCGCCGGCGGCTTCAGTAGGCTTTGAACAACCAACTGACCTCATACTGTTTGGCCTCTGAATGAAAAGAGACTGGAAACATGAGCTTGCTCTTTGGTGTTTGACGGACTCTTCAAAACCTGGAGACTCCTTGACGGAAAGCCTGGAAGAAAACTCTGAGACCTCGAAGGGTCGGCTCTGACTCCAACCATACACACTTGTAGATCCGATGTTTGTAGTATAACATTCTTAGTCTTTTCCACAAAAATTCAAAAAAACCTTTGTCAGCCTTGTTCCCTGCCCTGCCTTCGAAGCTGCTTTTGTAGAAAAAATGAAAACTTTCTAGACAGTAACATTACCAGAAAACTGCTAATCTCCGGAAGTTCGGCAAGTCCTCGTTTAATAACCTCTATGTGGCCTTCGGATGATATCGCTGAATCCAGTTTCTTAAGGTGTATCTATTCTGCGGCCATTTCAGAGGATGAGTTTCGGGTGGGAGGTTGGGTTGATATTTCCTTAAAGAGAGAAAATGTTGCATGTTGAGACAATGTCATAAATTAGACAACTAACCGGAGATGCGATGGGGCGATGCAGTTCTTGACCTCTTACAGATTTCTTTTGTTTTAAATTTTAATATCAGAGAAAGATAACCCGAGTAGATAAAAAAGTAATTTTATAGATAATTCCCTTTCTGAAATGACAAAACTTATCCAAACCAACCTGACTGTAGATGAAAATAGAAATGTCCTCTTTAGTTTCACTAGTTACATTGTCAGTATTGCCAGACATGCATAAAATCCCTTTAACAGAACCTGTCTGACATTTCAAAGTAGGCTAAAAGATCACAGAAACCAACTGAGTATTCCCAAATTTAAAGAAATTCAAGAAATTTGCACTTCAGAAAACTTGGAACGATAGAAAATCTATCGTTCCAAGTAGAGATTTTTAAGTTGGGTAGGCAACTTAAAAATCTTTACTTTTTAAGTAAAGATTAAAAAGTAATCTTTTTAATCTTGGGTAGGCAAGTTCTAGGTACTTTGGGATACCTAGAAAATCTTCTAGTGGTGCTGACTGACTTGAAACAATCCTGCAAAGAATACAGGGTCAAAGCTAATCTGCAAAGACGTAAAGGTCTCTTAGCAGTAGCTACAAATGCTTGCCACCAAAGGTGTGGAGGGCAATTGCATTTTCTCAAAAGACCCGATTGGTTTAAATAGCCTTTTTGAACGTTAGCATTGGATGGCTAATGAAAATTGCAAAGAAAACAGAAGAAATCTGTGAGCTGGCAAATACATTTTACCCGTCGAGTCGTCATGTAAACCTTCTTGTGATCTTTTGTAGAAGAAAATCTCTTTACTGGGAATTACAGCGTGAATAAGCCATTAGCCGAGCAACCAGTTTCTTAACGGTTGCTAACAATCAAGAGTGAATACTTTTAGTTGAAACAGCTGCTGTTCGGTGAGCCTCAGGCAGCTCGGTCACTGTCTCTGACCGTCTCAGAGAAAAGTTTCTAGTGCTGTTCTCTCAGTTACCAACTCTGTGACCTAGCGCATTTTTTCTGTCTACTCTTTTATATCCAAGTGATCTTTGTACTGTTAACATTATTTCCAGCCAGACTCATCATTAGAACCACAGAGACAGAGGTACCGCGATAAACAGGTGCAGAAATCTGTCTTTTCCCTTCCATCAAGAGTCCAACATGTTGTGTGTGCAGTTACTGTGAGTTCGGCTTAGCATTAAGATTGGCCCCTTCGCAGGTCACAGTTCAGCCCCCCGCTGTATCGACTTCTTAAACTGTTTATTGTGCCGGCGACAAAACACAAAAACGACAAATCCAGATTGGTTTTGAGAGATTACATGCTGAACTGTTTCTCGCTTTAGCACCAGCTGCACAGGAAGAGACGTTCCTGGAATGTGTCTGGGTATAAACGCATGATAATCGTCTACAAGAACAAAACAAAACAAGAAAGATCCATTGTTTTGCCATTTGATTTGTTTTTTTGTAGATTTTTTGTTGTTTTTTTTGGTGATGATTATGCAAGCCACATGTAAGAGGTGCTGGAAAGAAGATTTTAATACTCTGAAACTCTGTTTCTCAAAAGGTGAGATGATGTGACAAATGTAACCAAGAGCGGAACAAGCCCAGATGCTCACAGCAAGGGGAAACGACGATGAATTTAAACTGATTTGCATTTTCACAGCAAGCGTTTGGGAAGTGCAGTAAATATTGTGCGTAGTTTGGAGTATGTACTGATTTTATAAGTCGTGACATCAGCAAAGTGGAAGGAAATCATGTCGTTACAGATGCCGACTTCCACAATGTGCACTGAAAACCGTCCTAAAGGAACGGTGTCTTGCAAAAGTATTCTTACCATTTAAGGTTTTCCATATTTTTGTCATGTTACAACGCAATCTTCAATGAATTTTAATGGGATTTCACAGGATAGTGCATGGTTGTGAGGTGAGAGGAAAATACTACAGAAGATGGGTTTTTGTAGCTTTGTACAGAAATCGTTTTAAAATTATGCCATGCATTTGATACCACTTTTTGTTACAAAACTAGCTGGAACTCTTTACCTATTCTCCTTTAGAATACAGATTTACTGAATTTCGCTCACCAGTGTAAAAGGGGCTGAATACAAATGAATGATACACTTTTTAGATTTGTATTAGTGAAAAATGTTTTAAAAATGCCACGATTTCCATCCGTCTCACTATTATGTAGTTTTACTGGTCTGTCAGGTTAAATCCCAGTGAAATTCAATGACGTTTGTGGTTAAAATGTGAAAACTGAGAAAAGTATGAAAACTTTTCCAAGGAACTTTACTTCTTTTCTTTAGCAGAGAAGAAAATGCAGCATATATGGTCCCGCCCAAAGAATAGTCAGAATAAAAGATTTCTGGTTTACAGCCTGAGGACTAATTAAGATTTTCACACCTTAGTCTTTGTATTTCCATATTTCTCTAAATCTTTTAAACGTCTTTTGTTCTCTGGATAATAACATCAAGCGTCTCCTCCTGAAAAAGTGTGTACTGGCTGAGATTTTTTAGTTATTCATTTATTTTTAAATTTTTTTTACCTGTTCTTAGGTAAGTTAGTCACCATTTTACACATTTTTCACAATTTTGCTTCTTGTGTGTACTTTTTCTCTCCCCTAGCTTCTTGAAATATCACACCTAATTTAAACTGAGCATGTTTAACATGATTCATTTTTCTCACTTGACATGACGTGTCTTAATTCAATATGATTCCTGTGTCGGCCTCCTACTCTTCCCGGTATCTGCAGACGCAGTAGTGGCATCGATCCCTCGTCGCCATGATCGCGATCTCGTGTATTTACAGAAAATTTCCGTAAAGTTTATTTTTCTGTCGCATGAACGACAGAAAGATGGGAAGAGAATAAACGGTCACGTGTTTCATCATTCCAATCATAATTGGGCTCAAAGGCATGAGAGCAGACGAACATAAACGACTGTGGTGTTCTGCATCCGGCTTGCGTCGGTTTTGTCCTCGTCGGCGTAAGATTGCATGATCTGAATCACTTTTCCTGGCCGTGCTGTTTTGTTGTGCTGCTTCGCTGAACGGCCGCCCCTCTCTCAGGAAGGAAATCACATGGCTTCTGGTACGACTGACTGAATCCCACAGGGAACGGGCTTAAAAGTGCAGATCAATCATTTAAGTTCTTCGTGCTGCTGAGTAAGCTGTATCCTCGTTTTTACGGAAATGCTTTTGTCTTATTTCTTTTTTCCCCCCTACCAGTTTATTGTGTTGCAACCTTCAATATATTATTTTTTTGTGTGTGTGTGTGAAATTGTACAGTGGTTCAGTATTAAATCCTGGAATCTCTTTCGACACAGCAGGCCAGAGAGGTGTTGGAGTTTTTTTTTTAATCATTATTATTTTATTTGATTGTGTCTATCAAAAAATTGTATTTCCTTCTCCTAACTCCATAAATCCCCAAAATGATGGTAATTCTAGAATAAAGAGATTGATTGCAACTAGATCTTGTCTTTATTTTTTCAAATAAGACAATGCAAACATTGGATTAGCAGATATGTTAAAGCAAGTAATATATTTTAACTACATAGACACATTTCATATGCAACCATATGCAACCTACTTCCATGGCTGACCATTGTATAGAGCATCTCTATTCAAAAATCATTAGTTAATTAAAGACGTTTGTTTTAGATCACACAATATAAGTAAGCATGGAGTTGCTCATTAAGAATCATATTTTTGTATGTATGTAACAAATTCTATTAAGTCATTTTTGCCTCTCCTTACATTATCCATTTTGTAATATAGTGTATTTTTGGCCACCACGCTGTTTTAAAAAAAATGCCTATTTATTTATTTGCGTTTTAGATTATTATTAATAAGGTAATTGATGTAAATTAGTTCTATTTTATGTCCCGAAGACCAGTAATAATAGCTTTCTTATAATCTAGTTTCTTATTATATTATTATATTCTATTTACTATTAAAATGCGGCGTATAGCTATATATAAAATGTATTTATTAATTTACGTTTCTATATATTTATAAACCAGGACAAGAACAAAAGAATACGCCCAGATGGGTTGCCAAGTAGTAGTTACATCCCTCTTTATTCAGAAAGCTTAGTTGCGGTTATTTATTTTCTTTCTGGCATCCACATAACATTCTTGTTTGTTTGTTTTTGTTCTGTTAATCTGTTTTTCTGTTCTTTCTGAAATACTATCGCCGATTATGTTACAACGGTAAACCATAGTGCAAAGGTTCTCAACTAGAGGTGCTCGAAAGTGCATTTACCAGAAACCTGGCAACCTAAAGGCAACCCATGGTCTTTCCTCCTCTGCGGACTCATTCGCCATTTTGATCCAGTTTTTCTGGGTGACCTACATTCGGTTAACAACCTGCAACGTAAGCAACACTTCAATTTTTCTCGGCAAGAAAAATAGGTAAGCATGCCTGAAATATTACGTTAATGGATTTCAACATATTTTCATGTGTTTAACGAGGTCGCTGTAACGTTATTTCTACTGTCAACAGCGACTGTTTTCGTGTCTAACGTTAGCTCTCCTCGGCTAACTGAAAGCGACCTCGAGGCGAGTTAAAAAAAGAAAGCGAAGAGCAATTTTTGCTAGAAAACCTCAGATAAATTAGTTCTAAAAAACGGAAGCTTTGAAGCATACTGTACATAATTTTTTTTACCTGTTACGTTTAGTTTTTTAGGCGACAGTAAATTTATTAACGCATTGCGCAGTAACAGGGTTTTTTGCGGTGTTTGTGAAGGTCTGACGGCTGGTGCAGGCCCGAAATCCTTCTGTGCGATCCTTTACCATAAATGGGTAAAATTGTTTACACTTCTATTTTACTTTTATATTAGCGGAACCAACAAAATAATGTTTATATCTGCGCTACTTTCTTTACGTTTTGACTTGCAGTAAATGTTAAATTTTATTTTTAAGCCGGTTAGTCGCTCAGAAGTGAAACGGTTTTGACCAACACGAGGACTCCTTGAACGGTTTTCATGGTTTTTGACTCAGAAGCTTTAAATAAAGCTGATAAACAATTATTCAGAACGTAGTTATGTTTTACTTTAAAATTAAACTCAAACATACTTTATTGATCCCAAAGGGAAATTAAATATCAAAGATATGTAAATATTGCGATATTTATGTGAGTAAAATACCGTGGAGGAAAGATTTACTTTTAAATTGGTACTTTTTTTGTATTGTTTATCTAATAAATTTGCATAAAATAATTGGGATGATCAAATTAACCACAGTTGGATCAAAGCACAATTTTGATTTGTAGTATTCCACTTGTAGTTTTGGCTTTATTGTGTGTCTTTTGAATTTTAAAACAACAATGCCGTATGAAGAGAGATGTGTGCTACCACTTTAACTTCTAAGCTGTGTGAGAGGAGCCTCAAAGGAGGAAATAACTTGTTTACTTGGGAGTTCTTTCACCAAGATGATGATTAATTTATGTTCCTGGAAAAGGGGTAAACGGTAACTACAGTCCGTGTAAGACACAACAATAACAAGAAGTTCCTGTTATATTTTCCACACGTAAAAGATTGTATCATCTCGCCGTTTTCCCTTGTTTGACAATTTGCTTATCTCTTTGCAGCAAGGAGCAACATGAGCAGCAGTCGCGTCTTCATCGGCCACTTGAGCACACATGCGAGAGAGAGGGACGTGGAGAAGTTTTTCAAGGGATATGGACACATAAGAGAGATCAACTTGAAAAACGGATTTGGATTTGTGGTCAGTGTGACACGTCCTTTCGGTACATTTTGATTTTGCTCTGGTTTACTCTTCAGCTTAAGGGAAATAATGCTCTCCCGTTCTTGTCAGGAATTTGATGACCACAGAGACGCCGACGACGCCGTGTATGAGCTGAACGGGAAAGAATTGTGCAGTGAAAGGTAAACGGTTTTGCCACCTGTTTACTAGCGCAGGGTCATCTGAGCAGCTGCCAAGCAGTTAAAGTTATCTGCTCCATGAGTCAGCAGGTTTTTCCTTCTTTTTTTTTTTTTTTATACGTTTGCGTGACCTTCCGCTTTAATCCGTTGTTTACACGTTCTTCCTCAGGGTCACCATTGAGCACGCCCGCTCCAGGAGAGGTCGAGGAGGCGGTGCCCCGGGAATGGGACGTTTTGGCGGCGGCGGTGGTGGCGGCGGCGGCGGCGGCTATCGCCAATCCCGCAATACCAGAGCCAGGTAGTTGAGACTGGGGTCGCCATTTTGTTTCATAAAAGTCAAAGATGATCGTTTTCTATCTCAGTTCAAACCACCATTTCAAACCAGACCGTATGACCTGGCCTCTAAAAATAAGTCACTCGTGTATGACTGAAAATATTAATCGTGATGAATTGATTATTGAAATATTAGTTTATGATTCATCTTTAACTGGACTGTCCATTGTGTATATAATTCACCAAAGGAATTCTGTTGTTGCATCTTAGGGAACAAAATGTTTATTTTCTTATTTAAATAAAATGTTTATTTTCTAAATAAAAAAAGAATTGAATTGTTAATATGCATCTTTTAAAGTATATATTTTTAAATATTGTACAAAAAATGCTTAAGAATTTAAATGATAAATCCGCAGAATGTGCCAATTCTTTTTAATCGATTAATCAGTTTCTAAAATCATAATTAAGTGCAGGACTGTAAAACCGAGCAAATGTATATTTTACAGATGAGCTTGCTTAAAAATGTGGCACATTCAAAGCCTTTTGGCTTTATGGACTGGAATAGTTTGTAAACGACAGCCTGTTTTTCCACATCTGACACCAGTGCAAATATTGACACAATTCTTAGATAGACATAAAACACACACACAGAGAAGTGAATGAATGAATTGAACAGAAAATTATGCTGAAAACCAAGAAAGCTGCTGTTTGACATAGAAGTGTGTGTGTTTTTAGTTCTAAATTCAGTTTTCAACATTTCTCTGCAGATATGGCCCTCCAATGCGAACTGATCACAGGCTAATTGTGGAGAACCTGTCATCCCGGGTCAGCTGGCAGGTATGAGATCACACAATTACATTAACCTCAATTTATTATGACATCTTCTCACGTGATTTAATAGTAAAGTAACAGTTTCTTATTTGGCTATTATATAAGTATTCTGTTAAACATCTACACATTTCTGTTAAATTGGCAAATGTTTTTCTTTTTTTTCTTTCTTTTTTTTTTCATTTTAGTGTATCATTTACTACTTCACATTTTCTCCAAAAATCATATTAGTGCTGTTTTAGTATTTTACAAAAAAAAAACAAAAATCATTTTTAATAAGCAGCTCCTGTGGTATGGTTTCCTGTTTTGTATATCAGAGGTAACTAGACATCCTCCATTTGGGGGGTCAGAAGTATGTAGCGCCCTCTGCTGGTTGTTTTTTTTCTGAATAGTGTCCATCTGGTGCCTTTCCTTACACGCAGTTGCTGCCGGTCTAAAGTCTTGGCTGGTCCCCCGTAGCGGTGAAAGTGGTCTAGCGCAGGATACGGTAGCCTTAGGAGGGCCGTAGCCACAGTCTGGAGGTTCTGTGGGCTGGCGTTCCCGGCTGCAGGAACCCCCACGCCCCCCTCAAATCCACGGCCTCCCACAGTCTCTGTTGGGGCTCTTTCTGTGGCTGGTGGAGCTGGGGGGGTGTTGAGTCGGGCACACATCACACCCCCCTACTTTCTCTCTGGTGGTTCCTTACTTGAGGAGGCCGGATGCTGATGCAAGGCTGAGAGCATTTCTCGAGGGCGTTTCTCAAGGGCTTAACACTGCATTGGTTCCCATTTGCTATTTGGACAAGTGGCTCTATGGTATTATCTACCTTGGTTTGGAGCGGTAAGTAGCATAAAACTCATGTGATTGGGTTTTTTATTATTATTATTCTTTTTGATAGCGGGTGGTAGAAGGGTGGAGATTTAGTCTCGAAAGGGAATCTTGTAAACAGTTGACCCCCTTTTTTAAAGTCATTTGGTAAATGTAAAAAAAAAAAGTCCCAACTTTTACTTAAAAAAAAAAGATAAGAAAAAGAAATTAGACATTTTTATCTTAAATTCCATACACAATCTGTTTATCCCACAAACTTCTACACAAATTTGACTTACAAATTCCTCAAAAGTTTTGCCTGTTTTCTGTAAAGTGTTTCACTGTAAGGCTTAATGTGGTCTTTAAATTAACAAGTTGAAAGCAGTAAATTTTAGTTTCTGTAGCAGAAAAGGGCAAAACCTGTCCTGAGATGATTTTTATGGCTCTCTTGTTTACACGCCCTCTAGAATAGGATCTGATACAGATGTGTTTAGAAATGGGTTACTCATGTTTCTGTTTGATGTTTTTATTTTTTGGTAATTTCTTAAGTTCCAGGTTCGAGAAGGCTCTCGGTGACGCTTCGTGTCTAATTCCCTTACTAAGTCAGTGTTGTACTCTTGAAATAGGACCTTAAAGACCTGATGAGAAAGGCAGGTGAAGTTACCTTTGTGGACGCACACAGACCCACTAAAAATGAAGGGTGAGTTAAGTTGTTTCACTTTTTTTGTTGTTATGTCTAAACTATGTATGACTCACTATTGGTTTGAATGCAGGGTGGTTGAGTTTGCATCTCGTTACGATATGAAGAACGCCATCTCCAAACTTGATGGAACAGAGCTGAATGGGCGCAAGCTGAAGATGTTTGAGGACAGCAGGAGGTGAGACACTTGTTTTTTTTTTTAATTCTAAGGTGAAAATGTGGCCGTCGTTACATGAACGTTGTTGTTTCCGTTCCACCAACAGGAGCCGTTCTCGCAGCTACTCTCGCTCCAGAAGCCGCTCCAGGAGCAGATCCAGAAGCCGCTCCAGGAGCCGTTCCAGGAGCCGGAGCCGCAGCCGCAGCCGCTCCAGGAGCCGCTCCAGATCTCCCAGCCGCACCCCAGAGAAGAAGACGTCTGGAGGGAGCAAGCCTGCGGCTAATTCCCCATCCAAGTCCAAGTCTCGCTCCAAATCCCGCTCCAAGTCTCGCTCCAAATCCCGCTCCAAGTCTCGCTCCAAGTCTCGCTCCAAATCCCGCTCCAAATCTCGCTCCAAGTCCCGCTCTCCGGCTCCCGCTCAAAACGGCAAGGCTCGCTCCAGATCCCGCTCCCGATCTCGCTCGCGTTCCCGCTCCGCCTCAGCAGACAGCAAACACTAAGATGGTTGCAGCTGCAAGTCATAGGACGGATTCAGAGTAGTTTTCCTGACGAGCCTCGCCTGGCGGCTCATGTTTGTTTTTACTGAAGGGGAGAGAAGAACCTTTACGTAGGGTCTCTTTGAAGGCAGGAAAAAAAAACATTTGTATAAATTTTGCTTCTTTTTTTTTGAGTGCTTTTTAGTTTTCAATTTTCTTCCACTTGAGTGAAATTATTGTAAACAAAATTTAAACAATTGATTCTTCTGACCCCTTCATATGAGTGGCGATACCCATTATCTGCTTACTGTCCCTCACTGGATTTACTTTTATTTCCCAATCTTTGTGGGAATACCATCGATTCCCTGTTGAGAATATAAAGGTATAGATTTGGTCTTAAACGTCGATCATTCTTCTGATGAGGCATCTATCCGTGTTTGAAATTCAGTCATTTGATATTTGAACATGAGAGCAGTTCAGCTGAGGGATTTAGATTTTTTTTTTGTTTCTCAAAGTGTGGCTATATGGAATTGAGTTTTCCTAAGGGTCTTACTTTAGTCGGTGTTTTCACTGATGTCTTTACGTTTTCTTCTGGGAATCGGGAATCTGACACAAGTTTGCTTGTAAATGTTGCATATTTAGATGCTGATGAATCTATATATTGTAATTTTTCTTTGTTTACTATGTGTGTTTAAAAAAATGCACACAATGTTTGCATTTTCAACTCAAGTCTTTCATTAACTGTGAAACTTATCAATCCCTCTGTCCAACACTTATTGTGGAGTACAAATGTAAACTAAGTTCACTTTCTTTTTGCTTTGTTATAAAAATATTAAACTTCAGTGTACTAAAAAAAAGTCTTTGGCTTCATATTGTCACATTTTTACTCAAAAATATATCCTAATTCAAAAAACAAAATCTCACTGAAGATTATATAAATATTAAATTACTTTGACTGGGACCAATCACTGATTCAAGGACTTTTAATGTTTCAGGAAACAACCTCTGGTGATACAAATTACAAAAAAGTAAAGTTTCCATTTATTTTTTTTCTCAGGAGATGTTTGTGTTTTCTTATTGCAAATCTGAGATAAATATCTTTAGCCGCTCTGAAGGGAAGCTCAGTCGGTCATTGAAAGTAACCAGACTGGGTAAGTAATGCCAACACTGCCAGCGAATAATCTGCTGAAGGAAATTTTAGATCTAAAAGTCATTTCTAAATGTGGGAACAAAATGTTCTGACTCATATTGGAAAGACACACTGAAACTCCACTCAAATGTTCCACACCTAAGAATAAAACTAAACATCCTCCTCTTGCGAGAGCTTACATAAATTTATTCTTGTCCTTCATCATTGTACATTAAGTGGCCATTGTTGACAAGCCACGACAATAATCTGTGGATTAATATAGTAACAGCTAATCTGACCAGACATTCTAATCCTGAGAGGGATTATATCCATGTATGAGAACCTGAAAGGTAGTTCGAGCTGAACATATACGATCGAAAATTAAATATTTTAAGGTCAAAAATGATTACTTTTTATTTTCCCAAATTTACTGCAATGATCATGATCACCACAGGGTGGCAGCACTCGCCTGCGTTAATGAGTGAGCAACCTTGATGGCTTTCCAAATGAGCTGTTCTGTTTACACCATCACAAAGTCATTTGAGGCAGGAAATGTTTTTGAAACGAAGAGATTTGGTTGATGAAAACCGATCCAAGTAAACAGAAAAAATAAAGAAAAAATAAAGAAATAAAAGATAAAACTCTTCTTCAAGGACAATACAGGACATTAGTTTTATCTCAAAACAGTTGCTTTAAATCATGAATGGCGTAAACTAAATAACTATTTTTTAAAAAGTGGTTTGCTTACATATTTTAGTTGTATCTCTAGTGTTTGTTTTTCAGCTTTAGTGTAGAGGGAAGTAATTAATAATTTACAGTAGATATTCAGTGGATGCAGTTATTCATTATATGCAGGTTAACATGACTGTTTATGGCAGGTGGAAATAAGATGGACCAACAAACTGCCACTGCATTGTAGAGGTTACTATTCACTGTTGGGGCAAATGGGACCATTTCTGCATCTCTTTTATCATATATGGTAGTCAAATTGGGGAAAAATACAGTAGAAAGTAATAAGGTGTACTGGACGGACATTTTTCAGCAGAATCACTCCTTTTAAGTCCACTCTGTCCTCTGATCCAGAGAGCTTTTACTACCAGCCAGCGCTGCATTTCCCTATAGACAAGTATATGACGGGTGTTTAGTGCTCTGCTTACTTGGAGCAGTGCTTCTGGTATGAACAAATGTTTGACACTACCAGCTTTCTTTAACTATCCATAGGCATATTGTCGCCTGTTTGGTTAGATATTAATCTCGCCGGATTTCTCGCCTGTTTCTGACATTTTTGTTTCTGACCTGGAAGCCATTTTATGTTGGAGTTTTGAGTGCGAATGCTTGAGATTTCATTACAACCCCAACTTTTTTCCAATATGGCTGTCATATCACATGTATAAAATATAGTGAAAGAGACCCTTGTGCTGCTCTCTTTTTTGTACAGTATTAGACAGCAATTTCCTCTAATTGAACATACAAATAACCTTTTGAGCTACAGAAGATAAGTTATTTCCACTTTGTGGCGCCCATTAAGTTGTGCCACCCTGGGCAGCCAGCCATATTGCCCAAATCAAGTGCTGTTTGCACTCCTATTTATTAGGCTGTGTAGTTATAAAGATCCCTCTAAAAATGTCAGCAACACTTTATTAGTCATCCACATTTCATACAGTGCAATTCTGTATGAAATATGTTCGGTTTTAACATCCAGCAGGCAATTTATTTTGAAGTGTGGGACAGCAGACCAGGTTTTCTTCCTCACATTGCGGTGACAGTCTCGAGCTAAGCCTCTTCCACCACCACTGCGCACGAGCCACCCGTCATACCCAGGACAGCGTGCCGGGCACAACAAGCTCAGCAGTCGAGCTGCTCAATCCCGCCGCCTTAGTCCCTCCCCGGCTACAGAGGACCCCCCGCCGACCCGCCTGGCTCCGCTCCGTCAGAGAAATGAGCTCGGCGTCCGTCGACCACACGTTATTTACGTGAGCGCGTGACGACAGTTTCTTCGCGGAAACACACACATTATCACTTCACGCACACACACATACATACACACGCAGACAGACGACCCGCGCGCCGGTCTGCTGTTTACCAACCGACCAGCTCGGTGTCAGGACGGTCCCATCCGCTCGTGCCGACAACCATGGCGGAGAGGAGCGGCCGGCTGAGTTTCCCCGGGAGCGGGGCTCTCAACCGACCGGTGCCCATGAACCTGTTCGCAACGTGGGAGATAGACGGATCTTCCCCGAACTGTATCCCGAGGTAAGGCGCTGCATGCATGGCACGGTTCTGTCCTTGATGTGTGTGTTCGTGTCCGTGTGTGTGTGTGTTTAAAGTTTAAAG
Organism: Poecilia mexicana; assembly: GCF_051168715.1. Lineage (NCBI taxonomy): Eukaryota > Metazoa > Chordata > Actinopteri > Cyprinodontiformes > Poeciliidae > Poecilia > Poecilia mexicana. Next base: position 6,151,374 of record NW_028263391.1, on the reverse strand, counting down.
CTCCTGTTTGCAGCGCAGGCTGTGTCATTAGTGAGCGCGCTAACGCTGCAGCCGCAGTGACCCTGCTGTCTCATCGTGCCCACTGGATGCCCATGCAGGCCCTCCTCAGCTGTCTGCAGCACCGAGCTGAGGCGTGTGCAGAGAAAAGGCGTGAATCCCGCTGTGCGGTGGCAGAAAACTCCTCAGTGCAGCTGTATGGATTCATAGGTGGGGAATTCTGCAGGCGTCATGGTCAGCCTGTTGGAAAATCATGCATATTACTGCGAGTTTTACTGCTCCAGTTTTGATGCAGTTTACATTCACACGAACCAAAATGCCAAATTAAAGCTCCGAATGTTTTCGCTATGAAGTAGTTGCACCAGTTGTTAACAAAATGCTTCCCACATGGTCTTCTTGTGTTTTAACCTCCTGCGGTTTTTACTGCATGCCTCAGATCTCGTCACAGATTCACAGCTGAGGTGCTGGAAACAACTGCTCTCCGATTATCTTTGTTTATGTATTCATGCATGAAAACTTTCTGCTCAAACCTATGGCTAAGAGAAGCTTCTGCGGGTTGTCACAACAAAACTGAGGCGATAAAAGAGAAATCGGTAAAATGATGAGCAGATATGATCGATTCACCTGCCGCATCGTGATTTGCTTCTCAAATCGGGCGTATCTAATAAAATGGCAAGTTTTGTTTTCTTGGTCAAAGTTGTGCTTCTGATCATATTTCTCAGCATACTTGAGAAGTTCACTATGAAAAATTAGGTTAATATACAAGTAAAACTTTTCATTCATGTTCTTTTCTGTCATCATAAAGCAAAGTAACCCGCATCGTAACTTGTTTATAGTTTGTAAACATATTAACAAGCTTGTTCTCTGATCTTATAATTTCGATTTGCCTGTTGAAACCATCTGAATCCTGGAACGGGACATAAATAATTCAACTAATGATGCGCTTATTGCATTAGATCGTTGATGAGCTTGTTATAGCTTTAAATAACCTTACACTCACATAATTAAACTCCATCTACAGCCTTAAAATCAGAGTCAAAACATTATTAGTCAAGGTCAGAATGACCTCCTCCTGTCTGACTTAAGAAAAAAAAGAAGCCTTAATTAATGTGGGGATTTGGGTGTTTTTTTTTTTATTATTATTTAATTTTTTTCTAAAGTGATGAGTCCCTCTTCTTAACTCCCCCCACCCTCCCTTTATCCTCTTAATTTAATGCCTTCAATGGCTGAAACGAGACCAATTTATTTCCAGGAACAGCGTGGCTGTGATATTATTCAGCAGACTGGATGAGCAGATGAAATGCCTCTGTAACTTAAAGAGACACGCTCGCTCCTCGGTGACCCATCGGCTCTCGCGCTCATTTCATCCACCAGGCTGCTTCTGTTAGGCAGCAAACAGTGAGAAGTTGTCCCTGTCGTTGTCTTTTCCCGAAAGGCTGCGGCCTCGTATTGAGTTCTGTCTGTCAGAGTGGAGACAGCAGGATCCCAGCTTGTTGACCCAGTGGCACAACAACACTTTGATTCTCAGTCAAACTGGCTTCACTGGTGTTTAAGGTCTTTTCCTGCAAAACTGTTCAGTTTGGATCGTGTCAGGGTGACGCTTATGGCTGTTTTCAGTTTCTAGGCGCTAGAGCGCAGGTGTCAAACTCAAGGCCCGGGGTGCCACATTTTTCCCACCGCAGCTTTTCACGTGGCCCTCTAGACTCCAAATTACACCAATAAGTCCCTCCAGTTTTTCCACAAATGTGCAAAATTCACACGAAATGAACAAATCTCCACATTTTTTTCTGATTTTACTGCAAGTTTTCTCAAGATCGGTCTGAAACATTGAGCTTAAGTGACTGTTGCCTCAGCCTTTCTTGATGTCAAGTCCATAATAAAAAGTCACATTTAACATCATATACTAGCACAAATATCACAAAGATTCCTTACAAACATTTCTAAGTTGCCACCACAAAATCTGTCATTTTGATTGCAGAAAAATCACTAAAACAATCTCAAACTCTTGGAGGTATTTATTTGGTTCCTTCAATACATCCGGGCACAACCGGCCCTTTAAGAACATTCAGATTTTTGATGAAAATGAGTTTGACGCTCCTGCACTAGAGCGACACAAAACAGTGAGTGATAGTAATTTATTAATTGTTCTTTTTTTAACGCAGCCCCCCCCCCCCCCCCGAGTCTTTTTACTCCTCCATTTTGACCTTTCACATCAGGTCTCATGTCTTGTCACAGACTCTTGATTGTATCCGACATCTTTACTTTGACTGGGCCATTCTAACACACGTTCTGACCATGGCTGTTTGTAGGATCAGTACACTTGTAAATCCTGTCTTTAACTTCGTTCATCTTTGTTGCCGTGTTGCGATTGCAACTGTATAATTTTTCCCCCCGTTGTAAAGAGTCTTTGAGTCTCTTTAAAAACATTGTGAGTTTGATTATTATTATTATTATTATTATTATTATTATTATTATTATTATTATTATTTTATTTTTGCAAATTCACTCTGCACAGACTTGCAGTTTTCACCAGTCATCGCAACTTTGGACCAAATCTGACCAATCACCTTAACGTTTCTTTGTTTTTGTTTGTTTGTATTTCCTTCTTTTCTCACCAATCACTGCAACTCGGCTGAATTTTGACCAATCCGCTTAGCCTCCTTCTGATTTAACTTAAGGTTTCTCTTTGTTTCTTGAAAGCCAAACCTGGAAGATGATAAGATGTCATCTTCCAGAAAGGCAACGATTGCACTTGCCTTTCTTTTTTTTCTTTTTGTTGGTTTGTTTTTGGAAAAACCATTTTGAGATGTTCTGTAGGTTTTGTTTCTACTGCGTAAACAGTTCAAGATGACTTTAATGACCAATATGAAGTTCTTATTTCGCACTTTGACGACTCCGGGACAGGGTTTTATTAGTATTAAGTTTGCTGTTTCAAGAAGCGACTTGAGTTATAAATCCAGTCCTTTTGGGGGACGTTTTTTATGGGAAAAGTAAACCATCAGAAAAGTCTCAACTTTTTGAAAAAGGTGCCATTTTAGGCTGCAACAATCCCCCCCAAAGAACTTCACAACGTCCTGAACGGACGGGACGCTGTGTTTCATTGTGGCATCTGTCTCTGTTCATCTGTTCAGGGTGATGTGGAGTGTTTGTTTTCCACCACACAAGTGTTTTGCATGTAAAGTTTAAGTTTGGTCTCATGTGACCAGAGCGCCTTCTCCCACATGTTGGTTGTCCGTCTTGGTAGCTTCTCAGATCAGAAGCTCCTAAAGGTAAACGACACGTGTCGTGTTCTTTATGTTTGCAATATGAGAAAACGTGGGAAGTTTTGAATCCTTCTGTACGACGATGAACGACGAGCTCCTTACTGCAGTCCAGCGAACGATTTTACAGCCTGTAAATTGGTGGGAACACAACTGCTGCTGCTGCAGTTTGACATTTTAATGTGATTTATTCAAACGTGGCGCAATGTTGTGAACATTTTGTATTTTATCCTAAATCATTTTTTCTGGAAGCGACTCAGAACAGGGACGGCATTCTTGGTGCCGTATTTATTCGCTGAAGAGTTGCTTCAATAATTAAAAGGTTTGACGGGGTTTGATTGTGTTGTTGGAACAGCTGATGAGATAGTTTTCCATTTGTGTTGCACAGAAAACGAAACAAATAGGTGAACAAAGATAGGATGAATAAAAACTTTGCTCTGCGACCTCAAACTTTCATCGCTTACTGAAGTGTTATGTCAAAATTAATTAATTTGGTGGCTTTACAAAAATGAGTTTATTTTGATTTGTCTCAAAAATTAACACATTTTTAAATGAAATATAAATCCTTAAAGATAGAAAACAGAACAAAGACTTCCTACTGCTTACCTTATTAGAAGAAAAAACAGACAATTTCCACATTTTTGGGATCATCGTTTTGTTTTCTTTTGTCTTTTTCCCTTCTTGACTTGTGGTCTTCGGGGCCGATCAAAGTCATTTCAAAGGCCACAAATGGCCCCTGGGCCACACTTTGGACACCCCTTTCTTACTTGATAATCCAACACCAAAAAGCTAGAAATTGTGAAGCTGCTCGAGTGCAACATTTGATACTTTCATCCAATCTGATACAGCTACATCTATTTTATGAAAGAAAATTTTAACTTTTCGTTTATTGTTTTTTACTATGTCAGATTTATGCTGCAAGTCGACTTATCACACAAACAAAAAAATCCCTCTAAGTTTATGAAAAAACAGTTTCAAGTGGTATCAAAACATCTGCGCCGCACCGCCGGAGTGTCTGGAACAGGATTTGCACGAACGTGTCAGTTCTTCGGTAATGAAATCCTCTTTTCTCTGACATTTAGTAAAGTCCCATTAATTTGGATCAGCCAGCTTTCAGTTTAATGATTATGGCTTGTAATGAAACAAAAAGTGTTAAAAATACCTGCAGGCAGTGTTGTGTTCAAGACCACCTAACCCGAGACCAAGACAAGACCAAGACCAGAGTGTATCGAGACCGAGACAAGACCAAGACTTTTAGGGTCCGAGACCAAGTCAAGACCAAGACCGAGGGGAGTCGAGACCGAGTCAAGACCAAGACCAGCGGCCATGCTACATGACACAATAAAATGTAAAATATGATCGAAATTGCTTCTCAGAATAATCTGAAAGATCCATATTCCCATAAAAACACCTAGATATTAAATACTTAATACATTTTACCAATATTAAATATTCCATTTCTGTGTTACAATGTGTGATGGTCTCGTGCCATCCCTAAAAACATAACACCCTGGGCATTTGCCCATATTGCTCATATAAGAATCCACCACTGTTGCACCATTAAACATAGCAATTGAGGCAATGCCCTGATGGTAAATAACACTCAACTATGAACACTGAGCAACAAGCAAGAAGTAACCAAACAGAAGGCGCTCATCGTGACTGTTTTCACTCTCTCTCCCAGTACATGAAGCCAGGTAGTCTGACACCATGGCAGACATTACAGCTGCCACTTTGAACAAAAACAAAGAGCAATGTGCATGCTCTGCGTGCTCTTTCGTTCTTGTGTTTTAGTTATTTGTTAATTTAAATATCAACGTACATAATTAAATAAAATAATGATGCAGTGTACTCAGAGCATTACTAGAACAAAGAACGGGTGTTCTGTCAGGTCAGATCGTCATACGCTTAACACGAACTCACGGTGTTCTGTCAGATCAGCATACGTTGCCAGATAGTCGTACGCTTAGCTCAGACATGCATACGCTGTCATTACCATATGATTTTATTTAATCAGTAACATAGAATCATGACGTAGATCATCATACACTTGGTTATTAACAGTTGTATGGCATCCAGCTGCAGCCAGACCTACTTTAAATACACTTTGAAACCACGACAACGCATGTATATCTATCTAGTTATCATATTATGTCATATTATAAACAATTTAATGACTTATTTTCGTCATAACTTGTTGCATATGCTGAACTGACAACTCCACTGATGGTCGGACTTCTTAAGGCGCATGCGCTGGCATGGTACTCACTGCATGTATGCTAGGAACATAGAATCGTGACGTAGATCTGTTATTAACAGTTGTATGGCATCCTGACTTAGCGGTTAAGTGAGTTTTACACGGGCGTGTGTTGTAGCTGACTCCAGCTGCAGCCAGACCTGCTTTAAATACACTTTGCAACCATGACAACACATGTATATCTATATAGTTATCATTGAAAACAATTTAATGACTTATTTTCGTCATAACTTGCTGCATATGGTGAACTGACAACTCCTCTGACGGTCGGACTTCTTAATGCGCATGCGCAGGCATGGTACTCACTGCACGTATGCTATTCTGACAGTGTATGGCACATATGTCAGAGTCAAGGCCCGCGGGCCACATCCGGCCCGCGAGAAGGTTTTTTGCGGCCCCTGGGATGATCTTGATTTATTATTAGAACCGGCCCGCAGACCGCAGCAAGCCGGCACCCCGTCTGAAAAAAAATATCTTCCTTATTTGAACTGTAAGCAGTTCTTTAAATGTTCTGTGAGATTATGTACTTACCCATGTATCCATAACAACCGGAACTTTCAATATCCACCAAGTTATTGCCGAAATATACCGTCTATTAAACGAGTGCCCCCCGGATTAATTACATTCTCTGCAGCTGCAGCTGCGAAGTTACCGTATTAACCCGATACTTGCTGGAAAGTGCAACGTCTCCCCTTTCAGAAACCGTTGGAATTTTTCCACTTAGCGCTACGTGTGGCGGAATTACGGTACTGCAAATTTAGATGTCGCCGGCGACACATCTAAATTTGCAGTACCGTAATTCGCCGGCGACACATCTAAATGCCTTGACTCTGACATATGTGGATTAATAGATTTTTGCACTTTATTTTATTGTATTTCAATCCAATTATATTTTAAAAATATTTCAGTTGTGTCTGTTGAAAATTAAAGATTACTGACAGAGCCATAAGAAAATATTGCTTTATTTATCTGATCATATTGGAATATATTTGTTAGGTTTTCAGTAGGTTCAATTAGGTTCACTAGACTATATGAGTCATTTAAAAAAATTTCAATGAACATTCGATCAGTCCGGCCCTCGGCTTGTAGCTAAATTTTTTATTTGGCCCTCCGTCCATTTGACTTTGACACCCCTGGTGTATGGTAATCTGATAGAACAACGGCTCTCAGTGAGTGACACTCCAGTCCTATCTAATAAATAAAGAGCCGTGGAGAAGAATCGACTGTTTCTGAATGTCACATCACTATATTGCAGACTTTTGGACATAGCTGTCCTATATATGCGACAGGTCAGTCAACATCTCCGCAAAAAATAATTCAGGCAATGAGTGACTTTTTTTCATCACAAATTCTTATGTGTCTCTGTACAGCTAGCTTTGCTAACATCACGTTAACGGGGCTTACCTTCTTTGAGCTACTTTTCTAAGTGACGAAAATAGTTAGACGTTGTCCCCATCGTCTCTGAAAGCGAAGCGCTGCTGAGTTAGCTCTGGCCATCGGATTTCTTACTATTTATGCAGCGCTATTATATTACTGACGATTAGACAAACATTTTCTGCCGCTGAGAGAAAACCACTGCGCATGTCCTGGAGCGCCGCGTGCGAGTGAAAGGTGGGGAGGGGGAGGAGGGAGGAGGGAGTAGCGCCGCGCGCGAGTGAAAGGTGGGGAGGGGAGGGGGAGGGGGAGAAACACGTAGTTGCTTGGATTTTAATAGGTGAGTTTTGCATCCACTGAAAACAAAGATGTTAACAAATAAAGTGGACAGTATGCTGCACGTTTAGTGATATTTTCACAGTTGCGGTCTCGACTGGTCTTGAAATAAAATGCCGAGTCCTCAGAGCCTGAGACCGAGACAAGACCGAGACCAAATACGGTCGAGTCCGAGACGAGACCGAGACCATCAGAAAACGGTCTTAAGACCGGACTCGAGACCAAGACCGATCTCGAGTACCACAACACTGCCTGCAGGTGTGAAAAATGAGGGCTCAGTGTGCTTTTTCATCTGTTTCCAGAAACCTTGCCCAGATTGGTATTAATATCCAAACTGATGGGATGTTTGCTGCCGCTTCGCAAATGTTGTAGAGCAACTGCAACCTTTACAACTCCAAGAGCCAACTTCGCTCTCAGTCCACCTAAATTACGCTCGTTTAGAGTCGCAAGTGTTGCTTGACCTTTAAAAAAAAGAAAAAGACAACTTATAATATATTTCGGATGAATAGCTACTACAACCACCATTTTATGTTTTAGTTTCAGGTTGTGAAATACAACCTAAAATTGTTGTTTTTTCTGATGAGACTAAAAGTAGCTTTTTATAAACAGAAACCTGTCAGCAGGTAATGAACATACTTTTCATTAAGCCTTCGTTTCTGTATTCAAGATGTGTGTTGTTGGTCTGATGTAATATCAAAGTCTAAATTGTAACGTTTTTATTCATTGTAAGCAGAAAATCATCATCATTAACGGAAAGAAAAGCTTAGAAACAGTTAGTGTTTAATTAATCTATATAATGCTTTAAGTAGGGCTTTACAATAAATCGATAGCGATACATATCGCGATACACACATGATCAATATCATTAAACAATTTTTCTGGGAGAATATTCAATAATTTCACTGAACTTTGATCCTGAACCGCAGAGCATCCTGGGGAATGTAGGCAGAGGAAACGAATTAGCCGCTCAACCTCTCTCACCCTGGCTAAGCTAAGCATCAACTAACTCGTCCTTTGGTTACCTAGCAACAACCTAATGAGTAACTGGCACAGCAGCAGTTTCATGTTTCACCACTGTGCCTCAAAACTGCCTAAACATATAAATCCATATGTTTGGCAGTATTCCAGATATTTAAAACAAACAAACAAAAATCAATTATCATCAATATTGACTAATATGAAATGCTGATATCGCGGTACGTTTTTCAGCCATATTGTTCAGCCCTGTTTTTCACTTAGTTGCTGACATAAATGAACTTTTCAATAATGTTCCAATTTATTAACTTGTATATCTAAAAAAAGTACTTTTTTTGGTACGTTTTATTCTGTTCATTGCCAGTATTCCCATTGAAAAACTGCCCAAATCTACTTTTTGTTGTTATACGTGCATTTAGAAACATTTATATATTATTTTTAGGCAAAATTATTAAGAGCCACTGTTTGCCGCTCCGTCAGACTTGTGTGAGTCATGTGGAAGCGCGCTGCTCGCCTGGTGCCATCTTATCGCTCCGTTAAAGCCGCTCGCCGTGATGCGGCGGTCTCCCAGGCCCGGTTCGGGGCGGGAGGCTTAACGATGTGCTGCCTCTGCACAGATCTCACGTTTCCCAGAGTCACGCTGGGACACGTGCCACCACTCGCTGAGGACGCTTCATAATCATCTGCCAATAAGTGAGGGCGGGTATGGGGGGGGGTCTTAATCAACCTTAATGGTTTCTGGGTTGAGGACCAGAGACCTCAGACCAGTTTTAGACGTTAGAACCAGGCGCTAATGAGATCTCTGGTCTGTCTTTGAGGAGAAATGAAGAAATAGAAGGAAAAATCACTACCAGAGTAGAAACTGTAGATAAATTTACTCATATATACTTGAGTAACTTTCTGGAAAACATGTACTTTTAGGAGTCCTTTCACTATGTTGTACTTTTTACTTTCATATCGCTGCTCTTACTCTAGTAAAATTTCTTGTTTTACAATCTTGTTTTACTTGAGACTCACTGTGAGTAACTTCACTGAATGAAGAAGAAACTAAAAAGTTCCCCAGAAACAGAAACACTTCTGATCTGCTGCTTTGGTTAAAGTTTTGTAGGTTTGGACACGGCGACGCAGGGTCCCGGTGCGTTGACCTTTGCCCCCTCACAACCACCAACTTTGATGTCATTTCAAAGTTTCATACATTTTATATTGAAAGAAATGGATTTGGAAAACAGTTTCTTATGATTTTGTTAGTTTGTAATTATTACGTTCATTTTGAACTTTCTGTTAGGGCATCTTATCTTTATTATAACTTAATGTTGCTTCTTCTTGTTAACCTGCTTCTGGGCGACAGATGAAAAGTAGCTTTTGTGCTAACGCTGGCATTTTACTTGATGCCTTCTGCTGACATGCTGATTCATATGCGTCGCTCTAATTTAAATAAGTATAAATTCTTAAATAAATACAATACAAAAATTTCCACATATATTTTGGTCCGTCTGATGATGTAATTTTTAAATATTAAACAGTGTTTAATACTTTTTTTACTCTTACTTGAGTCATTTCTTGGATAGCTACTTTATACTTTTTCTTCAGTACAAACTATATTGAGGTAGTGTTCCTCTAACTTGATTTTCCATCAGGTCCTTATTGTCAGTGGTCTTCCTGTCTGTCTGACACTGAGCATCAGTGTGAAAGCCATCGTTAAGCTGCGTCACTTCTCCTTCAGAGACGTCTAAATTAGCATTCTCCGTGGCTTTTTACGACTGCGGCCCTCTCATTCTGTTCACATAATTGCACCCAATTCCTTTAGACGGACATTTCCACGGAGAACCTCGTTCCCTCCCGCTTACGCAATCAGACTCCTCTTTCCTCGCAGTTCGCCCGCTGAAGTCTCTCAGCTCTTGAAAACCCCTAGAGCTGCGCTTCATAATAGCGCCTCTGAAGTGGGCATCAGTTGCTTTTCTCTTTTTTTTCCCCTTTCTGTCTCTCTTTCCCCGTCAGCCCACAGGCGAGAGAGGCTAAGTGCTGCCAGACACAGGGCCAGTTTCAGAGACAGAGGCGGATTGAACGGGCCCTCGGGTGGCAGCTGGAGCCCGTAGGCTGTCATATTTGGGCCTGTTGGAGGCGAGAGTGCTGAGATGTCGCTTTGAGCGGCGGGGAGACACTTGCCCTTTTGTGCCCCGGGCTGCCGGGTAGTCACACTGCGGGAATTCAGAGTAGGACGGACAAGGGGCTGTGAAAGCGTCCCATTGTTTCATGTTCCCTTTGTGGCTTTTGTTGTCCTGCAGTCCAGGCCTTGTTCTGTACCAATGTTTGTAAGTTTGCTTTATTTCGCCATGCCTATTCCAGAAGTGCTCAGAAGCCTAGAACCTCATTTAAAACTACAAATTATTATTATTTTTTTAATCTAGGTTTCTGAACCTGTTCTGTCAGTTTTGCTCCATCAGCTTCTCAGCAGCATATTTTTTTGTGTAGAGCATATTACATATTTTTGTCATTATTCTAATCTACCTCAGAGCTCTGCTTGTGAGTTAAGAGGAGAGAAAATCTGAATCAAAAATTTGTGCTTGTTTCCCATCACCCTGAGCTGAAGTCGTCTTTATGCTGCTTCTGTAATAGCTTTGTAAAACCTATGCTGCTCTCGCTTCTTTCCATCCTCTCTTCTCATAAATACATTTTCCATCATCCTTCTTTTTAACAATCTTATTTCAGAAACCCTGCAATAGGTGCAATCTGGAGATGTGGGTGCCTCTCCTCTACTTGGATGACATTGAATTTTTTTTTTTTTTTTTGAGAGAGTATGGACTAAGAATGCACAATATATCGGTACCAAAAACCAGGTTGTGAAGTATATATAATATCAATAAACATTGGTTATTAGCCATAACGGCAATATTGATATCGGATTGTCAGTATCTCCTAAAATGTTCATATCGGTACACCCCTACTTTTTACTGACCACTTATCTCTCTTCTCATGAATACATTTTCAATTGTTTTCTTTTCAACAATCCTGCCATAGGTGCAATCTGGAGATGAGTGTACCTCTTCTTTATTGGATGCTGCAGTTTTTCCTTTCTTTTCTTTTGGGGAGCATGGATTTTTTTCATCTGTGTCGCAGACGCAATCAGGAACATGCATCCATCCATAAACTCCATAAATTAGGTGACTCCAGGCGTGGCCATTCTTGCTTTGACTTTTGGCTTTAGGCTGAGCTGTGGCCACGTCTTCTGAAAATGTTCTGATAGCTCCTGGATTCTCCACTCCACTAATCCTCCTTGATTAACCTGTGAGCTTTTCAAGACCCTACAAATGTATTTCTCAAGCCTGATGACTAAGTCTTTAATCCGTATGGTCTTTTCTTTATATATATATATATATATATATATATATATATATATATATATATATATATATAAAACGACAGTGGCTGGGGAGAGTGAAGTCTGGGCCTCTCTACGTAAGCTGCTACCCCCGCGACCCGACCCTGGATAAGCGGAAGAAGATGGATGGATGATGACAGTGGAGTGAAATGCATGAGAAATGACTTTGCACGCAGATATTTTTGTAAAGTGTATCACCACTGGGTCCTTTGAAAGTTAAATCAGGGTGCTGCTGCAGCCGGGTTTGGAGGACAGAGAGTTCAGTTCGGAAAAGGACGGTCGTCTTCTGACCAGACACACTCGGCATACATTTGAGATGCTTTGTGGCTCCGCAGTCCGATCAATTTTGCCCCCTGCTGACCTCCCTCATGCCTCATGCACACCTGCCTCCCCGTCTCACTGTCCGCTCTGTTGTGCTCTCCTATTATTTCCCCACAGACGATGTTTGGTTTCTGTGAACCTGATAATGTCTGTGCAGAAGCACAACAAAGCCCGCCATGTGGCAGGCGTTGTTATACTCTTTGTGTGTTTACAATAAATTAAACTGACAGAGCAAGTCTGTACCTGCATTTCCACTGACTCATGTAATTGCGCAATTTGGAATTACAAAAAATACATCCGCTTGGTGGAAGAACGGCAAGATTTGCGCTGGGACGACATGCACTGGTTTTAGCGTCAAAATACACACATTTTTTTTTAAATGTGTGTATTTCAAAAAAACTGCAATGGAAACACTTTTTTTCGCATCACAGGAGTCACGTGTCTTGAGTGTTTAATAGCGACAGAAAACACGAAGAAGACGACAGGAAGTGCTCGGAGGAAGACGGCGCGCCATGTTTTATCACGTGAACAAACGTGTTCATGTGCGATTTTAATTGCGTTTCTTATTCAATGGAAATAACACAATTATGAAATTGTGTATTTTTTTTAGTTTTTTTTTTTTAGAAGTTGGTCGAATATTGACACATTTTTGCTGACATTTGTAGCGGAAACACAGTCAAGGTGGTAGCTGGTTGATAGTAAAGAGAAGGAATAAACTCTTTGGAATAAATAACCCAAGCATAACCGTTGCTTTCATTACCTTTGCTCATCTTTAAGTTTTGAGGCTCCAGAGGTCATCCGACCTCAACCGGCTGTCGCCAGAGTTTACTTCAAGGATAAAACGCTCCGATGTGCTCGTCTTTTAGCCCAAAAGACTAAAAGACGTCAGAGTGAAAGGCAGCAGACTGAAGGCCAGCTATCTGAACCCAGAGGCTTATCAGCGCTCTGACTCAGTAAACTTACTCTACCCTTCACATCCGCAGCAGTTAATTTAATCTCCAGCTCATTAAAGACATTCTGCTTGGCTATTCAGAGGCAGCCTGCAGGGAGTGTTTTAGGTGGTTTTTCCACCTGATATTGAAGTACTCCTGAATCCATAACGCAGTCATCTAATTCAACTAAATATTTCTGAATTACACACGAGAAGAAAGACAATTAAAGACTGAGTTCTGATATTTTATTTGTTGGTTAGATGGTGGAGCAATGTGACTACTGGACCACTTTGTGAATTAGAAAACATTTCACCTGTGGTTATGAGTAACTCTGGTAAATGTTCATAAAAACTGTGAGGTAAGATCAGAACCTTACATGTTTTCACAGGTGCAGGTGATTTGCAGGATCTGCTTTGAAACAGAAATTTCAGAAATTACCCCAAAATGCAGTTGGCCAAAAGTATCTGGACGTCTTGCTATATTTAGTTTTTATCCAAACACGTCTTTATGCATAATGTATTATACGTTGAACCATGGATAAGTGCTTGCACTAAGGATTCACTGTAGCATGCTTATTAATCCATTAGCACAGGATGCAGACGCAGATGAATCAAGTAGGTTTTCCACAATAAAAGTCCAGATTAATTTCAACTCATTTAAGCTAACTACACTGACGTTTGTTGCAATAAATAAATAAGTAAAAAACAGAGTTATGCTGTGTATTAAAAATTAAAGGTAAACGCTGCCTCACACTGTGTGAATGGGGAGATAGTTGTGGGTGTAAAACTGAACTTTGCTATTATTTGAAAGCAGAGAAAATTTGACAATTAAAGCATAACATTAGCATGCTTAGCATAGTTAGCATTGCCCTCTGTGTGCATATTAATTGCAATATTTCTGAAAGACTACACCTCATTTGATGCTTAAAATTACTATCATTGTCTTCTCGGTTCAGCAAAAGTTTGTCGCTAGGGCAACATGGTGGCATTTAGCCATGGTGTGTTTACTGATCAAAAATAGATCGGATTTTCAAGCTTCTAACCGGTCGGTCACCAATCAGGGTCAGAAATCTCCCAATTCTTGTTGAATCCTCATTTTTCATAATAGAAGAGAATGCTCAGGGGACTGTTTTATGTTTCTTATCTAATGATATACGTTTCAGTGAAACAGATCCAGAACGTTGGTCTGTGTGTCTTATCGGGCAACTGATGTGAACCGGTCAGAGCAGTCCGGACTGCCTGAGAAGAAGAGGAGCTTATCAAACATCTGTTTTTATAGGGACTCTGGAAAATATACAAAGGACGTTAAATAAGCAACTGTTCAAATAAAATGTTCTTTGAGGAGATGGCATGCCAGTGTTGTGTTTACACATGTTCCCAAGTTGTCTGAAATGAAGAGAAGGAGGCTTTAGCTTAGTTATCAGTTTTCATTTTAAAGCTGTGTACAGGATCAAGGAGAAAATACAGTAACAATGCACGCAACAGGGTCTACAAAGTCACAGTTTATTTTCTATGTTATATTACTTTCTATGTTTGCAACCTTTATTTAATTTCATGTTTTCATCTTTAGCTCAATCCTATCTCTACTAAGTTTCTAAAGCTTTATGTTATTAAAGATAAAACTTTATCTTTAATAACATAAAGATAAAGTTATTATCTTTATCTTTATGATTAAAGTTATTAAAGATAAAACTTTACCTTTAATAACATAAAGTTACCTAATTTTTAAAGTGCAATCAATAATACTTTTATAACAAATTTATATCAGTAATGATTTCTTGGTTAATGTCAAGTTGTCATAACAAAGACATTTTGAATAATGTCAACTTTGTATTAAAAGTGTCATAATTTACCGAATGACACTTTATGACAACAGTCATAAATATTCATGAAGGCTTATTCATGTTCATGACAGGTTTTATGTCATGTTTATGAAAGTGTCATGACAGTCTTATTCAACCCCCTTCAAATAAAGTGTTACCGCAGTTTGTATGCATAACATTCCCACTAACTAATAAGATGAGGAATATAGTTTTTTTATTAAGTAATGTTATTGTCAGTTGGTTCCAAAGTAGTCTTTTTGGTCATTTTTGCATCATTTTGGCATTGAAGAAAAGGTATTAAAACTAAAACTAAAACAAAATGAGTTGTTCTTTAATTTAAAAATTAAACCACTGTCATGAAAACAAGCTTAGCCAATTTTGTTCAGCCGAACAGCAGACAAAAATGGGTTCAGGTTGTATACATTTGTGAACATTTTCTGACTTTTTGTTTTTCTTCTGTAAAGTCCTATTTAAAAAAAACTTTTTTATATATATAGTTTGTGGTTGCAAAAAAGTTTAAAGACTCTGTAGCTGGCATATTTTTCCCCTTGTTCAAGTTCATTTGGCACAAAATCCCATCTCAATTCAGTTAATAGACGAAATCCATTTCCGAAGAGCATCATCGTGTGAAACTGGATTTTCTGTCACTGTTGACTCCGGAGGTGACCTTATTTCTAAATGTGGCTCATATTATGGAAATAGCTCTGTGATTACACGGGCCGTCCGGGAGCCTGTTTACTTGCTCCCGTGCTCCAGCACTTTCAGGGAGTAAAAAAAAAAAAAAAAAAAAAAAAGAGAGAGAAAATGAGGTTAACAGGCTGAAACAGCAGCGATGTGTCAAAACTTTGGGCCAGATGCAGATGAGATTACGCTCGCCAACAGTTGTGGCTTAGTGGTGTCGAAAGGGAAATGTGGAGCTCGTTTTTAGTCCCTCTATGAATGATTTGTACGTAATTGCGAGATAATTTAGGAGAGATAAGATGAGCTTCTGTCCTATTTGACGTTTAGTTTGAGCCGAAAATTAATCGGTGGAACGGAAGTGCCCATTTAATCTTCACCGTCACACAGAGAATGAACGACGTGGGCTTTTGTTTGATGCTCGGATTCATTTGTTCCGCTTCACTTGAGATGCATTACTTGCATTATCGGCCTGAACGTGATTAGGACGCACATGTTTACGTTTAACGTCGCGCTTTATTATTATTCATGGCGATGCGCAGAAGGTACCGGGTTCTGATTCATGTCGGCTCGGTTCTCCTGTTGGTCGCTCTTCTTAGCCGGGGGAGAATGTGAGTTCTTCGCCTTGTGATGTCATTCTGGGCGCGTTTGTTGCTTTCAGTCATCCAAAAAAAAAAAGGAAAAAAAAAAGCGACTTTCCAGGGAAAATTCCAGAACATGTTCATCATTAGTTTCCACAGCAGCAGCAGAGAGCGTCAGGTAAACTGTCTGCGGTTTTATTTCCATCATATGTTGTTTTCACCCAATTTCAGTTCATTTCAGCAAATGAGGATATTGTTAAACATTTTATTGGTGTCAGTAGTTCAATTAGAAAAGTGGTATATTTCCTTCATCAATGCCACACAAAATGACACATTTCAGGTGTTGGTTTCTGTTTGTTTTAAACATTATCGATTACAGCTGAATGAAAAGCCCAAATTAAGCTTATTATAAAGTGTGAATGTTACACCAGGCTAATTTAAAATAAGTTATAAATAAGTAATAAAATAAGGGATTGCAGTTTTCTGGATGATTGCCGGTTTTTTTAATTAAAAAAAAGTTTCTTGAAGGGTCAAAAATGTTGGCTGTTTCTGATTCTCACTAGATCTGGCAGGTTTTTATAAAGTGTATCCTGTATTTTAGGCTGCGCTCAGTCAAGATTCGCCATGCCGATGTTAAATTTGACTTATAATCATAAAGTTATTTATTTTCTGTACAATGCCCATTATCTCGTCATTTCCAAACATAAATCAGACATAGATCCAAATCAAGCAAAATACAGAACCGTTTGGCTGTTCCCATTAGCAACACCTGAACCGAATCACACTTGACTTTAAAGACCCCCGAACACAACATGAAATACGCCTCCTAGTTGCGATAAACAGCAACAGGTAAACTTCTAAAGAAAGTGCTCATAGAAAAACCTTCACTGAAAGTTGTCATTTTGTGCCACAAACTCTTCTCCGGTCTGCTTGGCACTGGAGCTCACTTCGACCGAACTGAAATGTGTTTTTTTTAGACGGATCAGAGTTTTTTGGTCCACACAGTCTCGTCTCCCCAAACAACTTGATTAAACTTGACCAAGCAGGGCTGCTGTGAATGCAGCCTCAGTGTGCAACACGCCTCCTGTGAGTCTCTTATTTGACTGGATTACTGACATAAACTGACTTTTTGATTAGCTTCTAGTACATAGGTGTGCATCTATCTTCAATCTTGCATTTAGCAGGATATCTGGTTCTTCTTCCTCCTTCCTCTGCCTCTATAGAAACTCTTCCCTGGACTGACTGGGAGCTGGCAACCAGGGAAAG
The DNA here is from genome assembly GCF_051168715.1 of Poecilia mexicana. Classification (NCBI taxonomy): domain Eukaryota; kingdom Metazoa; phylum Chordata; class Actinopteri; order Cyprinodontiformes; family Poeciliidae; genus Poecilia; species Poecilia mexicana. Next base: position 6,134,196 of record NW_028263391.1, on the reverse strand, counting down.
GCGGAGAAGCTGCTATTTCAGTTCCCTCAAGCTTAAGAAACTTTTTTTCCTGAATTCAGAGCACGGAGCGGAAATGTAGGTCAGGTTTTTTTTTTTTTTTTTTTGTGGAAAACTTGGAGGAGAGCTTCGAAGGTCTAACATATTGTAGTAATTAGGAGAACCACTGCATGTGCCACGTCTGGCATTTTGCTTCTCGGGCGACTGATGAGTCATATGACCGCCGTCCATGTTTCCACCCGGCTGATGCATCAGCCGGACAGATGGACGCGGAGAAAATCCCGAGGTTGGCATCGCAAACCGAAACCACTCATCTGTGCCACCGAGCAAACGGGCGGAGTGAGCGCTCATTACAGCCACCAGTCGGAGAGGAAAAAAAAAAATTATATATAAAAAAAATAAATAAAACAGCACTTTACGAGGCTGTAAACATGACCTCTCTGACCTGACGGATGCTGAGCATAGTCCTGCTAATCTGCTGCTGTAAAGCCATCAACTGAAGTCATGTGGATTAAAAATAATCATAAAAAAACACAAATGATTCATCATGTCTGTTAACTAGGAAACACTTAGTTTATCCAAATCTGCTCCAGGGAGTGGAAATATATTTTATTTCCAGAGCTTTCAGTGAAATATAGCCCCCACTCTCCTCCTTTCTAATCCACATTAGTTTTACCAGACAGAAGGTAAAAGCTTGAGCGGACGACACAGATCCATGTGTGGCCGCACCGCAGCGACAGCAGAGCAGAGCAGAGCAGAGCTCCCCCGCTGCAATAAAACCAGTGAAAACAGCCAGCGGACTTGATGAGGTTGTTGCTACAGCTGAATTGCGTGTAGGTAGAGCGGCGGGAGTGAGGAGGCGTCTCATTCAAAAGCACAATCAGCTGAAAACGATTTGATGCTTTTATGGAGGCACAAAGAACGGGCAGAATGCGGTGGAAACCACAACAGGGTGAGGCAAATAAACAACAGTTTTGTCCCTAATTTTGGTCATGTAAGTTTCTGAGTGCCCACGTCTGATTTGAACTTGTTTTCTCTTCAAGATATGTTTTTTTTTTTTTTTTTGATAAGGTTCTTTTTGGCTCCAGTGGCCTTTGTTTGAAAGTAGTTTGACAGGAAAGAGGATAATGAGAAAGGGGGAAGACATGGCACAAGGACCAAGGCCTCAATACGTGGGTTGTGCTTTGCCCCTGTGCAAATATATGTCCCATATATATTTTGCTCTTCCTGCCATCTGCAGTTTTTAAATACTCACATTAGTAGTAGAGGCGATGTCACACTGTGTGTGTGTGTGAGAGAGAGAGAGATGGAGCTCTTTTTACAAGAAAAACAAAATGATGGCATTTTGACTCTTTGTTAGTATGAAAAAGTAAAAGCTGTCATGATAAAATTTCAATTGATGTTTTAAAAACACCCAACACAGTCTGTTTTTTTTTTTTTTTTTTTTTTTTGGCCATTTGTTAGTTTTGCTATTTTATCCACTGTTTCTTCAATTAGAGTCTCAATAAATATCAATACATTTGAAAATATGATCAAATTCAGTTGCTGTGTGCAACTGGTGAAACAAATCTCACTTCTTCTTCTTCTAGTGTCCTAAAGAAACACATGATCAATTCCTTCAAGAGCAGTATTTGTGCTTGTGAGGACGAAGTTACCTTAAAAAAACGAAGCAATGAAAAGTTATCAATTTTATCGTTGTCACAATAAAACCATATAACATCGTGATAAAACTCAAGTCCATATCTCCAACTCCTAATTGTTTATCCAAATGTTTCCTTCCAGTTACAAAAGGGAAGTAGGAAGGAAGGAAATGGGAACGCTAAGGTAGAAGACATTAGGAACTGGCCTGCAGCTCTGTGTTTTCACCTGTAACGAGTAAAAAACGGTGGGATGAATGAGCTGCTAGCGCCGTAGCTACATGCCGAGTCTATTCGTTAATGAATACAACGGCTGCTGCTGCTTCACATACGGCCTCAAAGGTCAACCTCTGACCCCGATGTTAGGAACTTTGTCATGTGCACGTATTTCAGAAATGAACTTCCTTAGCAACCAGAAAGCAACGAAATGCAAAAAATAATGCAAATTGTCAATTAAAAAAAAAAAAGTAATTTATTCTTTTTGTGTGATGATGCAGCAAACAGAGATGCGCTCACTTGAAAAAGTCTAAGTTCATTTTGTTTTGTAGTAAGACTTGCTCTGGTCAAGTTTACTTGCACATTTTCACATAATGTCCTCATTATTTTGCTAGTAAATTTTACTTAGCAGTCATTTTTTAAAATTAAATTCCATAAAATTGTAAAAAGGAATGAGTTTTCTGTGCACTTTTTTTTTTTACTCAAGAATCAAAACCTCACAACTATGTCGTCTCCCTTTGGGATCAGCAAAGTACTGTAATTTGTTGTTATGTAGGGAAATAAACAGGCAGCTTAGATTTTCCCTGTTTAGTTTTTTTAAGACCTGTATGAAAAAGCTATTTTAATAGATTTAATCTATGAATGATTACATCTATTAATCATTCTAGTATTTAGAATGAGTGTAAACATGAGCCACTGAACAGCTATTCTAAAAAAAATCACTGCACTTGTTGATCTTAATTTTAGCATATTAACATTTATCCCAACCAATACAGATCTAGTGTTTAATCAGCTTTTCACACACAGGGTGAGGCGGCCGCTCTCTGCTTGGCCTCAGTGTGACTGTCGAAGCCACATCGGTCAATAAACGTTACTGTGAGAGGCTGCAGGTGTCTGCAGCTCCACATCACAGAAAACTGTCAAAGCAACAATAAAAGGTCCTGCCAGCTGGCTCCTCAAGTCAACAGCATGGAGGCGATCAGACATGAGATTGATCTGAGGTTTGTTAACGAGCTCTATAATTACTCAAACAAAAAGAAAAAATCAAAAGTATGATTTGATTCATACGGATTTGTATGAACGTTTTCCATTCTTCGTTGACAGCTCGCGGTTCTCCTGGTCCTGTTGGACTTTAGGACAAACGTTTTGTGTTTGTTTGATTCGTTCGTAGTTAAATCCTAAAGCCATCCAAAGACTCTGCAGGGTTTATAGAGACCACTTCTCACAAAAAATGTTTTTTTCTTCATGAGATTATTAATTGATGTCATAGATTTATTCTGAATAGCATGCTAAAATATCTCTCTTTGTACCCTGGAGCAAAAATAACAGAAACTTTTCACCATTAAAAAAAAGCATCCCATTAATAAGTTACTTTTGCTCTCTATGAATTATGTGCATTTGGTTTCCTCAAGAGTTTGCTCAGATTGCTCAACAATCCCGTCACTAAGACTGTCTGATATGGCTTGTTATACATATTTAACAATATATTATTTGTATATGATGTAATTATAGTCACACTTGTGTTTTTGTGCTCCGGTGGCCAGGCGATAACGTTTCGTTGCCAATTTCACTTGCGTGTCTTTAAGTTTTGTCTTTAAATCAATTCAAAAGTTTGACTTAAACTGCTGAGGTTAAAATTCTGTGATGGACAACAAAACAAATATTAGACAATTAAATATTTTTTAGGAAATGGAAATTATTGGAGTCAACTGATATATTCTAGCTCTTTTTATTGTCTTTTAAAGGTTTTTATTTGCGTTTCATAAATATGACAAGCACCGTTTTATATTTGATTCCTTTTAATAACCGTCTAAAATTTGAGAACCTAGAGAAGCTGACAGTGATGTGAGTTCTGGAGGAACATGTCGGATTTAAGTGACGTTTCTGGGATTAAAGTCAGAAATTAGAGAAAGACGTTTGTATGTCTTCATCTTGCCAGGTTTTATTGTTTGTAAATCATAACTTGACAAAGATGTTCTCAGAATTCAGACGATCATTAACTACGGTTGAAATGTGCCATCTCTGATCCAATCATTTACAGCGTCCCGCCTCTTCCAACCCAAATATCCGAAGTCCTGACCGGGCGATCAGTAACCTGAGTGAAGCTGTTCTCCTCCCCCGCTCACTTCAAATCAGACTAAATTGGTGTCAAGCCTGTCACAATAAGCAATTAATCAATTAGTCACATTATAAATTAAAACGAGATCATTAATGGCCGAGTCGACGACAGTCGTTGAAAAGCTGGCATTCTGAAAAATGCAGCAAACATTTGACACCTAGTACAATTTTGGTCACAAAAACTTCATAATCTATTTTAGTTATTGTTTTTTGTTGTTGTTGTTGTTTATTTATTTTTGGTTGTTTAAAATGTTTTCTAGTTTCATAATTAAATGTTACTTAGAAATGAAAGTTTGGCCATTTTTATTACGTTACTTGAAAACAGTCTCATGCTGACGATATTATCGTTTATTGCAATAATTTCTGGGATGATTTATCGTCCAGCAAAAATGTTTTATCCCGGCAGGCCTAGTTGGTGTTTAACATTTTGTGCTACTAAATTTTTTTCCTGCATAAATGTTTAACAACCAATTTTGTTTGATTTGTGTGGCGCGGGCGGTGTTAAACGTTTGACCTTTAAACTTTAATTAATTTCTTATCTAACATAGATAAGAAATTATCTATGTTAGATCATTTCTAACATAGATAAATGAAACACCAAATGGTGTTTCATTTGGTGTTTCAAATCAAATGAAACACCAGTTTCATTTGGTTTGAAGAAAGCACAATTCTTTTTTTTTTTTTTTTTTTTTTTTTTGGTCTTCATAGGGGAGCCAGCAGGTTCCTTCATGTCGTGCAGGTTTACTTCTTACAGATGCAACATTTCCATATCCACATGTTGACGTTGGGCTGGAATGTCCCGCTCTTTCAGCCGACCGCAGATAAATGCGCAATTAAAGTTCTGGAATATGAACAGTTCACAGACAAACCGCAAATGTTCCGGCCTGATGGCCTTGTGATAATTAACACGGCTGTGCAGAAGTCAGGTTGGAATACAAAGCACTCATTTGTATTCCCGTTGCCCTCCAGCCCTGCAGGACGCTTAGAGGGCACGGATCGCTGCGTCGTCTTCTTCTCTGGTTTGGATTCTCCTCAACATTGGCGGCGATACACAAAACGCCAAACCGATGCTTGTCTGCTGCTCCGCGTCAGCTGCTTTAACTGCAGACCCAAATACTCGCCGTCTTCTCCTTCATCTCTTTATCTGCCACAAAGTCAACTTTTTTTTAGCACAGCCTTCCCCCCCCCCTCAAACCACAGTCACACATAATGTGTCTGCTGATAAAATTAGAAACGCAGTGTCGATGTCGGTTTTAATTATTTCTAGGTCGCTCTTGAAACCCATCTCTCTGTTCGTCCTGCATTTTTAACACATTTGCATTCATTATGAATGAAAACAAACGGCATGTCCGCGTCTGCTTTACAGAACTCCACTCTGAATCTGTGCAAATGGAGGGTTTTCTCTCATCTTGAGGCTGTGGATTATTCTAGTTGAGGATGTCTGGCGCAGATCAGCAAGGGAGAAATGTGATTATTAGGCCTCGTCGTTTTGATAGCCCTTGAGTTTGTGCACTGCATTCGCAAAGCTTCAGGGATGCAAAACTGGCCTTCTTATTCAGTGGATTTTACAAAAATCTAACCTCTAAAGGGGCAGTGTTGTGTGTTTTCCAGACACATAATGTCATTTTGTAGGACAGTCAAGTAACTATGTTAACTTAAGGTGCTATAAGAATGCTATATAAGTCATTAAGTCAAATATGACTTAAAAGAAAATTTACTTCAATATTTAATGTCTTGAAATTGGGTCTCTGTCTCTTTAAAAACTCTTGCTCTTTCTGAAACTCCACCTTCAGGAAGTCATCACAACATGGCTCCTCTATTAACCCTTTAACAACGTTTTTACCAGCATTGCAGTGAGAAGTAGCTTCTATGATGAGCTCAGCAGACGCTCAGTTCCACCAGGTGTTTGCTAATTGCTGCTGGCTAGTCTGAAGGAGCTCAGTGTGAGAGTCACGGGGGAGCGCTGCTCTGTGAGGCTGAAGCTCAGAAACTTGGAAACTGCAGCTCTGAGGAGGAGCTTTGTCCTTGAAGGCGGAGCTAGGTCCACCCAGGTGTTTTGCAGAGCTGAATTGTTGCCATGGAGATTAAGGTATTTCCCAAACATGCATGACAGAATCAAGGCGACACTCTAGGTACGTTTTTAAAGAGGGAAGGACGTTATAAAATGATTTAAAGGTTAAATTTTTCAAAAATGTTTGCGATTACACTACAGGAACAAAGGGCAGGTTTATTTTAAGGCTTCTTGAGCGTCTTTAAACGGCGGCTGGCACTGAGTGTCCTTGTTAACTTTTTATTTATAGAGAAAGATAAAGGGTGCAGACTGTCACAACAATCATATTTTAATTGGTAATAAAATGGTCTCATATTCCAATAAACCCTCCTTGTTGACTGAGGACACTGTATTTGATATTATTTTGGTTATTTATTCACAAGTCCATTTATTTTGGGTTTATGAAAGATCAGAGCTTCTCATCATGATTACACTCATAAAAACTCATTTAGCATAAATAATTCAGCCGTTTCCCCCATCCCTAAAAGTCCAATGTTTAACCAAGCTCTTTGCTCACTGAGATAAAAAAAGACAGATTTTGCATCCTCTCTTGAGCTTGATGCTTTGCAATTATGCAAAACACAGCAATCCAGAGAAGTTCATGCAAGTCAATGAGCCTCAGACCCCCAACTACGCGGCGTTAGCCTGGATGTACCAACATGGGGCGTGCATATCCAGGGTGTGGTGCGATGAGCCGCAATTGGTACCTGCAACGGTATAACCTTAAAGAAATTCAGAGTCGACCATGAATATTGCTTTTTTTTTTAACTCGGGACTTGAGAATGAGGCTTTTCTTTTATCACTTACTCAATATTCCCCAGTTTCTTCTCGTCCCTGCAGAGCCTGTTCTCCCCGCGTTATCAGCTCGAAGCGTGAAGGTCTGTGTTTGCTCGAGCGCACCTCCAATAACTCTTATCTCCCCTGCGGTGCTTGTATTGGAGCAATAGCCTCTCCACGCTGCTTTAGTGACATTTCTGAAGCGTTGGTGTCTGACCGCAGGTACCGAAAGCCGTAAACTCCCAGCAGCCAATTTATCCGGTCTGCGAGGTAGCTGGTGACGCTGCGATTGACCTTAAAGGCGCTCCGTAACTCGACGGTTCAGGGAATCAGATCTGTGATTCATTCTGGCTCCACTAATAAACATTAGGCTATTGACTTCGCTGGCCAACAGAGGAACTGGTCAATGTAGATCTGATGAAGTCCTTTTGTAATGCAGAGCGTTTCATTATTGGGTTAAGGATGGGTCGGTCTAGTTCTTGTCTGCTCTGGGTCAATTCCCTCTTTTGTACCAAACGCGTTGATATTTTTTTCCCCTTCCTAAGTTCATACGCGTGTGATTGGAATTGAATATATGATGTAGATATTATTTGCTTGAAAATGGAAAAAAAAAAAAAAAAAAAAAAAAGCAATATCCTGGCTAGTGTCCCGAAGTCTTCGGTCACTGTCAGGACAACATGGATCTATAGTGCTTCAATAAAAGCCTCTTTCTACACCGGAATAATGACTTTTCTTCACAGGTGGATATAAGGTGGCGCCTCAGTTAAATTAAGAACACCTCTGCTGTCTATTGTGCTAATAAAAAGGCCGTAGCGCGGCGAAGCATGCAGCGGATGTCAAAGAGTTTGACGGGAAGAAAAGGGCAGGAGGCTTTGCTTTGTCTCAGAACCTCACCCTCTGAATCCAAGACATGGCTTTGTGGTCTAATGGCTCCTTCCATTAATAAAAGATAAGCAGTCAATTATAGAGCTGTCAAGGTAACGTTTGGGATGACATGAGACAGAGGGCAGAATCTCCCCGGTATACTTTTTTTTTTTTTTGCCCCCTCAGTGCCGTGACTCTGACTTTCTAATCTTCCCAGTTTTTATGTCAACATTGAAAGCCGTAGAGGGGCCCCCGGTTTGTTTTGCTTGGTCTTATTCCGTGTCTGAATTGTTGCCGTTTTATAGTTTAGCTAGTAGTTTCGTAACCAGGGGAATTCCTTTGAAGCTGGCCCGGTTCTGGTTCTGTGCTCATTATCATGCTTGTGCGCTGATAAAAAATTTAGATGCTCTTCATGCACACACAAACACACCACCATGCTGTTTGTGCCAAACTAACTGTAGGAATACGTAAGAAAAAAAAAAACAACTAAAAATGGCACTGATGTGTTTTGTGCTATCTTGAATTTAGCGGACTTGTTGAACGTCTTTCTGGTTCAGCTCTGTCTCCAGTGGGCTCATGTAACTCATTTGATCATTTCTTCTTCCAGAGTCAATTAGGAAATTCCAAACTGATGTGAAGATAAAAAGCTGAAATGTTCACTCGTCTCCCTCTGTCAGGGCGAACGAGTCTTAGCGTTTCTCTCTTTCCTAAATGGTAATATTTACAACTGTGAAGACAAAAAGTGAGGTTAAAGTAGCGCTGCACGTATTGCCTGCTGCTCTACTGGCCTTTGAGGCTTAATGATCTACTGACACAGATTCATGGAGCAAATATGAGCGAGATTTATTGGAGGATGGAGTTTAGACTTTGCCTCCAGTTGCCTGTTTATTATTCATGAGCAGCAGGGGGAGAGCGGGGCTTTATGTATGAACCTCGGAGACTTCAAAGATAGGATGGAGGCGTATGAGTGCATGCTGTTGTGCTTTTGGGGTGTTTTTTGTGTGTGTGTTGGCCTTTGACTCTTTCTTCTTTTCAATTGAGAATACTTATTAGCAAAACAAGCTATCTGCTGAGCTAGCCAGCGCTCTTGTAGCCTGGTGATGGTGATAAGTCACACGTTTGTCTAATCTGATCTACTGATATATACACCACCAGAGAGAGATGCTTTTTATTGTCATCACTAAGCCTCCGGTGTAATTTTGCCATAATATGTTCATTTTGAAGGATCACAGTAGAAAAGGTTAATGGAGAAAAAAAAAAAAACACCCTCAATTTTGCAAAAACTAAATAGAGAGCATTTTTAGCTTTTTCAAAAAAGAGTGCGCAAACAGGGAGATGGAGACACATTTATTTGCCACACCCTTGTCTTACCTCCTGCTCAGCTCCTTCAGACTAGCCAGCAGCAGTTAGCAAACACCTGGTGGAGATGCGCATCTGCTGAGCTCATCATACAAACTACTTCTGAGTTCTAAAAATGTTGTTAAATGCTTAATGAAGGAACTTTGCTGTGATGACTTCCTGAAGGCGTCCCTAGAACCTCTTAAAGAGACAGAGGCCCTATTTCAAGGCATTAAATTGCAAGGTCATATTCACTTTAGGTCATGTTTGATATATACATAATTTTTATAAGAACTGAGAGTGATATAGTTTCTTGATGGTGGTACAAAATATACTATGTATTTGAAAAATACATAACACTGCCTCTTTAAGGTTTCTGAATAAGGTTTAAAGTTTCTGAAATTTGCTGTTTTCTCTAAAATACTATGAATATTTTTTTTTTTAATGAAAACATCCTGGTCATGCTTGTTGTTCTGAAATAACTATAAATCCTGCACAAAGATGCATTTAAACACCAGGTGAGAAGAGACAAACCTGCTGCTCAGATCACCCACGGAGGTCTAAGGAACCTCAGAGGGAGGTTAAAGGTCACATGTCAAGCACCAAAATGTTCAAACTTTAACCTAAAATATGTGTTTGTTTGTTGTGTGTATGTGTGTGTGTCGGTGAGTATTTGTTGTCACTCATGTGCCGACATAAAACCTTCACCCTGCTGGAACATTTCCTCCTTATGAGGCGTTAGCTTAATGTAAGTAGCAGTTAAGGTTAAGGTTGGAGTAAGTCTGAACGAAAGGAATGTCATGTCTTCTGCAGTCCAAGAAACGTAGCTGTTTATGTGTGTGCGTGTGTGTGTGTGTGTGTGTGTGTGTGTGTATGTGTTAGTCTGCACTCTTAATTTACTCACACACACACACACACTCATTCTCATGCTCGTTCTCGTCCTGGCAAAGCTGTTCTCTCCAGTTTGACAAGTTTAACTTGGATCTATTTTTGGCCCGTGGTGTCCTCAGCTTCATGACCAACACACACACACACACAGACACACACACACACACACGTATGCACACACGTATGCACACACGTATGCACACACTTGGAGATGAAAACACACACATGCCAGGTTCTGCTCTGTCACTTCGCTACATCTTCTCCTCAGCCAGCCGGTAAATCCCTCGGCTGAATATTGCATGAGCAGCTGAGCGCTGGAGGGCCTCAGGCAGCCGGCAGAATAATGGGAAAGAACCAGCGGCAGATTGATTATAGTGTGTGTGTGTTTGTGTGAAACTTACACACCTACCGGTTATGTTACCTTGTTTTTGGGTTGCTGCAGTGAAGGCATCAGTGTGATATATGGAGTAATGTTGAGATGACGCTAATTATCCTCGCTATTTTAATCCCCTATCAAGACGAAGGCCTCGGATCTTCATCCCGGCTCTGCTCACTGACCGCCCGCCACTAATAAATAGCCACCGAGTGTCAAAAAGCCATATTTCCCAACAGGGTAGCTAAGTTTCGAGCGAGCTGACACAGCATGGCCGCTTTCTGCGCTCTGACACCGCGGCGCAGCATGCTCTTTTAGTGCTTATTGTAAAACAAAGCACTTCCCTTTGTATTATGAAAAACAATCTCGCTGTTTGTGTGTGATATGCAAATGGTACGGGAGGCAAGGAGCCAATGTGTTAGCCTGATAAAATGCAGAGCTGCAAATATCCAGTGGTTCTTGTTGGGATTGGTTTGAGTAAGCAGAGATCAAAAGCTAAAGATGTTAGCTGTTCACTGGAGCAGTGAGATGATTCTCTCTACTGGAACACAAAGAAAGACAAGAAGACAAAGGAAAACTCTGGGGCTGTCAATGTTGATGTGTTAACGTTGGGATTAATCTAGAAAGTTTAACACGTTACATGATCGCATTACCTATTTTGACCTAAAAGCCTCTCACCAGTGGAGGGTTGCTTAGTTCAAAGCGTTGCCTTACGTGGTCTTGTACTGCGGTCAACATTGCAGAGTTGCAAACTCGAGTGAAAAGGTGATGGAGAGTCAGACTGGTGTGTTCAGCGGCAAATTTCACTTTAAAAGACACTGAGATGGATGTTTGAATAAAACCGAGGTACCGTATACATTCTGCAACAATGAATTATCTTTCTATTAAGCACAAGTAGATTATAATTAACTTCTCTAAATTAACCTTTGAAACAAAATGACTTCTGTCAAGCCGTCCTGAATATGAAAACCAGAAAAACGGAAATTTTTATACCCACTTATAATTGTGTTTTTTGAAAACACTACAAGCTAACAAAATTGAGCTTAGCGATTAATCGTAATTAACCACAAAACGCTCGAGTGATTAATTAAATTACATGTTTTAATCCATGTGTCAAACTCAAGGCCCGCGGGTCACATGTGGCCGGCCATGTCATTTTATGTGGGCCCCCAGCGTTTTATAGGCCCATGACTGACTCAAAATAGGTTTTGAGTGTCATGATCTACGGGTTGGTGAGGTGCGGGAGGACGCAGGCAGACCCAGGTAAAGTGATGGTGATGATGATTTAATGACAATAATCCACGGGACAGAACAACGGGGAGCACAACGAACACACGACGGTGACACACAACAAGGACCTGACAAGAGACAAAGACAACAGGTGGGACTAAATAAACTGGGAGGGTAATCAAAGAAACGAGACACAGCTGGGAACAAACAGGAAAGACAGAGACTCGCAGGGGAGCAGACTAATAAACACAGAAAAACCTCAAAATAAATACACAGAAAACAGATCAACACATTGAGCACGAATTGACTACAAACTACATCTCCCATAATGCATTCCGATTTGTTACCACCTAACATTACGGCTTCTCGCCACTAGAGAGCAGCAGAGTCACCTCAAGCTGCTTATTGATTTTCCCAGCGAATAAAACTGAGACGTCGACAAGCTAACATCAAAACGTCCAAGAAAAGAAACATCGATTTACAAGTAAGACTGTGAATGAATATGTGTGTGAGTTGGTGTCAGGGCGGCAGGTCGCGCTAGACGTTATCTTGATCGACAACATAAAAAACATCGGTCATGTACTATTTTTATCCGTGAAATTAAAATCATATTAACATCGGCTAATTAGCCGCATTTTATGCGGTTTAGTTAATATTCACCGTGAATCCAGATCCCATCACAAATTGAGCAGATAAATGTATCTACATTTTTCTCGTAGTGACAAAAACCACCCCAATAACCTTTAATAAATGAAATTAAGCGACTTCACTTAAATTAGCATCACTTCATCCGCTGGGGTCTGAACAACTTCCTCCTGGTTCCCATCTGCAGAAAAATCTGCGCTAATTCATCAGTCAGTTGGATCTGTCTGATCCAAACAGATCAACTGAACTCTGTGAGTGTTTTTAACCTGCGCGGCCCGGTGTGAGCTTTTACCAGGATTTTTTATTTTTTATTTTTTTGCGTGGTTTCTCTTCTCCGAAACAGACAGATGTTACGTCTGCAGCGCTCCTGGGTAACGTGCACCAACAAGGCTCCATTTGTTAAAGCCGCTGGATGAGTTACTTCCAGCGGTTTCTAAGTCTTCGCAGCGGCGGAGCTGCGTCCGCAGTGGTTGAGCAGCGCACAGCGCATGTTACAGTCTAATTAACTTCTGCGTCGTCATTTATTTCCTCATGATAAACTGCCGGCTCCTCAAATGGATTAACACAACGTTGCATTCTCTTTAGTTTTCTCTGGTTTGTAATGGAGACTTGAATTTAACGCGCCATTTCATAAAAAGGTTTGTAATGTGCAATCCCAGGATCCTTACATGTAATGTTTGCTGAATTATTTTTTACTTTTTGATGCGTTTTGACAAAAGTGTCCTTGGTTTTAAACACTGTTTCCGACCTTTTCCAGATCTTATATAAAAGTTTGTTTGAGATAATCAGAATTCAGGTTTTGAGGCGATGGCTTCGTCGTGGCCTTGCTGAGGCAAGTTTACCTGCCTCCAGATGATTCAGCAACCTGCAGCTGTGGGTTAAAACCAAAATGGATCAGAATCTGAACACGAAACCAGCTGAAAGTGTTGCTGCATCAGGCTCTTACTACTCTGTCACCGGTGTTTTTCTACATACGGTGTGTAGGCTAAGTTCTCTCTTTTTTCCTAATTTGTTTTCAAATATTATTTTCTTCGTTTTACTTTCTTGCAACCTGAAAATTTGTTGGATTTTGTTTAGAATGTGAGCTAGCTCTGTGTTGGACTGAACAATAAAATGCTTCTCTTTTACCTTTAAACATAACCACCGTGACAGCAGCCGGGACTTTAATGCACAAACACCGTTGCTCTTCAGCTGGTTCACAGATGCAAAGTCATCATTACATGTGCGCTTCGGCTCGTGAGGCAACACAAACCCATCATAAGTTTGGTGTGACGGAGTGCAACTGTCAAAAAAGGCAGAAAGGTGCAAAAAATAAGTGTCTCAAGGAATCATTTTTAAAAACAGGGAGAGGAAGAGTAATTCACTCCCAAGCTGCAAGCATCAGCAGATTACATCCTCCCAGTTTGAGAAATGGTCTGCAGGTTATCTTAAAAAAAAGAAGTGAGCAAACACTCCATCAATATTTCATTAAATATGACTTCTTTTTTTTTTTTTTTTTGCTTTAGTGGATATTTTTTAATGATTGTGTCATCAAGAAACAAGGTTCACTTTGGGTAAAGCTTAATTCTTTTCCAAATCTATATTCTCAAAGCAGGTAGCTCTTTACTTTGAAAATCTACTTCTAGTTTAAAAAAATCACAATTAATCAAATGAATGAAAAATTCCTCTTGTCATTGTGGCAGTAAACCACTTGTGTTAAAAACCAAAAATTACACATAAAATATCCTCAAAATAACCAATGAAACTGCTAAATTGTCTTTGACTCTAATGACATCTGAAAATGTTTACTAAAATAATACATGAAATATATTCTATACAAAATACTACAGCTCCTTCAGTGGGGGATTGTTTCTTATACAGGTTGTCTGTGCGTTCTTTGTGGATATCTTAAATTAATGTTGTATTTTTTACAAAATGTAAGTTTACCTTAAATATGAGCATTACAGGTATTAAAATTTGTTTTAACAGGACAATTTAATCACTATTTTTTATGTTTTTTTTTCTTCTGGCAGATTCTGCTAATATACCCTTTCTAGCTAGTTAGCTAGCTAGCTACACACAAAAAAGCTAGCTAGTCTAGTTTTCTCGCTAGCTAAACAGTTGTCTAATTTTAGCTAGCTTTTTTGCGTCTATCATTGGTAAGTAAGTACAACTTTATCTGGAGTTGTCTGAATGAAGTTTGTACATTGAAATCCCACCAATCTGATTTAGTTAAACTGTTAACTATAACAAGACTTTATAGGAATTTAGCCCAAATTCCGCTTGAATTTGGGCTAAAAGTTCAGAAAATATGAGCCCAGAGAAGAGGAAAAGCTCCTGCCTTTAATAATCTTTAGAATTAGTTTTTATGGATAGTTTGAACTAATTGAGTAGACTAGAAAATTTTCTGCTAACTAGGATATTTGGAGAAGAACATAATCATTGAGTTCCAGTCGCACAAAGTCCAGCATCCAATGTTGTACTATGATCTGAGGAAATATCCTTCCAGAACACGGTAAATATTTTTCAGCTTTTGCTAATAAAGGTAGATCAAAAGCTATTGGATTTTAGATTGTACTTCATTTTTTTTGTACAACTATTTTTGGATTAATCCCAAGTTTTTGTTGAATAATAAACAACGTCGTGATTGTGGTAAACTAATGTTAGGCTTTTATTAGACCAAGAACATTGTTGTAAGTCTTAATAAATTAAACGTTTGAACTGATAAAGAGCATTTTTATCTGCTAGCAAAGCCAGGAACAGTCATACCTAACCAATATTGAGCTTAAAGTGTTTTAATGACAACCTAGCAAACTTTGAAAACCTTTGGAGACCCAGACAGTGAGCTTAAATCCTTTCGTTGTCACTTTTTCTTTCTCTCTCCAGTCTGTTGTCATTATTAATATCCAGAAGGAAATTATTTGAAGGTGCATCTTGTTTGTCAACTTGGGCTTCTGACTGCAGCAGCTGAGGAAGTGGTAAGGTGTTGGGGGTTGTGGTGTTCGAAACTCTCTTGCAACATGTCAGACATTCATAGCTGAGGGCGAGGCATGATTAGGACAGGATAACTCCAACCATAGCTGTGTTGTGGATGTGTTTGGAGTGTGTATAAGTAGCAGGAATGCAGTATTCCTGTGTGATGTGTGCATCTCAGGTTTCACTTTGGGTCTGCAGGGAAGGCAGGACACTATGTCCCTTCTTCCTCCGTCTCTCATGTCTTAGCCTACAGAAGCATCTCCCTTTAGTATTGCTGTATGTTTTTTTCACACAGTGACATTATGACTTTCATCTGCTGTTGCTGTGACAGCTGCAAGGTGCTTTCTCTTTCTTTTGCGTATCTCTGAGTAGGTGTGATGTGCGAACACCTTCAAGGCGCCATAAAAACACAGTGGTCGCTGTCATTTTTATTTTCAAAACCAAAATGATAGCAACAGAAAATGGCAGACATGTGATCAAATTAAATGCAACTGTATCCCGCAAACCGTTGTTTCTCTCTATAAATACATAGAAATTAACAGTCATTAGGTAAACTGCACGGCACAGATGCACGTTTTGAAGTATCACATTGGAAAAGATTGACGAAAACGGTAAAATTCAAAACTACTTCCTCAAAGTTTTTATGCTTGAATCAACTTTTGGCTTTTCTGGAAAAAGTGTTAGTTCGCTAAAGGGGAAACGGAAACACATTTGCCGAATACGTTCTGACGTAGCGAACAGTCGGCTGCTTTCGCTGTTGGAGCCCATTAGAGTTGCATAAGTTGCATTTCTTTCTTTACGTCTCCGGACAGCATGTAACTTCGCCAATGCTAGTTAACATGACAGAAGAATTAGGATGTAACTTGCTCGATAACAATGCGTTACTGAAAACATTTGACAGTTACGCTTAGTGTAGCCTTGTTGATTCGCTCCAAACCAGTAGATGGAAACACGCCTAATTTGCATTTTATTTGTTTCCTTTCTTTTGTGCGACAGAGAAAAAGGTGGAAACAGCTGGTTTTCACACCAAATTGTTTTGTATGCAACGCTTGGCTGATGAGGCTGAGAGTCGCCGCCATCTTGTGGACAAAATGAAGTAAAATTATGAAGAGCGTCTGATGGAAGAGATGAGAGAACATAGAAACTTGTATAATACATCAATGAGGAAAGATAAGAACTTCCACACAACAAAAAATATACAGGGAGGGATTTATTAGATTGTTAGCCTCAGCATTTCTAAGACACTGCCAATATTTCTAAATACTACAGGTTGCATAAGAGACTAGAGGCTTGAAATGACTGAACTGAACAACTTGTCCGGTCTTCCTGGTATCTGCTGAAGTCCTATCCTTCACCGGTTTCACAAAACATCCCCAAGGTGTGTATGACTTTAAAAGTTTTGTCTTTCTGGAAAAAGTTAGGTCCCCTTCTTCTACATTTTCATCTTGAAGACCTGATCTGTTCTCCGCATCTGACCTTTTTCAATCACTGGTAGACGAAAGGTTTGCAGGATGGAAGAAAACGTCGATCCAGCAATAATTACTGACATACTCCCAACTCTCTGCTGCTCAGACAAGAGTCTTTGAGATTCTTGTCACTATTTTTCACAGTGACTCACAAAGCAGAACACGGGTTAAATTTGAGGGACGGAAAGAAAGACGAATGAAAAAAGTGAAGCGAATATAAACAGACAAGATGATTTTTAGATCTCTGAATTTAGATCACGTAATGTTTTTTTTCACAAGATGAAAGAAAATGCGAACTTGTTTAGCTATGTGAGTTATATAAAGTGACTCTTCTTGGAGCTATATTTCACCTGGATTTTAACGAGTTCCCGGCTAGAATGTTCAAACAAACACATGAGGTGTAACTAGACTAGTTAAATACGTCACTATGGTAACATACATCATACATGTGGTCGGTGCAGATCAAACATCATAATTATTGTAACCATGGGGACCAGACATCAATAATTTTGAGATTGAGTTGTTCTGATGATGAACATGTTATAAATACAGGCAAACCTGAGCATCCATACTGAAGTAGGGTGAGCTCATACGCAGTACAGAAATTAAAGATCCACTGATTTAAACTCGTGAGAAGTATACACACCCCTGTAAGATTGCAAGATTGTTAAAAAAAAAGAAAACAGGCCATGATAAGCCATTTAAAATTATTTTCCACTTTTAATAACATAAGATGAACCAAAAGTTTACATGCAGCAAATAAAGACTGTTTTTTTTCTGTCTGTGTGAAGTTAAGTCAGACCAAACGTCTCTTGTTTTAATTCAAAAGTATTTATATTAGCTAAATGGCCAAAATAACAAGAGACAGAATTTGTCAGAAATGTATTTATGAATGTTTTTCTAAGTTTATATTAGAGATGCACCGATCCAGTATAAATATCTGTATTGGTACTGATATTGAAAAAAAATTCTGTATTGGGAATCGGTGGCAATATGCCCAATCTATAAGAGCAGATCTATTCAGTTTAGTTCTATACTTTGTGCTCTGAGCGATGTTGTGCTTCATTATTTATTTTACATTATATTTAAAATCCCTGTTAACACTTTCTGAACCATTTGAAAGCAGGTCTGTTGAGGTTTATTTATTACATTTTTGACCAGCATTTTGTTTTTGTCAGTTTCTTCATTATTTATTTTACATGGGCTGTTATATTCCCAATCGCACTGACTGAGCAAACTAAAGTTATGCAGTTCTTACACATTTGACCAAGCTTAGTGAAGCTATCGGTGTATTTAAATGTGCTGTGCCGGAGCAGAGTTATCAAATAAATTTGTCATTCAGTACATTTATGTCTGTGTTGACAAAAAAAGGAAACATTTAGGGTCAATTCAGCTGTTTTTCTGTATCAGATTGGTATCAATTTAAAACTCAGATATATGTATCGATATCGGAAGTGAAAAAAGTGGATCGGTGCATTCCTAGTTTACTTAGAGGATGATTATTATCTCTTTCAACCATGAGGGCTGGGGTTTTTTATGAAGACCATTGATTTAGGAAGTGCAGAGTATTTAGCAGTTTTTGGTAAATAAATCCTTGAGTTTCATCAGAGCGCTAACATGGTCATTTGGACTAAGGCTTCAAAATCTGATTGTTGGTTGGTTGCTGCTCTTAACCCTTTCATGCATAGTGATGGATCTAAAAGCCATTTTCTTGTGCTTCTGGTGGATTTTTATGTTATAAATGCACACAGACCACTGAAGTGGACACTAATGGATCATAAAATACACTATCAACTACTGGCCATCAGCTGCAAATGCAAGAAATTATTTTTGTTAAATCCAATATGGCTGACAGAAAAGCATGCCAACCCACCCGGTCCCTCCTTCCACTGCAGATGTCTCTACCAAGTAAAAAAAAATGTTGTAACATCAGATAACCCATAAAGAACAAAACTACTGATGTATTTTTCAGATAACAACGTTGACTTTGGAGAAAATTATAATTGATCACAAAAAAAAAAAAAAATAAATAATAATAAAAAAAAAAATAAAAAAAAAAAATATATATATATATATATATATATATATATATATATAAATTTTTCCTATTTTTTTTATGCCTTAAGAAGATTTAAAAAAAATCGGAAAAAAATCCTGACACAAAAGATCGTAATTTATGCAGGAAAGGGTTAAAGAAGCTATATTTCAGCTAATTTCTGTCTTCTTCATAAAAAACCCCAACATGCATTCTTGTTTTTTCCACATTCCTTATGCATAATGTTGTCAGTCAATACGGGGAAGAATTTTATATTTTTTGGGGGGGCTATCTGGCCCTTTCCTGCCTGCATTCACAGAAATGTCAGAACACAAGGTGCCTCGTTATGACGCACATCGAAATGAACATAAGAGCACTCACCATATAACGAGACGAGAACTGAGTGCAGTGCTTTACCAGCACAAACCATCTGCACTCTGCACCATGGCAACCCCTGACGATTCAAAGAGAACATGAACACCAACCTAATGTATCTAAAAAAAAAACAAAACAAAAAAAACAAACTACTAAAAAGATCTCATCAGCGGTGAGCAGTTATGGGTGTGTGTGTTGGCTTTATGTGCAGCATCTGTCGATTTACTGCCAGTGTTGTGTTTCAAACTTTAGGGGAAATCAGATCCGGCTTCGCCGCTGAGTTTGAGCTCAGCTCGGCCAGCCGGGGCTGGTCTCATGTGGTGAAGTCCGAAGATCATGTGTGCAGAGGCTTTCAGAGGAACAGGAATAGAAATCCAGCAGAAGTATTCACACCCCTTAAACTCTTGTATGTTTAGCTACATAGTGGATTTAGTTGAGATTTCATGAGGAACACCGATACATGTTGTCAAATAGTTACAAACTGTAGCAAAAATAAATCATGCTTTTTAATTTTTTTGGGCTGAATTAACATCTGAAATGTGTTCTGTGCATTTCCAATCAGACATCTTTTCTCTGATGCCCCTAAATAACATCCACCGCAACAAATTGCCTTCAGAAGTCACATACCGATCCACTTTTTTCACTTCCGATATCGATATCTAAGGTTTAGTATCAGCAGAAAACCAAACCTGAAATCATTTAAAATGTCTGTGTTTTTAGAAATAAATGTACTGAACTACAAATGTATAGTTCACTAAGTTTGGTCAAACATGTAAAAACAACTTTAATTTGTTCAGTCAGTGCAATTAGGACTATAACATCCAGTATGACGTAAATAATAAACAGAAGCTGACAAAAACAACAGGCTGATTAATTTGGTCAAAATGAAAAAAATAAACTTCAATAAACCTCTCAGAATGGTTCAGAAATTACAATTAGGAATATTTAAATATTACGTAAAATAAGTAATAAACCATGACGTCCCCAAAAAGCACAAAACATAGAATTACAATGAATAGATCTGCCCTTATGGATAGGGCACATTGTCACCAATACCGAGGTAGAATTGTTTTCAGTATTGGGATCGATAACGATTTTAATATTGGATCAGTGCATCTTTATACATAGTTATTCATTTCACGTTTGTCAGGAAGGTGCAGGACTGATTCATGAACAGGAAGTCCAGTTTTGTCCTGTAGTCAGACTTGAAGGGTTTCATCATGTGCAGGAATGTTTGGACTGCTGTAGCTAATGGCATGCTAATTAGCTTTACATCGTCTAATGAAGGGCTGCCATTTTGTGCTTGAGTGAAAAATCACTCCGCTTCACCCACGGCCTTCAAGAAACATGTGGAAGAGTATAATTTGTCGCATTTCGCTGTGAGAGTGGGAGAGCTGGACGTCAGAGCGGCCTGCTGAGGCGAACGCTGAAAGGTGATTTGGAATCCAATTTCAAGCCGACACTTTCAGAAATGGGATTTTCTCCAGAAATGAAAAGTTCCAGAAGCCTGGAGATTTCTTTTGTTGAAGGGCGACGTCGATGCTGTGCAGATTTTTCAACTCTTACCTGCTGTGAAATGACGTCTCTCTGCTCTCTCCCAGCTCAACTGTGACATGTAATCAAAATGAAATGATTTATCCTTATATAGGAGGATAAATCCTCCAGATTATCCTCTGCCTAATGGTGTGAACCTCTGAATTAATCCATACGTTCTTCATATAGTGTAATCACTGCTGAATTACAGAGTACTTTTTCTTGTTATTTGAGTGGCTAATCAGTGTTTAAATAATTAGCCTCCAACAATTCCTTTGGTTTATTTTTTTAAGTTTGTACATTTTCTCAAAACTCGAGGAACTTTTGTTTGTTAATGCGTGGCTTTCTGTTTTCCTGGATGCGACACCGGCCCATTCCCTTTAGCCACTTCCCTAGAATCCATGTTTGTCTTTTCACATCGTACAGTGAGTTGGACGGTAAAGGAGACACAACTCTAATCTCTGAGGCTCTTTCTGTTGGAGAACTGCAGCGGAAAGTAGCATCTCTGGTTCACCAGGTCTCCATGACAACCATTAAGTCAAGTCGGCGTTTATTTGCATAGCACAATTCATGGGCAAAGCAACACAATCGCAATCTATACATCAAGAAATAAATAAAAAAAATACTAGTAAAAGTGCAAAAATGCAAATGCACACATTGGCATATATTTACAATTGAACTTTGGGAGAGAAAAAAACGAGGTTTTTAATATTTAGGCATGAAATATTATGAAATAGTCATCTTCAGACAAAGAAGAAGACTAAGTACCGCACTGTTTACAAAAACATGTGCCAGTAATTTTGCTAATGGGAATTCAGTCAATAACGTGAATTTGAATAAATGTTTAGAAGTCTGTACTTTCAGAATACCATTAGGCCATTAGAGAATATCCAACCGCAATAAAATATTTTACACGTCTTTACCATTAAACATGGCCGACACCGTCTCTGGCTCCTGATAAGGTTTGGCTGCGGCGTGTGTTTACATTCTTTCTGTCTCCGATGAAGTGACACCAAAACAACTTCCAGATGGTTTTTCTGTTGTTTGTGTCGGATGAAATCTGTTGCAACGACGCTGAGAGGGCCTTTCTGCTCCTTGGCTCCGGGTTCGCCAGAGCATCTGCGTCGAGTCGACCACCGGATCTGGGATCGGGTCACCGTGTGTTTCAGCCAAGCCTCTAGGGGGAGGGCGGCTGCAGGGGAACGGAGAAGGATGCAGATTTCTCTGCTGTGCTCTCAGAACAGCGTCTGTTTGGGAATGTGTGTGTTGGTGAGCACAGATGTTAGGTAATGGGAACAAGGAGGCCTTCAGCGAAAGAGACGGCTGCTGTTTCTGTCCTTGTGTGGCGCGGAAGGAGCAGAGAGGCTGTTCCGGCTGCCAAACCGTTAGCTTTTATTAGCATCTTAGCGTCTTAACTGTTTAAGTTGCTTTGTGAGAGAATCTGCCCGATGATACGTCTTCCTTGTGTTTTCCTGATGTTTCAGCGATCTGAGTGAAATGAGGCACCGGTCGGTGTAAATATTTAACATCCTCGTTAATTCTAATCAGCATTGTCATTCCACTCGTAGAGCTGAAGACGGCACACATCTGGTTGAGCCCTGGTGAGACATCTGGAGCAGACATTACTGCTTTAACAATGAAATGTGAGAAAAATGCTGCTGGATTTTTTTGGTCCAGATAACAAAACTTTAAGGCGTGGTACCATGTGTTTTCCAAACACACAGTTCATTTTATAACACAGATTTTGTAACTATGTTACCTTCAGTTATTATAGAAATGCTGTATGTGTCATGTATGACTTAAAAGAAATGTAGACAGTCCTGCTCTTCTTGAAGCTCCGCCTTCAGGAAGTCATCACAACATGGCTCCTTTATTAACCCTTTAACAACGTTTTTATGAGCATAATGCTAAGAAGTAGCTCATATAATGAGCTCAGCAGATGGACAGTTCCACTAGATATTTGCTAATTGCTGCTGGCTAGTCTGAAGGAGTTGAGTGGGGAGGGCTGCTCTGTGAGTGGTTATAGGAAATTATTCTAATTCCTTGATAAACCGAGCTTACATGAACAAACGGCAAGAAGTTTTTCACCACTTCTGCTCCGTTTTCTTTTCTAAGTGCATCCCAGGACATCTGCAGTTGTTTGGCTGCTGTTGCCCCCCTCTACAGCCGCAGACCAACGTCCAGCCACCTTGCATATCTGAGATAGATGGAGCAGTGGGACTGGGATCAGTGGAGACTAGGAAGAATACCAAACAGGAGCAGGAAGAATGCTGAGCATTGTCTGGACGTGAGGAGCTCTCAGGACAATGCGAGCCTTCTTTTGGCCGGCGTCCATTGTGCCCCGGCCTTTTCTCGGGTGGTGTCAGCTGGAGTGGAGAAAGGTCTTCATTCAGGCTGCCGGGGGTTCCTTCAAACCTGCCATTGTCATCACTTCTTCTTCTTCTCCCGCAGTGTGTTTTTTTCCCCGTCTTGCGTCGAGGCTGATTGATACCCACTCGGCCGCAGAGCCGCTGCGTTGTAATTACGCCACTCAGCAAAGCGTGCACTTTCCGAAAGGCCTTCGCCCATACCGCCGCTGCTTGCTTTTGTTCACCGCCTCACCTTTCTGTTTCCTGTTCTCAAAATAGGAGATCTGCAGAGGAGTTAGATTACACGTGTGGTCAAGTCCTAATCGCGGTGAATGTGTGGTTCATCGGTGTATCGTTTCTTTCTTTTCTGCCTGCAGCAGGAGTTTCAGCCCACCTCTCGACGACATCCAATGCCGAGTTTTTTTTGTGTCCCAGGGTGATTTAGCCATGATGTCATTCCAAGCAACCACTCTGTTAATGGTTTAATTTTGCAGAGAAAGGGAAGCGAGTCACGTGATAAACGGACCTTTTCTGAGCTGCTGGTCTGAATGATTTAGTCAAAGAACCACAGAAAGCTCCTCTAAAGGAAATTTCTATCCCCCCCCTCATGGGAGGAAGCGTCTCCAAGATCGTGACAGGCTTGTTAAAGCACTTCTTACACACACACACATGCACACATGCACACTACCCTAACAATACCTCCATCGGTTTGCCAGCAGCCCAATATCCTGCTTTCCTTCGCTCTTTGCCTTGCTGAAGTGTTCATACCTCTGGATTTTCTTCTTGGGTTTTGTAACATTGTGACTGCAAACCTGATCAGATGGATGATGAACGGAGTCATGCAGAGTAATGTGATGAGGAAGCAAAATGATAGTTTAAGCAGCTTTTACTGCTACAAATCTGAAAAGTGTGGTGTGCATGTGAATTGAGACATATTTGGCTGTTAGTCTTTGTGAAGATTAATTTGTGTGTGTGTGTGTGTGTGTGTGCGTGCGTGCGTGCGTGCGTGCGTGCGTGCGTGTGTGTGTGTGTGTTGTTTATTGCAAAATAGTTTAAGCTCAATCAGATGGGATGGAGATCATCCATCCAGAATCAACCACAATCACAGATTCCCAATCAGATTTTGTTTTGGGATTTGACTAGGCCGTCCTCTACTGAGGTGTTTACTAATGCTCTCCGCGGCCTTCACAGAACAGTAAGACTTATACTGAAAATACATTTAGTTTATTTAATAAATTCAGGCGGCACCAATGATTATTTCTGTCATCGATTGTTCGTACGATAATTTTTTTTTTTTTAAATTGGCACATTCTGCAGATTTTTCATTTTAACTTTACTTAAGCATTTTTATGCAATATTAGACATACATTGAAATGTGCCAATAAACAAATAAATACATTTCTTTTTCAATTAAAATATACACTGTTTATTTTCTTTTACCTAAAATAAAATGGCAATATTCCCTTATTGAACATTTGATCATTTGTATCAAAGGATTCACATGCAGCTAAAAAAATACTTCTAACATCAACATGCGAAAAGCTCTGTCCTCTCTGCCTGACTTAGCATCAATGCAGTGTAGCACTGATCTATTGATTATTGTTTTTTCATTGACTGATTAATAACTGAATAGCAATCGGTGTTTAATAGGTGATTATGTCATTTATTTGTTTATTTTTACAGAATTCAAATTGGGTGAAGTTGCAGCATATTTGAGTCCATCAATATCTGCATTTTTTTCCTACTGTACGCTTGTGACCATGCATGGGTAAAACTGTTCATTTTTGAAGCACAATTGACATGATCCCAAAATGCCAGCTTTGTTTATAGTCAGTTTTCAGCTACTGTATTAGGAAATGTTGTGCAGTGCCTTCAGGATTTTTTATTTTTTTTGTATTAACTGTGCTCTGTGTAAGCTGCAACCCACTCTGTCTCTGCTGGAGCATTCGGCTTGCATACTAACAAAAACCGAAATAAAAACCTCCACAAGGTATAGATGTGAGGAGGTGGAGAAGAACGAACCAGTATGGGGATCCTGTGCTGTTGGAAAGAAATGGCTTCTTTTAAGGGATTATCAGGTCTTTTTTTCTTTTTCGTTCTTGCAGCCACAGTTTCTGGGTATTTATGACTGATAGTCTGCAGTTCTCTGAAATCAAAGCACTGATTAGCTTTGCAGCTCAGTTTTTTTTTATTTCAGTCTTTTACTCAAATGTTATTTAATTGTGACATTTTAAGGATTTGAATGATGGCAGCCTGGATGAAAATGCAACACGGAGCTAAAACAAATATGTGTTGCAGAGCAAGTAATAAAAAATATAAATAACACCTAAGGGGATATGATGTCATGTACAACTGTCAAAAAGACTAAACAATAAAAAGAAAAAAATACATTGATTTAAGTTTATTTTTATGACGTTTGAGTTCCTTAAAATTCAGATGGATTTGAAGTCGATTAAATCTTTGTATTTTTCTTGTGTCATCACTTCGTGTGAGCAGACAGCGAGGCCTCTTTTACTTTTTTGGAGCAAGAATAGATTTCTAAGTAAAGACATGCGAATGGTTTGAAAAACGATGACAAATATGAATAAAGGTTTTGGCTGAATCTTGATGTATCAAGAGTATTTAAGTACTCAGAGGATGAATTGATAAAAAAAAAACATCCCTGAAACATGAAAGAAACATACAAAATATTTTATTATTTATCCCCAAAAGAAGGACTTGATTTTAAAGAGCAAATGTTCTATTAGTATTTTTTACCAAGTGTTTGATGTGGGAGTTCAAAGAGAGCAAAACATCCGTCAGGATTGTTAGATGTCTGCATTCAGACACAAAATCAGTCTCTGAACCTCTAGCAGAGGCAGCAGATGGAAGATTAAACACTTATTTTTGTTTTAGCATCCAATTTAATATTACACAAAGTGAGCTAAACCAAACTAAAAGATTGTTTGGGGTGATAAAATGGCTGGTAAAGTGTGGATGCAACAGTTTACATCACAGTATCTTTAGAACAACAACAAATGGAAGTAAGTTTTTGATAATTCTCAGTAATTATGGTTGATAATCAAAATAAACAAGAGTGACCCCAGAGCTAATCCTTGTGGGACACCTTTGGCCACATAAAGGAAGCTGGAGGAAACGCCTTAAGCTCTTATATGTTCCTGTGTTGAAAATATTTATTTTTTTAAGCCAACCAAATGCATCTTTTTGATCATTCAATAATGATAATTTTTGTTTTATTAAGGTGTGACGCACAGTGTTGACAACTGTGGAGAAATCAATAAACAGTCTCAGGAAAATCAGACTGAAAACGAGATAATATACATCATAAGGAGTTAGATACTCTTTACTAGTCGCTCACTGACAGGAGTGAGATTTTAACAGGTAGCCCAGATCTCAGCAGGAAATCGTTTTGCTTTTTGAGACGATTCCAGATGTCAGGAAATCTTCCTCGTTTCCACAGAGAAGTTCAAAATGAGTCAGCTCAGTACAATTAGCTGCTTTTGAAAAGAAACAGATAATACAACAGTAAACCAGCATTATGTCACCGTTGGTAGGCCTAAATCAATTAACTGCATGATGAATTAAAAGTAACTGAATAATTTTCATTTGCTTGATTTTTCTCTTTTCTCTTTTTGCCAAAAACTGAATGATAAAAATCTTCAGTCTGGTGCTTTGAGCTCAACTATCCCTTCTATATGTCAAGATAATTTAGTTTACAAAGACTTCATAATTCATTTTATTTGTTGTTTCTGTTGTTTTCTTTATTTATTGTGGATATTTTAAATGTCTTCCAGTTCCAGTGTTTAAATGTTCATTATAATTTAAAGTTTATTGAGCTTTGAGAATCGGTTCTTGCATTACTGGACCTCTATTACTAGAAAATGGTCTCAAAGAAACAATATTATCGTGTATCGCAATAACTTCTGGAATAATTTATCGTCCAGGAAAGTTTGTTATCATGACAGGCCTAATGGTTGGTTGACTCTCTCCTCAGGTCCAGTGTTCAACATTAATAATGACATTTCTGTTGTATGAACTCTTTTAATACAAAACAATGTAACTTGATGAAACATTTTTTAATCGTAGAACAGAGGAATTCAAACCAAGACGTTGTTTGTTTTTCAAGTGACAATTTTGCTAATTTACATATTTTTGTACTATTTTAGACACATTACACCCCTTGTTAATTACTAAACCAATCTAAATCTAGGGCACAATGGGATTTTTAAGAAAGTATTCTCATGTCTAATCGTGTTTTTAACTTCTTTAATTTGGTCATTACTAACGAGCACATTAGCAAAGTAGGTTACATTTTCTACAGTTGCTGCAGAAAGTGATGCTGCCTCAGTGTAGAGTTAGTATGTGATTAGTAGAGCATGTGATTAATCTGTGTACGTGTCACAGCAATACCGACGTGATCAATCTGTTTACTCCTTGGAGGACGCCGGCGGGGCCGCAGCGATCTCCTCCGTAAACCGTTCCTCCCACTGTTTGATAAACAGACTGACTTGTTGTTCGTGACTCACCTGTTTGTGCATATGAAAACACTCCAGGAGAGCTGTCTGAACCTTTTGTCTGTTTGTGTGCGTCTCTCTGCAGACTGTGCAGCCTGACTCTTAAAAAGCTGGTGGTGTTGAAGGAGCTTGACAAAGAACTGATTTCTGTGGTCATCGCAGTCAAGATTCAGGTATGTATTTCTGTGTTTTGATATATATGTTGAAAAGAACCAATACATTGTCCAACCAAAGTCCCCTGCGAGCGTCTCATGAGGTCCAGTCTTGTACCTCCTAGAATGTTGTGAACATTTTTATAACTTTTTCTTCCACAGGGCTCCAAACGCATTTTGAGGTCCCATGAGATTGTGCTGCCACCTAGTGGGTCAGTTGAGACTGACCTGGCTCTCACCTTCTCACTGCAGGTAAAGCAGAACAAACACCCCATGTTGATGTTTGGTAGAGGTAATGTGTTTCTGTTTCAGTCTTGGCTCTACATGTGATGAACGAAGAACGCAGTGTCACATACTGAGATGTTATTTCCACGCAGTAGGAGCTCGTGCTTTAGTTTTAACTAGTTTTCTGCTTTAGATTCACAAACCGTTATGGAGGTTGCATCAGTTTTACATGAGCCGCTCCTAAAGTGAGTTTTTCTGAGGCGTAAGCGAGCCTCCAGACCAGCAGGGGGCCCCCAAGAGACCATGTTGTGTTTGGTTTTCGGTAGAGCATGGATTTGTTGTATGTTCCATAAACATAATATAAGGATAGACGCCTCATGGACCGCTCTCGCCTATTGTCGCTGACGAGATTTAGGGCGGCCATCTTGGAGCGGTACACCACTCCACTCAGCGTTATGTGTTTAGCAGCACAATGACGTATCAGCGCATTTAATCGATCATGACACGCTTTTTTGTTACTGGAAACCATATTCAAACATCTATCAAAGCAACATTTTATAAACAATTGTATTTTTTTAAGTATGTTTTTAATACATAGTTCATATTTAAATATGCTTAGAGGCTATAACAATAGAATAGGAATGGAATATTCTGATACTGATGTATGAAGAGCATATTACAAGCACACAGCCATCATAATTTATTTAATAAATTATTTAGTAATGTCAATATATATTTATATAACTATACAAACACAAATAATAATATATATTGGATACATGTTTGTATAGAGAGAGAGAGAGAGAGAGAGAAAGAACTCCTCGGCTGAAAAACATATACATATATGTGTTTTTCAGCTGAGGAGTTCTCGCTTCAGAGTGATTCAGCATCTGAGATTGAGTCCAAACTCCGATGTGAGATTCATCCGTGCTGCAGTGAATCCGTCTCTCTTTATAAATATCTCCCTCTTCTTCCTCACATCGTGTCTTTATGAAACTTTCAAAACAAAAACAGAAGATTTAGGATGTATCTTACTTTTGACAGAGTGAAAGAATATAAATAATAGTCTTGACCACCTGTGTAAACTTTGCCGGTGAATGTTATAACACATAATATAAGTTTTATAATATGTGTTATATTGTTTCATTTCTAATATAGGCTCTTGTGTCAGATAATCTGAGTCAATGTTAAATTATTTTTTTAGATTAACAGAATCTCAGTTAGCCTTCATAGCGGGGCTGAACCCGTATTACACCAAGCACTGTAGTAGGGCTGTTGTAAACGAATATTTTAGTAATCGAGTAATCTATCGATTATTCTTACGATTAATCGAGTAATCGGATAAAAAAAATATATAAAATGAAATATTGGTAAATCTGGCATAATACCGGTGTTACTATCAGATATCAATATCAGTCCAATTTTTCATATTTGAGCATCCCTAACAGTTGCTTTTTTGTAGTTTAGAAAACTAACCTGTAACAATAATAGCTCACTTTCTAAGTTAACCAGAAGAAAAGTTATAGAAAAATCTGAAATTATATTGAATTTAATAACAAAGAGGCAGGCTCACAAATATGCTTATAAAAAATGTCTACAATCCAGCTTTTAGTTTATGTATTCATCTTCAGTGAGTTTAATAGATTAATTAAACTCACCTTGCCACCTAACCTGTCACGCTTTGGGTTTGAAAATACGGGAAATGCCGCCTGGAGTGGGAGGAGAGGGCGAATGAACGAACGTAAGATGGGGTGGAGGGGAGGAAATAGACCAGCGGACTGACGAACCGTTAGACCGGGGGACGAACACGGGGGGAAGCAATATGGGATATTTACGACACCTTCACTGGTCACACTCAGAAACTCATCTACCGGCCATGTACGATGCGCTCCGCCACCCGTTTCTTCAGACCGGGATATGAAATTTATTGTGCGGTTCGTCGGTAAAGCTACATTTACACGGTAAGCATCAGCTACTCAGCCGCCCGCCCTGTTCAGTCTATCCGCTCACCTCAGCGCTCTTCCCGCCGTTCGCTTTCAACCAGCAGCCCCGGAGGAGAAATGCTGCCGTACTCCAGGCATTCCCCCAGTCATTTTAAGGTCGGGCATTATCATCAATCAATAAAATCCCCACGGGCCAATCTTGAAAATTGGACTTTATGCCGCTGAGACTTAGCTTTTGTCAACAACTCAGAGGCGGAAGTGAGAGCTTCGCGCAACGCAAATGAAGTCCCGGCCGGAACACGGTGCGCTAACTAATAAAACATAAATTAACGAAGCTTCGAGGCAGGTAAATTTTCCTCGAGGAATTTTAGTAATCGAGGTACTCGAATCATTCGAGGAATCGTTTCAGCCCTACACTGTAGCTAATATTAGCTGGTATCTCACCGGTAGACATAAATACAATAAAGTAATATTCTAATCACAAAATATACACAATAATATGTCCATCTTACTTGTGAAATGCTGTCTGTTGAGCCCTCACATCAATAATCCATCGATCCGAACAACAATATCCCTCAGTGCTGAGGCATCTTCTGCTGTTTTGATTGAGCAAAGTAGGAGGGACGACCGCTCCAAGATGGCCGCCGTATTTCCTGCGCCGGAGCGGCCAATGCGGGGTCTACTCTTATATTATGTCTATGGTATGTTCCAGTTTAACGTTTGAAAACCACTTAGACTTTTATCTGTTGTCCATTATGATAAATTAAAAAAATGACTCGAATGACGTTAATAACAGTAGTAGTACCGTCTAATTTATGATTATCTTCATAAATCGATCTTGGGTTCCACTGATTTTTGGAGATGGATACCAACAGAATAGCAACTTAAGTAGTTTATGTTCTTTTCACAAGCAGCCATATTGGATTAAAAGGTTGGAGTTGGAGTAAAATCTGCAACTTTCTTTAACCTTAACAGTCACTGCAGCTTCCCTATCGAGGATTTAACCAAGACTTCATGTTTATGGCTCATCACTTGGGATATATTAATGTAATATAAGATACTATTTTGAATTGTAATTGTTATTTTATAGCGATTTAGTTAATATCTTTCTTAAAATCGGACTATATTTGTTGACTTTAAACATCCCATGATGCCTCAGAAGAAGACTTAACTTAGAAGAAGAAAGATGGAGGGCTTTTTTCTGAGAGCTGTTTTACTGAGCTCCGACACTCTAGTAAATCATCCTGGCTATTATCTATGATTCATTCATCCTTGTTTGATTTACTGCAGTTCATCAGAATAATACGTCTGGCTCCTTATCGTCTCTGGATTAGTCAAACATACAACATCCTCCTCCCTGCACGTCTATGCTGCCAGACTTCATCTGTTTTTCTCAGTATTCCTTTCCACCTTATGCTGGCTTCCTCCTATATCTAACTTTGATCTTCTTCATCATTGCATTATCTGAGTTTGGCTTTGCATTAACATGTTCTTGTGTAATAAATTCACTATCACATATTCACTCCTTATATTGCAATTTAGCTAAAACTGACTTAAATGTGGTCATATACCAACCTGTATCTGCTTCAGCATTGACTTACTTTGAGCAGTGAAACTACAATTATTCATGTTTTGTCTTTGGTTTTTTAAGCAAAAAGAAAACCACTTGTTGATCTAAATGTCTCTTTTTACCAGATATTTTGTTTTTCATATTCTTTTTTTCTTGTTTTTGTTGTTTCTCAGTACCCACACTTCTTGAAAAGAGAAGGCAACAAGCTGCAGATAATGCTCCAGAGACGGAAAAGGTACAAGAACCGAACGATTTTGGGCTACAAGACTTTGGCCATGGGATCCATCGATATGGCAGAGGTACAGTGTGACCGCTTCGTATGACGCTCACTCATCTCCAGTTTGTTCACTCCAGATTTAAAGTTTTGTAAGCCACATCAGTGTGTGTGTGTGTGTGTGTGTGCGTCCGTGTGTGTGTGTGAACGGGAGGCAGTAATAAGCCTGTGCTGCCCTTTGTGTTGTCTGGCAGTCTCCGGCCAGGTGGGAGCAGAAAGGTGTTTTGGCTCTAACAGGCCGTTGGTGTCAGAAAGATCAGGGAAACGTAATGAGTGCTAGAAGCTCCAGCTGCTGCTGCTTCCTCTTTAATGACTTCTAGCCTTTTAGAGTCACACAGTGCAAGAAAAACCTGCCCAAATGGATCTGAAGAATATCTTTTGTGTCTGACAGACCTAAATTATCCTGGATCCTTCGCTAGCATTTCCAGGGTGTCGCATGATCTGTCGTCTCTTCTTGACTTCTGTTACTGTGCTAGTAAACATCCCAGGTTTAGAAGCGTTTTAAACGTTCTTCCCCCCAAAATCTTCCCCTGATTAGCTGTTTGTGCTGTGCTGTGCTGTAAAATCCTAATAAAGGATACAGTTTGTATTGTAATGTGGAAATTGT
Source organism: Poecilia mexicana (assembly GCF_051168715.1). Classification (NCBI taxonomy): domain Eukaryota; kingdom Metazoa; phylum Chordata; class Actinopteri; order Cyprinodontiformes; family Poeciliidae; genus Poecilia; species Poecilia mexicana. The sequence continues at coordinate 6,102,066 of NW_028263391.1, read as the reverse complement.
CATTTTACATTAATTATTAAATACAGACATAAACAGTCATACAATACAGGAGTGAATATGTAAAACAATATCTTTATGCTGTAAGTATGTTTGTACATAATATTCCAAAAATAAACAAACATTTGGGACAATTAGTGCTTAAGGATTCTGTTTGGGTGTCATTATTTCAGGCAGGGGCGGTCCTAGCCTTTTTGGTGCCCTGGGAGAACAGCTCTAAAAATGACCCCAGGGCATTTTGAAGAGTTACATTTTCATTTTTTATTTGAAACAGATTTTTTTAAAAATAGAATAATACTACAAACACCCATAGCAAGACACATACTGTATATGATTAAGTTTATAGTATATAATCCACATACAAGAAAATAAATGCTATGGAAAATACGTACTATTATTATAAGATATTTCTAAATTGAACTAATAGTAAAACTTTTTTTGAAATTATATGTACTACTTACTATTGTGGTTCTGGTAGCTCATGCCGCCCCAATGAGATGCCGCCCTGGGCTTCTACCCACATCACAAACCGCTACAGATTTCAGGAAACAAGTCAAAGTTGGCTCTGAAATTAACAATGTATCTTTAAAGACTCAACAAACTGATCACATCCCACCACAAAAAAAAAGAAAAGAAAAAAGAAAAATCACAGAAAATGGTTTCCTCTGCTTGAAGAAAGCATGGATTACACAAATAAAGAGCTCAGTTTCAGTGCACATGATGCTCACACACAAAGGAGATCCCATATGGCTGCCAAAGCTCAGTGGGGCTTGTTAAGGCTCAGCAGCTGAGAGAAGAAAAGAAAAAGACACCACTGAGCCAGAGTGAGGTTTTAAAAAAGAAAAACACAGGATGTGGTTTAACCAAACCACAAAACAGAGAAATTTTTGAATTTTCAGCTGAACAGGCAAAGTTGTGGGTTTTTTTTCCTCCCCAGGCTGCAGTGGGGGACAGAGAGGCTTGTCCTGATTTTAGAGGAAGAAATGAAACACAAAACGTGAGATCACTCCGCTGTGGCGCTGTTGAATCATCCAGTCACCCCGCAGCTGCTTGGCTGATGCCTCCAGATCAGTGTAGCAGAAAACAGCGACCCAGGTGTGCTGCTAGTCACAGAGCAACACATTCAGGCTGAACCACAACACAGGAAAGAATGAAACACCTCACCTACGAATAAACAAAATAGAAAAAAACAATAATCTGATGTTTCCACGTCGGACGACGGGAAACACAATCTGTTTCAGTGGAAACCTGAACAGTTGTGCTTCTTGTTCATTTCTTCAAAATCAATAAGTTGTCATTGAAACGGTGGCTCTTTATTGTAAACAGGGATGACAGGGATATATTTATGAATACATTCATTCTCAGAATCACAATTTTAACACTTAGAAGTTAAATTGATTACATTTGACCTTTTGTTTAAAATAATCTACAATTCACTTATTGGACATGAAGACAAACAAACATGGAATCTAACGACTTAGCGGGAATTATGCAGGGAGTTGAGAAAAAAACGATATAAAGATATAAACTTTACAATTATGGCATTTAATAAAGGATTCAGGGACCTGAGTGAAGTTTCACCGTCACCTTCTTTTAATTAAATGAAATTGGTGTTAAACATTCGTGCAGCAAAAATGTTTGCTTGTGCCACTGTCGTTTTAGAAATACTAATAAATGTTTCCAGAGGTCATGAAATGTCAACCAGCTAGCTTACAAAATAAAACAAAAATATGGTGTAAATCAACTGTGCTGGCTTGTGCTCCGTTTTTTTTTTTTTTTTTACAACATCTTCATATATTTAAGATTAAAAAAAAAAAAGTTAACAGAGGTCACCAGAGACTGAGGGTTCAGTATGTTTTGGCATTTTAGCCAACAAAATGTTTATTTTCTTATATTAAAAAAGGAGTGAAGTGTTTGCTTATATGTATATTTTTTATGTATTTGTAATATTGTACAAAATGAACTCAAGTGGTTAAAAAGAATGTGCCAATGTTTTCGCCGATTGATCGATTAGTCGACAGGAAAGCCGGTCACTAAATGTCACAGCTGTAATTCAGTCTCAAAATCTTTATTGAAAGGAATGAGAGGAGAGAGGAGTCCATGTGTCCAGCAGCTTTTTCTGCTCCTCTGTAGAAATCCCAGCGCTGTTTGCCTTTAATAAACTCTATTGGAGCCGTCGGTACCATGAATCCTCATAAAGATCTGATCTAGCTGCCGTCACTCGTTCCTTCCTATTCACGGCTGGATCTTGACGGAGTGTCCTCTAAAATCCTCAGCAGCCTTTATGAAGTGCACAGGCCACAATGAAGAGGCCTGACCAAGCGTTGTGCTTGTTCATCATTCAGAGTGGACAGGGGGATAAAAGTACTCACACCCCTGGTCTGTTTTTACAATGTGGCATTTTACAAGCACATACTTCACTGTGTCTTATTGAGATTAAATCTGACAGACCAGCACACAGAAGTGGTCTGTGTTCGGTCCCCGTGATTTAACACCTTACAAGACTGTGTGTGTATTTTATATATCGTCTCTACCGGCTTTGGTAGAGTCTCAGGTTTTCCTCCAGTATTGTCCTGTATGTAGCGCCATTAATTATCCAATCACCTCTGACGCGCTTTCCAGTCGCTGCTAAAGAAAAGCATCCCCCTCAGAATGATGCTGCCACCACCGCGTTTCACCCCGAGGGCTGTGCATTCAGGCCGGGTAAGATGTGCAGGGTTCGTTTTCAGTCTGTTCTTTTTTTTTGTCCTCACCTGACCGGAGTGCCGACTTTGGACGGTGGACTGCAGCATCCCCTTGTGGCAGACTCCGAGCAGGTCTTCAAATGGTTTCATTTCAGAAGACGGTGTGCTTTCTTCTTGTTAATAAAGGCCAGATTAGTGAAGTGCAGGATTAATGCTGCGCTCCAGTTAATTGGAAAGTGGAGCTGGGTTTGACTTCAGACCCGAGGTAACAGCGTTCTGGTCAATAAGTCGGAATTCCAACATGGCGCCGACGCCCATAAACATGGTTTCCAGTAGCTCTGACAAACGTCATTTTATGGTTTAATTTCCGTAAGTAAACACCAGTTTTAATTTGGTCTGTTTAGAGTTGAAGTCGCTACATGTAACTTTGATTTTAGACGCACTTTTGTTTTGTCAGCATGTTTCCACCACATCTTACTAATGTTGTCAAGAGGAGCGGCCATGTTGAAACGCACCGTAACTGGAGGTAGTCGGGGTTGTAAAACCTCGTGCCATTTTTCCTCCACTTCGCAGTGGAGGAAACTTTGTGTTGACCTATAAAACAAACGTTAAATAAATAAATGTTTTGTGACAAAACGGATGCAAATTAAAGGGGTTTGAATACCTTTACACTAGAATTAAAATCAATAATTGCCCTTTCTCTTGTAAAATAACTGCTTTGTAGCGTTTAAAGGATTCAGTCTGACTTTTACTGAACCTTTGACCAGTATGGTTATTTACAAGTTTCATCGAGTGTTGCATTTATTGCAATTTCAGGTTGTTGTGGGTTGTTTTTTTTTTTCATTCATTTGAAATCCTTTTGATATTGCCCCTTCTTCTGCATTAAATTTAGCTTTTCCCCCGCATCTCCCAGGTGATGCAGCACCCGACAGAGGGAGGTCAGGTTCTGCCTCTCTGCAGCAACCAGAAAGACATGCTGGGCAAAGTGGCCGAGATCTGGATCTTCTCCCTGTCCAGTCAGCCGATAGACCATGAGGATGCCGCCCTGCAGGGAGGACAGAAGATCAAATGCAGCGGTAGGCTTTTGCTTTTAATTTCCCCACCGATTGTGAACAATGTTTGATATGGTAAATAAATCAAGAATCTGTTTTTCTCCCCTATCTCAAATAATTTTTAAGGAAATTAAAAAAAAAAAAAAAACGAGGTATAATGTGTAAACCTTTAACCTTCCTGCCGATTGCGTCCTGTAGATAACTACTCGGAAGAAGAGTATGAGAGCTTCTCGTCGGAGCAGGAGGCCAGCGACGACGCAGTGCAGGGACAGGTGAGCACATTTGCAGATCAGTTTGACCTTTAAAGGTCATGGCATTAATTGGTTTATAGATAATGAGGGAAAAAAGAAAAACAGAAATGTCTCTCTCTTCCCTGAAGATTTCAGACAAATTATCTCCTCTTCCTTCATCTTTCAGGATCTTGAGGATGATGAGTTTGATGTGAGGAAACCAAAGAAGCAGAGGAGGTCCATTGTGAGGACCCCCTCTATCACCAGGGTAAGGGATGCAAAATGAGACGGAGATCTCAAAGAAACATGAAAATAAACTCATGCCTGTGTTTTTTCTCTGTGTGATGCTCAGACAGATCACCAGATACTATCTTGTGCAGACGAGAAGGTTTATTATTTGTTATTTTTTTCCTTCATTGTCCCTTTAGGGGCTCCGTAGCAGGTAAAAAACCTTAAAAGAAATACTTTTAACAACAGATACCTCAGTGTTTACACAGTGCCAAAAAAGTGAATCTATTTACTTAAATCTACTGTAAAAACTGTTAGTGCGACATTTTCCAAGGTCTCTAGTTTCCTTTTATCATCTACTCATTCACTTACACTCTAAAGTAAACCTTTGTGCGCCCGAATCTGCCTTTAATTGCTGCATTAAAACTAGTTTAAATACGGAGTGCTTTCAAATCTATCCTGTTTTTATTGCTGAAAATATATGAATTTTTTTTTCTTCAGATTTCTCCAATTGAACCCTAAATAAATAAGCCAACTGGATACCTTTCACTTAAGGAAAAAACATTTGAAGTTTTTAATCTACGATCCCATTCCTACAAAACAAAGCAAAAGAAAAATCTGATTATTTGTTCAACTAAAATAGTTCTTGCTTAATTTACCGTTGAATAGGTAAAAAAAAAAAAAAAGAAGAAAACTTTTGGTCATTTTAGTTTTTAAAAATAAAATTTTTTTGGTCCATAGATACTTTTGAGCTGTTTGGACACCCATACTCTTAGGTGTCTTTACAAAATGTCACCATATGCTAGAACATGTGTATGTTTCCATGGAGACGTTGATTAGGAAGCCAATGAATGCTGACTAGCTTCCTTTTCTCTTCTAAAGAAATCCATCCTCACAGCATGATGCTACCACCGCCGTGTTTCTCCTCGTTAGCTTTATGCAGGGTTCTAAACCAGAGCCGCGTCTCACACTGACTCTATGGGTTTTCTCTTTCTGCATTTTAGCAGCAGAACTTTAAGCAGCGAGTGGTGGCGCTGCTGAAGCGCTTCAGAGTTTCTGATGAGGTACGTTTTCTTCTTTTTTTTTTTAAGCAGAGAGTCTCTGCTTCTCTTGTGACTAACCGGTGTTTGATGTGTGTGTGTGTGCGCCTGCGAAGGTGCTGGACTCGGAGCAGGACCCGGCGGAGCCGCCTCCTGAGGTGGAGGAGGAGGATCTGGACCTGGACAGTGTGGAGTTTGAGAACCCCAGCGACAGCTGCCCGGAGCTGGACGATGACGACAGCGTCCTCAGCACGCCAAAACCCAAACTAAAGTGAGCTGTGGGCTGATTTAATGTCTCCAGTTACCTGTCTGTTGACATTCTATGAATTATAAAACGGTTCTGCATGCTTAGTATAAGCCAAGAGGAAGTGGAAAAAGTAAATGTGTGTGTGAACATTATGAGTGTTTGGCTGTTTAAGATCAGATTCAGTATTTTAAGTCCATGAATATTTATGTTTTGAGAGACAAAGCACCTCAGTGAAGTATTTAGACACTCTGAACAGTAATGGGAGGAAGGGAGGAAGGAAAAAAAGGAAGGAAGCAAAGAAAGTAGGAAGGAAGGAGAGAAAGGAGGACACAAGACAGAAAAGAAGCAAGGAGACCACAAAGTAAAGGATAAACATGAAAAAATAATCAAAAGACGACACAAGGAAGTGTAGGAGAAAGAAGGATGGAAGGAAAGAGAGACAAGTAAAACAGGAAGCAAGGAGACAATGAAGTGATGAAGGATAGACTTGCAGGGAAAACAAGAATCAACAGAAGAATTCGATGAAGTAAAAGAAGCAAACAAGGAAGGAAGCACAGGAGGAAGAACCCAAAGAAGAAACGACAACCTCTACACAATAAGATAAAGAATAAAGCAATGGAAATTCATACTTTATTGTTTATAATAAAACACGAATTTCCATATTTGAGCTCCAAACTTTTCCATACTCCTGTGAGTGAGACATCAGAAAATTCAGCGCTTCTCGTTTCCCTCGGTGTCTCCCGGATGCTTTACGTCTTCAGAATATTAAAAACTCATAACCTGCCGTCTACTGGGAACCTTCCTGGAGCGCTAACAGGCTCCTTCTCACTCAGACGGGAGTGTGAAAAATAAACGAAACCTGCAGGGATCTTTTGGCCGAGACGCGTTTATGCCGACCCTGTGAATCATCTGTGAAGAGATGAAACGTGTGGAGTGCAACGTGTTTGGTTTCGTCCATGTTTCAGGCCATACTTCGAGGGACTGTCCCTCTCCAGCTCCCAGACCGAGATCGGCAGCATCCACAGCAGCCGGAGCCACAGAGAGCCGCCGAGCCCGGTCAGTTTCCCACTTCCTATCTATTAAAGACCTGAATTAAAATATCATTCTGCTGTTTTAAATACACAAGCATTCAATAAATTAGTGTTATTGAAAAGTCAATTTATTTCAGGAACTTTATCACTTACTGAAACAGATTAATCCCACACAGATGGATGTTTGACAGCCTTTTCTTTTGTTAATTATGAAGGTTGCAGTTTAATGAAAACATGACATTTAAAATGACAATATTACCAATAAGTAAAACAATTTAAATAGAGAAATGTGGGGTTAATGAAAAGTATGTTAATTTTCAGAGGGAACTTTTAATTTTTACCTGTTTTTTCAGTGGGTGTTTAATGTTCTGCATTGTTCTTCATGTTGTCAAACAGGTGATTTAAGTGATTTCTCAGTTCTGAAGGTCAAGCAGCAGCAGGGCTTTAACTGAAGGTTTAGGAGTGTCCTAGTTAAAGACCAGATTTAAATCTGATTGAGCTACAGTGGTAAAACCTTACAGGCGGTTCATGATTGGAAAATCTTCAAGCATGACTGAAATTTGAGAAGAGTGGGACCAAATTCCTCCAAATTGATGGGGAAAACAAAAACTTATTGCTACTGACAGCTCATGGTACGAAAGCTTTTTCCTATAAGTTGAAGTTGGTTTGGATCTCATCTTTTCCCTGATAAGTGAGATCAGAATTTGAAAACTGCATTTTGTTGCTTTCTTTTCCACGGGTAAATTTCACTGATAAACCAGTGTTGGTTTAAACCACTGTTGGTTTATCAGGGAAATTGTAAGACCTCTGTTGAACTAAGAATCGTCTTCAGACGTTCACTAATTCTGACTCTCTGTCTGTGAAGTGAACATTCCCGAGACTCGGTCACAATCATGTCTGTTTTTCTTCCTTCCTTCCACGTCACTTCAGCTTGATCTGGACAAAACCAAATGCGGCGACTCTACGTTCGCCGACGATGGCGGCCATGACAACACCACGTTTGTGAGTACAGACTCACAGAGGCGCCTTCGCCTTCGGCTCACAACCTTAACATCTGGCCGGTTTTGTTATTTTCTCCCGTTTTCCTCCAGGAGCAACCCGAGGCGGTGACTCCCACCACGGAGCTGGAAATGGACAACATGGACACGTTTCTAGAGAGATTGCCACCAAGTGGCAAAATGACCAAGACAGAATCTCTCATCATTTCATCCAACAGGTATTATTTCCTTAACCACCTTCCTAACCAAGAGAGAGAGAGAGCATTTTATGGAAGAAATACTGAGAAGCAGGGGCGTCACTAGGTTTTAATGAGTGGGGGGCTGAGCCCTTGTGAGCAAACGTACAAAATTTCTCAAACAGAAAGAAACACAGCAAAGTTGCTTTTGCATTTTGAAATAGTGGAAATAAAAACTTCTTCTACTACAAAATATTAACTGTAAACAGCAAATCACTATAATAAAATGGTTTCCTAGGAAACCTTGCTGAGGTAATAATTTTTCGTGACTCTACACCCTTTGAAGTACATTTGTTCAGTGTTTCATGCTTGTTTCATGTTCCAAATAATTCGTGTTACATTTTACACCAATCTCAGAGTTCATTAGACTGTGCAAAAAAATTTAAACTGACAGATTTAAGATAACATTTTAACTAAAAATGATTAATTTATGTGACTATTTAAACTCATATTTTGGCCACATCATATTTAATATACTGACAGTTTAAAAGAAAAAAAAACAAACAACCCTCCCCCCCCCCAAAAAAAAAAAAAAACATTTAGAGTGGGGCTTGAGAATGTTTTTAAGGAGGCTTCAGCCACCCTAAAATAAGCTGGTGAATTACTGCCCCCTGCTGGTTAGTCTTTACGTCCTGTTTTCCTTTTTTCAGGCAGGAAGCGAAGCTGGCAGGGCGGCGAGGTCGGAGCACGTCCCTGAAGGAGCGCCAGCCCAGCAGGCCCCAGAACGAGAGGGCCAACAGCCTGGACAACGAGCGGTCCCTGGACACACGCTGCCACCTACAGGTAGGGGGATGCAGCTGCAGCTGGAGAAGAAGCCACAGATATTATCCTCAGTTTCTCCCTGTGATTATAGCAAATTTCAAGTTTCTTCTCAGTTCCCTCATGTTGATTTATTTTTATTGTGTTGAGCCACTACAATAATAATACAATCAATAATATTAAGATTAAATAAAAAGAAAAAGCACCCTGAGTTTTGACGTTATTTTTGTCAGATCCCAAGAAAAACCGTTTATGACCAACTGAACCACATCCTGGTGTCCGATAACCACCTTCCTGACAGCATCATCCTCATCAACACGTCAGACTGGCAAGGTCAGGTAAGGTCTTCAGAAGATGAATGAGACAGAAAGGTCAAAGGTCAAACTCCTGAACACTCGCTGCTTAACACGATACAATCAGAGACAAGTTACCTGTTAAAGCTTGAAACTATTGATCCAGATTTCAAAGTAGTGATGTACCAACAGAATATTAATATCTTTATTGGTCCCAATATTGAAAAAAAATCTAGATGTGATATTGTGACGATGTGCAGATCTATTTGGTCTAATTCTACGCTTTGTGCTCTGAGCGATGTCATGCTTTATCATTTATTTTACATCATATTTAGAGTTCCTAATTTTACTTTCTGAACCATTTGAAAGGTTTGTTGCAGTTTATTATTATTATTTATTTATTTTTTTTTTTAATTTTTAAATTTTTTAATTATTTTACATTTTTGGCCAAAGTAATCAACCTATTGTTTGTCAGTTTCAGTTTCTTTATCGTTTATTTTACTCCTAATCGCACTGACTGAATATATTAAAGTTGTGTTGTTTTTACATGTTTGATCAAGCTTAGTTTCAAATAAGATAGTTTTCAAATACATTTATAATTCAGTCCATTTATTTATTTGTTTTTTTTTTAAAAAAAAGAAACATTTAAAGTCAAGTCAGCACTGTTTTTCTCTCTCGACCGATTCTGAACCTCAGATATCGATATCGGAAGTGAAAAATGTAGATCGGTGCATCGCTAATTTTAAGCTGCACATTATTTACGGTGCACATTTAAAATATTGTTGTGTTGCTACACATTCATGAAGACAAAACACTGTTCAGCTCCATCTGCTCACTAGTGAACTTATATCTCTTGTTCCTCCTCTCCTGTCTGTCAGTATCTGTCGGATTTGCTGCAGAACCACCATCTGCCCGTGGTCTGCACATGCACCATGGCCGACATCCAAGCTGCTTTCAACACCATTGTCTCTCGCATCCAAAGATTGTAAGTCTGACCCTCGTTTTGACCCCATTAGGACAAAAAAAGCCCAAAAAACGTACGTGGCTTTGCAAAATCAAAACCGCCGTGTTTGTTCTGCTCCTGTAGCTGCAACTGTAACTCCCAGACGCCCATTCCCATAAAGATTGCAGTGGCTGGAGCGCAGCACTACCTTAGTGCGGTTCTGAGGCTCTTTGTGGACCACCTCTCCCACAAGACCCCGGACTGGCTCGGCTACATGAGGTTCCTCATCATCCCCTTAGGTCAGAGGTCGACTCAGAGTCGGTGTCGGAGCGCGGCCGCCCTCGCACATTTACTTTAAAAGCCTCCGCTGTTCCTCAGGTGCGCATCCCGTCTCCAAGTACCTCGGCACGATCGATCATCGCTACAACAGTTTGTTCCAAGACGCCGCCTGGAGGGATCTCTTCCACAAGACGGAGGCTCCCGTGATCGGTGGGCTGTTGATTACAAACAACACTTGGGCTTTGGTCATTTTTCCTCAAATTAAATTTTTAGCTTTTAGAGTCGCATCAGATTATATGTTTAATATTCCACGACACTTAGACGTTTTCCACATATTATGGTTTAATCAGAAACTTCAGTGCATTTGACTGGGCTCTTATGTGACCAACAGAAACAAGCTCATAAATGTGAAGTCCTAAGGAAAATACATAAAGATTTTAACAAATAAAAATCTGAAACGTGTAATGTAGATGTATATTCTGTGTTCTGATGCAAGTAAAAATCAACTGTCTTCAAAAGTCTTATAGTTAGAATGATTTTTGTGAGAAATGCCCGTTTCATTTTCTATCAAGAACCAATTTCTTGGTTGAATGACGATAATTTAAAATCTAAGTGGCTTTGAATAATTGTGGGCTTAACTCTACAACGCTTTGGTTTGTCACCAAAAGCATATCCAAGTGTTAGAACGGCCCAGTCAAAGTCCACACCTAAGTCCAGCTGAGAGCCTTGGCAGCATTGACTATGTTTTCATCAATTTTGAGGAACTACTGATTTAAACAAGCTCTTATTTCTTGCTGAAAAGTTTCTTGTAAGTTAGTTATGTCTTATTTCAATGTATTTACACTAAAAACTCAACAAAAATATATTTGGTAAGTTTTTTTTTTTTTTTTTTTTTTTTTTAGTTCAGGTGATCCAACTTAAATAAATTGGTCACAAGGAATCAGATTAAGTTTATCCAAGTCAATTTATTAAGTTATTAAGGTAAATTAACCTAAGTAACGCAAGTTTGACAAACTTCATTGAGTTACTGTTGAGCAATTACTGCATTTTTTTTTAAAAGTTGGAGCTGCATTCTCTTTTTTTCCAGTGAATTTTACAAACTTGTTTAAAAGATAATTCTGCAAAGTATTAAGGTCTAATTAATACTGAAAACAAATGATCCTTTTTGTCGGTCCGTCACTTAAAAGCCACATAAAATAAGTGGAAGTTTGTGGTTTTGCTCATAAAAACAAAATGAAAACATTCACAGACTTTGAATAACTCTGCAAAGCATGTTTTTGTTTTTTTTCCTTTTGGGGTTGTGGGGTGAAGGGTTGCGTTCAGGTACTAATCACCATCCATGTGCAGTTCAGGAGAGCCCTGACGTGGTGTCAAGGGTCACGCAGTACATGGAGGGAGCGAACGGAGCCCACCAGCTCCCCATCGCCGAGGCCATGCTCACTTACAAGCAGAAAAGGTTTGTTTTTGTTTCTGTTTCCCCTCAGGATTTCAGCCTCGTTTCATTTAAGAGTCTACCTTCATGGAATATTATCTGTAATTGCACAGACGGCTGATTTTGTCTTTGGGAGCTAAGAAAAGGTTTTAAAAAGCCTACTAATGTTTTAAGTATTTCCTCTAACAAATGGTTCTAATGTAGAACTCATTCTGTTTTCAAAAGGGGGAATGCAGTGGACAAAAAAAACAAAAGAACATTAACAGCAGTGGTTATCCTGTCAAAACATATATTTTTATACCAGATGGAAAAATCCTGCTGGTAGATAAAACTTAACAGTTAAATTGACCAAAATGTACTTTTTACAAATAATAATAATAATAATAAAAAAATTAATGGCTTACCATTCAAACTGCCCTTTGGAAACAAAATGAAGTAAATGTCTCACTACTGGTATGGGGCTTGCAGACAGTCCTTTGCAAAAGTATCGATGCACCTTGAACTGTTTTGCATTTTTACAACTTATAGCCACAAAATCTAGTACTTTTTGGGGGGATTTTATGTGATAGACCAACACTAAGCATTATTGTGAAATAAGGGGACATTTTTAGCTACCGTATTTTTCCTATTATAAACTGCTATTTTCTTCCCCACGCTTTGAACCATGTGGATTGTAGCCCGGTGCGGCTTTTCTGTGGATTTTTCTTCAACCACCAGGGGGCTCCGGAGCAGGAAGTGAATCATTGGAAGTCAAACTTGGAAATCAAAGAAGAAAGTGCTAATTTTCATTTAGAACAAGCACATGCTAGCAGCAGGAACGACGGAGAAATGCTTTCAAACTCAAACCCCCTCATCATGGAAACGAAGAAGTTCACATGATGCAGTTCCTAAGTTGAAGGTTATCGATCTGGCAAATGGAGCTGCTGCACGTAAACTCGGAGTGAACAAATCCATGGTTTGGCGTTGTGAATAATCAAAAGCGGCGGAGATTCCAGCGACTTATAGCCTGGTGCGGCTTATATACCTTTGTTTCTAGTTTAAAAAAAAAAAAACTTTGTAGATGCGGCTTATAGTGAGGTGTGCTCTATAGTCCAGAAAATACGGTATTAAATAAGAACCTAAAAAGTGTGGCAAGTGTATTCAGCCCGGCCTGAGTAAATACTTTCTAATACTTACTGGAAGTTTTATGCTGGTTCATCTTTACCATGTCCTCTTGGGACGTTTTTTTCTTTTTTTTTTCTTTTGAAAAAAAAAACAGAAAAAAAAGTTCAAGCTTTGACTGGACCACACACACCGTTGTGCTGGTCTAACACTTAAAATTCGAGAAAGATGCCATAAAGATTGTAGTTGAAACAAAAAAAAATGCAAAGCACTTTAAGGAGTGTGAATACTTTCTGAAGACACTGTTGGCAAGCAGTATTCTGTGTGAGCATCTGTGTCTTATCCATCAATGTGTGCGTGTGAATAACATCTGTTTTGCTGTATGTTTTCTTTTTGTTTTGTTTTGTTTTCAAAGGAAAAAGAGCTTTCATTTTGATTTTGCCGTAAGGTATTGTGGTCGATTGAGTTTGTTTCTTGCATTGACTGGTGATTCATGTGCTTTCTGTGTGCCTGTCATTTCCCTTCGACCCATGTCTGCCTCTGCTGGAGCTTGCCGCCTTCACAGCTGCCTGAAAAGTGGCTTTAGTTGAGATTCGACTCTGAAGTAAATTCACGTAACCCTTCAAGCTGAAACAGTTGTACATCCAAGGTTAGACGGTGGTTTTTGCAGATTGTTGCACTGTAAAAACGGCTGGGTTTGGTGCGCTTAAAGAAAATAGATGGAACAATGTGGATGGAAAATTATTTAAATACTGAGCAACACAACATCTTAAAAAATCAGTCAGGAAGTTAGACTTGGTACAAATATGTTTTCCAAATGGACGATGATTTTTATTGCTTACAAAGTGGCTGAAGAACACTAAAGCCAGAGTTTGCTAGCGGCCCTAACAAAGTCCAAGAAAATGAGTTGGCAGAGCTGAAAACGTTTGTTTGAAGAAGATGAAGAACCCGACTCTGTTCCTCTAGTTCAGTCTGGAGGAATGAACCAAGATGCCAACAAATTACTGAGAGAAACTCGAGGAGAAGACCCGACAGGTTCGGCCCGAGTCCTACAGTTCAAATGTTAACGTGTGAAATTATTTTTGGTGAAAAAGTGTAATCTGGTTAATGTCAAACAACGAGGGGGAGGGGGAAAAAAACAATGTGTTTTTTTAAACAGTGAATGTAAATATCTGGTTTCAACTTCAACTTAAAAGGAGCATTATGGGAAACTGATAGTCTTATTAAAGCTTTTCCTAATTTTTTTATTAAGCTTATATAAAATAACTATCTTTGGGTTTGTTGCAGCCTTTTATCTGTCTTCATAAAAATGAAGTAACAATTTTTTTAGGCTCTTTATTCTCTGCTTCGTCGCCTACTGCATAAATAGTTGTGAAACGCTATGAGAGGCACCAGAACCAAGTGGATGTACAAACAAATCTGTAAATGAGAATCATGAGTTTTGAGCAACAAGGAGGTTTGTGCTGATAAGGTGGCAGGAGACCAAACTGTGTCCCTTTCATTCTTCCACTCATGACTGTGGTTCTACTTCTAAGGTCCATGCATCATTTTAATCGAAACAATAAAAGAAGCACAAAACATAAATATATATATATATATATATATATATATATATATATATTTTTTTTTTTTTTCATTAGAAAATCTCATTTTTTTGTCATTTAGAAATGAATCAAATTTTCTGATTATGTGTACAATTCTGTATTTATCTTCTCTGGGGATTTATTCTCTACTAATTAACTAATCGATCTCTCACAAATCAGCCAGATACATACAGTTCATCTTCCAAATGAAAATATCTTAGATTGGAGTTTATCAGCTGCATGAAATAAATCAAATATTTATTTGATTTATGTTTAATAAATGATTTGTGCTTATTTCTACAGTTTCTGTTTAATTCTACTGAAAATAAATACTTTTGATGCATGGACCTTCTGGCTGTCTATGTCTGTTAATTGTCCATTTAAATGTAGGAAAACATGGACATTGCCAGCAAAAGTTTTTATGTGTTGATGCTTCATTCAGTCATGTAATTATGGATTTTGAAGCAGCATGTCTAGCTAAGTACTCAAATCAATAGCCCTCCTATAGTGAGATATTATTTTTCTGGCTATAAAACAATATTGCCGTATTTTTCAAATCATCTACACAAGGCGATAGCGTAATAATTCTCTTGAAATAGTGCGTCAGCTTTTTAGCCTGGTGTGACATCTGAGTGGCCAACATCTTTTTGAAAAGCTGTAAAAATAGTGTCCTGTTTTTCTATTTTTCCCCTTATTTGTATTGGTATTTAATAACTATAATGAAAGAAGACATAGGAACAGAATATATTCTTTCTTTTCTAGCCTTCCTGTTCATTTGTTGTTTCTGCCGAGACTCGGAGGTGACGTGACGTCGCTGTGTAAGGCAGCAAAGATAGCAGTTAGCATAGCTAGCATTACTAAAACAGCCAGAAACCGTTTGCTGTAGAAACTTCAGCTTTCCTGTTATCTGCTGAAAGTTTTGCTCGTTTTGTATGGACTGAGTTAAAGTTTGCCACCAAGCCAACATGATAATCATAGCCTTTAAGCTCACTATAGCTTTTTAGCTAAATTTGACTTGAAGCTAAATTAATATTGCTTTTTGTTGAAGATACCCAACATGCTAGCATAAGCCAACATGTTAATGATAGCATTTTACTTATCTAGAGACATACCCTATTAAATTCAGTTTATCTTTCTGTATTTTTTAACAAATCAAAAACAATAAAAGTAGCTCAATTTAAATCTTCAATTAGCAACAGCGTCCATCTGAATAGTGAATCACTCTATTTATGTTCTTTGAGGTAATTGGTTGAAAATAATAAACTGATTTAACAGAAGAAAATACCCACATTTGTTCCTTTCTGAATAACACAAAATGAGAGGAAAGCTCAGACTTTAGACAAATAATAGTTTAATCCACCTGCATGAGTAACTTTAAGCCATTGAACATACAAGAAGTCGTTCACTCCATCATGAAGAGCCACGCAAAGCGAGATGGGACTTCATCTCTCTTATATCAGGCAGCCATCTTGCTTGTGTTTCTCTGGCTGCTCTGAAGCTGACTGCAGTAGAAATGTGTTGGATAAAATCCCTCTGTCACAGTCTTAAAACCCCTTCTCTATCTCCTTATCTCTCTCTCCCTCTCTTTCTCTCTCTATCCCTCCTCACGCCTGCCTCTGTAGTCTCTCTGTTTCTTCCCTGGGGGGGCGATGGCAGGTCTCTTCAAGGCAAGAGCAGCAACCTTACGCATCATCAAACCACTTCACATTCAGAAAACGCAAAAGCTACAATTCAGCTGCGCTTCATCCTGCTATTTTCCCGGCCGTTGCCAGGAAAATAGCTCTTTCCGTAGCGTGGTTATGCACTGCCGCCTACAGGCAGTGCATGGACCCAGACAGGTTTTTGGATTTAGGTTGGTGCTCTTCCTTCTTCCCCCTTGCGATGCTTTATGTCCACCTTATGAACTTGCTGCCTCCCGAATGCCTACCTGACCGGGTTTAGGGTAACCTTTTCCGTCTCGACCGCGATTCTGTCGCTTTACTTTGTGCCACAAACTGGCCGGAGGTTTGCATGTTCTTTCGCTCTCTGCCCGTCCTGCTACAGTTAGCTTTGCTGTTTTATTTTCAACGTAAATCTGTAGTAAAGTAAGAAAAAAATGGCAGCATGCGCACCTGGGCTTTGCATTCCACATAATCTCTGCAATGTTAGTTACAGTAGTTTCAGATATCAATCATTTGGTATTGGTATAAAAGTCAGCATTCACATGTTACCAATCGCTAGATGTTAATGCTGACCAGTATAGATGCAGCTTCTCTTAATTGGAATCTTTTGTAGTAAATTAATTTCCACAGCCAAGTTTTAGTTGCAGATTTTCTCTCTTCATCATCAGACCGAATGTTTTTCCTTCTACTAATTATTAACTCTCTTCACCAGCCCTACTGAGGATTCCTGTCAGAAGTTCATCCCATTTATTGGGGTAAGTAGGAAAGCCGTGCTCTGGCTTTCTTTGTCTGGATTTGTCCAGTGGGAAGTTGAATTTATTGCCTTGTAAAGTTACCTGTAGGCTGAATACCTCCTGTTCCTCCATTGTTGTTTAGATGGTGAAAGTTGGCATTGTGGAGCAAACATCTGCAGCATCAGGCAAGTGCTTGTTACGACATTTAAAGCAGTGTCTTTTGCACAGGCTGCATAATAAACCTACAAACGGACAAATGGAAAATGTTTATTTGTCCGTTTGTTGGACAAATGGACCATTTATCTAAACTCTGTTTAGGGCCGTATTTTAACCACATGTATGATTTAGGCCAGTGCTGTCCATTGTTTGGCCCCCAGCTTTATTCTGCACCCAAATCACACAGCGACTTTCACTTAGAAGCAGATTTTGCTGTTCCCAGATCAACTTTTAATGAATTAAATAATACAGAAAGTTTTTCCAAATCCTGGTCTACTAAATGATTTTTTAAAGAGGTAGTATTACGGAAAATTTACTTTTTCTAGATTTACATCATGACATAATGTAAATCAAAAACATACCTGGAGTGTTGCATTGATTCTTTCATGCATGTTTGAGAAATCCTTTAATCTCCATGGCAACCATTCAGCCGAGCAAAACGCCAGGATGGACCTAGCTCCGCCTTCGAGGACGAAGCTCCTGCAGCTTCTGAGCTTCTGCTTCACCCAGCAACTCTCCGCCTCTCGGCTCCTTCAGACTAGCCAGCAGCAATTAGCAAACACCTGGTTGAGCTGAGCGTCTGCTGAGCTCATTATAGGAGCTACTTCTCAGTGCAACGCTGGTAAAAACGTAGTTAAAGGGTTAATAGAGGAGCCATGCTGTGATGACGTCTTGAAGGTGAATTTTAAGAGACAGAGGCCCAATTTGAAGGTGTTAAATTAGGAAGCAAAATTTCTTTTAAGTTCTATTTGATATATATTTATATGGCATTTTTATAACAATTGAAAACAACACAGTTACTTGATTGTGCTATAAAATTAAATAAAATAAAATTACATAGTGATGTGCCTGGAAAATAGATAAAACTGCCCCTTTGAGGTTGTAAAAAGTTACACTTTCAGAACCGCTAAAAGCCATTTTAACGAGATGACAGGGGGGAAAAATAGTGCCAAAGTAATAAAATCCCAAATTAAGTAAGTTGTCCAACTGTGCGTTTTAACAGCAGCTTTCCTTTTCAGGAGACTCTGATGACGCAGCACCTCTGAGCTCGTCTCTGCTCTCCTCCACGCCTCCTCAAGTGTCCCCCGCTTTTAAAGAGGCTTCGCCGACACCGCCGCCTTCTCCCTCCATCAACACCAGCTTCTGTGCTCTCAGGTTTAGAGTTAATTGAGAAATCTTGCAGTGTCTGCTTTTACAAAAAAAAAAAAAAGCTGGTTGACATAAAGTTGCCTGTCTCTCAGCACTTCCAGCAGCCAGGCGGAGCTGATGGGCCTTCAGGTGGATTACTGGGTGGCTCCGATGGAGAGGAAGAAAGACGTGGAGAAGCGGGACTCCTCCTCCAAAAACACTTTGAAGTGCAATTTCCGCTCGCTGCAGGTCAGCCGGCTTCCACCAGGGGGCGCAGAGCCAAGCCCCCAGCCCACCATGTCTATGACTGTTGTGACCAAGGAGAAAAATAAGAAGGGTGTGTCTCTTATTGCTTTTTTCATTATTTTAATAAGACAATGCTTAAAATCAGGTCTTTTACTTCAAATGTTATGTTTTAAGCCTTGCAGAAAGCAGGCTGACTCTGAATGCCTCTGTTCCTAACAATGTGGATGTCTGCTGTCGCCTTCTCGCAGTCATGTTTCTGCAGAAGAAGAGCAAAGACAAGGAGGTCGAGTCGAAGAGTCAAGTGATCGAAGGCATCAGTCGCCTCATCTGCGCTGCCAAGCACCAGCAAACCATGCTGAGAGGTCAGATTATCTGCTGTTGCTTTTGCTTTTCTCTTTATTATTACTTAGAAATTGTGGAGTACTCATTACTTTTAAAGATTTTGAACATACTTAGAAAGTCCAGAGAATACAAGATCAGGAGTTTCTAGTTTATTTGCTTTAGATCAACGTTATTAGATAATTTTTCTTCTTTTGCTCTTGTCTTTGGTTTTTTTTGTTTGTATTTCCTGTTTAATTCACGTAAAGCACTTGTTGCTGAAAATGTGCAATATAAATAAAATTACCTTACCTTTTATTTTTAAAATTGTTTTTAAGGAAGAGCTTGTTAAATCATACAACAAAGTGACAAATAAATGAATAAAATCACTGTTAAAATGATTTTATTTGGCCCTTGAACACAAATCCAGAATCATTAAAAAACAGAAACTAACTGATGGCCCAAATGTGGAAATTGTCTGTTTTTTTGTTTGTTTTGTTTTTGTTTTTTAAGCTCTTTTTATGACTTTTATGGTACAGATTTCATAAGGATTTTGTTTGTTGTTGAGCAAGTAAAACTGATTTAAAAAAAAAATCACAGTAAGTATTTTTTTTATTTAATGAATTTCAAGTTCAAAGTCAAAAATAATTAATTGATCCCAAAGGGAAATTAAATATTCGACAATAAAATATTGTGACGAGCCAGTAGGTTAAATTTTCCAGTGTCCAGTAGAGTAGATAAGATTCTTGTTGTAAACTATTAAAAACAGTTTTTATGTCATTAAATAATTCCATTTCAAGGTGTAACTATGTTACTTACTCAAAACTAACAAGATACTTTCTGTGTTGTTTCTAGGAAGTCGTTATGAACACCATAGAGAGAGAACTAGATTGTTTTTCACTCTAGAGCAAATTGAAAAACTAAACTAAAACACAGCCCAGAATACGTTTCTTCATGGCTGGTTTTGTGTTTTCTCCACAGTGCTGATTGATGGAGTCGAGTGGAACGATGTCAAGTTTTTCCAGCTAGCAGCTCAGTGGTCCTCACATGTCAAACACTTCCCCGTCGGGATTTTTGGGCACACTAAGGGCCCGTACTAGCAGCACCTTGAAAAGAGACTGAAACAAGGAGGACAGCCCCTTTGACCCCTGTGCCAAGATTTTAACCCCCTGCCTCCTTCATTTTACTCTGCTGTCTTAAGTTAAACTGCCGCTCTCCACTGTTGCATTTGTCCGATTATTTAATATTCCGTTTTGTTTTTTTTATTTATGCAAAGCTGCCAGGTGAAAATGACTTTACCCTGCTTAAAAAGCTGCTGATGTTTTGTAGACCTTTGAGAAAGTAATCTTCATAAAAGGCTTTTAACCTTTAACATGTTGAGTGAGTCATCAGGTAGGACCTGTTTTATTTTTATTTTTTGCTGTTGTTTTATTTAATGTTTGTATTTTTTTAAGGTTTGTATTAAACCAGCAAAATTATTATAGTACATAAAACACATACACACACAAAAACACAAGAGAAGCTGCCATGGAATGAGATGCTCTTACTTTCAATTCAGGTTTTTTCCCCAGGTTTTCTTTGCCGAGAAGTAAAAAAAGAAAAAAGATAACTTGCTCGAGTAGCCTGATGTTGATGTAAAGTCAGGTAATTGAGCTGTCATTAAGAGATTTTCTTTCACTCCATACAAACTTCTGTATTTTGTATTTCTACCTCTAAAAATGAACTCAAAGTATGTCAAGTGTTAGGAACAAAAATAAATTAAAACAAACATTGGAATTCGTTAACATTCAAAAGGTAATGAACAAATAAGAGGCTTCAAGTGCCTGCCAGAAGCCTCCCAGCCACCAGGGGGCAGCGAGTACTCACAAGAATGATACAACTTTTTGCCAGCTCTGGAATGATATTATTGGCAGCAAATTAGCTTAGCATAGCATAAAGAAATCCCAAACTGGCAAATTTTAAAAATTCGCTTTATAAAGTTCTGAAGTTTAACTTTATGTGTTGTATCTTAACAGCTGTATTACTAAGCTAATAGCCACTGACTACAAAAACACGGCTACGGAAAGAAACATCCTTCCACCATATTAGACTCGCATGACCCAGAAATATGAAGTTTTGATGTAATTGGTAAAATTGGAAGAATCCTAATCTTCGGTGGCATAAATTCTCATCTAACTGAACCTGGGTGTACGTTCAAAAATGTCTGACTATTCCTTTGAGTTTTCTTGTAAATGGGAATTAGTTGTAGAATGGTCAATCTTTACCTCTAAGCTGTTTAATCCTCCTTCAAGGGAAAGTTAAGATTTTTTGTAATAAAGTTCTGGAAAGTTATCAGTCATATACCAATTAGTTTGTAGAAAAGAAAATACATTTGCAGGACATAAATGCTAGCGAACTAGCTAGGTAACCAGACGAGCCCCCTGTTTTAGCTGATTTCGTCCATTTAAACAACTCGTACTACGTTATAAAGTACTGCGCTTTATTAGGGAATTTTAAAATTACATTAGCGAAAACTACCAGCCTTATGAATCTGTTAGTGTATTTAATATTAGTCTAACAAATTCAGTTTTATTTGTTTTTAAATGGGACAATGCAGATCAGTGAACATCTACATGTAAATACATGAGATTATTACCAAGTGCAGAAATTCCCTCTTTAGTCACAAAAACATTCACTCTTGCTTGATGCTCTTGGTTGTAGGTTCTCCATTTTAAGATGTAATATTCATTATTGTCAGTCACTTGCATTTTAGTTTTAATCTCAGCACAGGACATGTTTTAATACATGTATGGCCCTGCGTGCTTTTTTTAAAAAACTGTAATCTGGTTTTTAATCTAATCTTTAGCATATTCCTTCTTCCTCATTGAGTGACTTTTGGGCTCACTTTCACAGTTTGTTTTTCTCGTTCTGCTCCACATTTTTCCACAAGTAGCCTCGCTGATTTCTTCAAATATTTCAGTAATGACCCAGCAGCGTGTTTGAAGAACACCTTTAAAAGCACATCCACAAGTAACCTATCCGAAGCTTAAAAAGCGGCGACTTCATCACTTAAGCTCTTTCAAGTTATTTAAAGGTGTAGGTAGTAAACTTAATGCAAGTAAGTTTCTAGTTTTACCAGTGGAGTTGTATGCTTTACATTTTCAGTTTGAGTTGTTTGAAATAACTAAAATCAGCCAAAACAGGGCATGCATTCACAAAACTTCACTTTCAAAAAAATCTGAACTATCCCTTTAAGACCAGCACTCCTTCGCACTGCGTAGCTTTTTGCTGAAAGCAAAGACTGATTGTTTTTAGGGGTTTTCTGCGGCCAACGCGAGTCTGTTCGTCACAGCTCTCAGCCTGTGTGCTCTGCTACTTTCTAACGTTAGAGGTGAATGTATCAAAAGGTTACCTTACTGTAAAGCACTTTTAAACGTTTGTGTAATTTAGATTAGCGTAAAATCTCTCCCCCTCCCCCCACCTCCTCCCAGGGAACCTGCAGGTAAACAACCGGCTGGCTGCTGCGAGCCACCAGAGCTGAACAGCAGCACAAACGAGTGGCGTCGTCGTTTATATGCAAAGCTAGCCAAGCCGCTGTATCCCATCTCTGCTGTGTACTATTAACACATTAATATGCTCGGTGCGGGGCCTAAATGGAGTATCGTAGAGTTTAGTTCAAATATTCTAAGTTTAGAGCAGATTGTGTACGTAGTGAATGTCTGAAGCTTCTCTTCGAGTTTAGCTGCGCGCCCAACACACTTTTTGCCTCCAAATTGTTACTGACTAGAAGTTTGATCATAACCCTCGTCATTTGTTTAATAAGTGCCTAAATTGCATAATTTGACAAATCAGTATAAGTAACAATCCCTGCCTACTATGGTGCTGATGAGTCTGGGCCCAAGAGAACTTAAATAAAGTCCAACACAAACGAATAGTTACGTCTGTTCACGTGTGCGATGCTAAATCGCTTTCTAGCCACTTGGCTCGAAGTAAAATAAACCCCTACTGTTGAGAAAACCTTTGTTGTTTTTTCTTTTTCTTCTTATCTGTGTAAATATATTTTTATTTTAAGTGTTGTCTCAGAGAAAGCTTCTCAAGACTGAAAGTTGCTTAAAGACTACCACTGTAATCCCAAAAATTGGGAATAATAAAACTACTATACACACTAAGATTGACTTCTTGTTTCCTTTGTTTCTGTTTTATGCTCAGGGGATTTTATGTAATTCGTCTGCCCATGTAGCCATTATCTAAGCAAGTAAGGTCGCAGGGGTTTTATGTAATAACATTTTTTAAAAAGTGATAAAATAAGCAGTGTACTACACCATATTTTGAAAAGCAGAAGCTGACAAAATCTGACTCCTGACTCTAAGGACCTCAATAAAGTGTTACAGCCAAAAATATCAATGGGATTTTATGTGATAGAAGTTAGTGTTTAAAATCCTTTAAAAAATGTTTTAAGAACATTTGTACCGAGACTTATTTTACTCCACCCTTCAGAAATCACCTAATTGGTAATTAGTCCAAGGAGTTGATGGGAAGACAATTACAGATGAAGTTTTATCAAGATATATTATGGTGATTATGTACCATTGTGATAATAATAAAACTATTTATTACCTTTTTTAGGTGATTGTTTGGCTGTGAGTGCATGACTCAGCAGTCCTAGCCTCACAAACACAAATACAGCTCTTGAAATGATTCCCACTTGTAATTAGGACACCACTCACAAAAATAGAATTATTTTTAAAATAATCCTATTTAAAAATTTAGCTGTATTTATTGGTGCACCTTTACTGAACAAACTGTAGGGGAATTAGTAACAATCCTGACAATAGAACAGTTTTAGGGTTTATTAAATATCAATAAATGAAGTTTATCGTGACAATAAATCAAAAATCTTATGAGAAGTTTCTCACAATAAATGATAAACGATATGATAAATGGCCACCCCTACCCTGCGTAAATAATTTAAATTTGCATGTATAAAATGGGAAGAAAAAATATATACATTTTTTTGTCTTGAAAAATAATAATAAAAAAGAGCTTTTTTATCGCTAAATTGCAAAGGTAATATATGAAATAAAAGGTTGTGTATAGTGATCATGTTCATAAAAGTATGTTAATGAATAATATTTTTTTGTTCAACATTAGGAGTATTTTGTGTCCAAGGTGGAGGAGAAATTGAAAGAACCTCCAATGGTTAAAAAAATGTGAAAAGTGAGGATGTTTTGTCCGGATTTTAATGCCTTTGTTTTGTTTGTTTTTTTATTTGTTTTTTTTTTTGTTTGTTTGTTTTTTGTTGTTGTTGTTGTTGTTTATTATTACTTGCTACAGTTTGGTGGACCACCGGATGACAGCGGAGGGGAGGCGGGGGAGACACGAAGCTGCTCCCAGAATACCCAGACCAAGCGGGCAGAGGAGGTACGAAACAACGTCGACATCAGCGGACACGCAGCCCATATCCACCAGGATGTAGAGCCAAACCAGCAAGAGCAGTCGTGCGCCACATCTACCCATTTACATAAGCAGATGTATCGGGTGGAGTGGTGGAGTTAAAAGGCCTGTTTCTTTTCAGCGTGGTCAAAATGAAGGAGCTGAAGGGCTGCGGTATGCGCTGTTCAGTGGGCTTTCTGTCCCGCAGAGAGCTGACCGGACAGCCGCTCATGAAGGATGAATTCCAGAGACGGAGGCTGGCAGGCTGCACCAGCCTCTACAAGAAAAATTTGGAGGGCCATTTTGGCTGCGTCAACGCCATTGAGTTCTCCAACAACGGCGGAGAATATCTGGTGTCTGGTAAGTTGGCGAAGCCTGGCTGCAGTTTTCCTGCTAGCATGCTAACAGCGGCTGTCAGCTGCTTCCTGGGAGAGACTCCGCTGCTAGCCTAGCTTAGCTTGTTTTGCTAGCTAGCAAACATTAATCTGAGCACTCTGCAGCTCACAACACTGCTACCCCATGTCAGTCTTTTAAATTACGTGTTTAATTTCTAAACTCCACGTTTCTGAGCGAGATTTGTGTAATAGCAACGACCTTTCCTTAAAATGACAACACTGTTTAGCTCCACAGAAGGTAATAAACAGTCATCTGGCCCAGTGTGACAGCTTGTGGTTGGCCGTTCGCTGTTTACCTTTGGAGCTGCGGCTTGGAAACCGCTTTATTGTGGCTTAATTCAGAGTGCATCATTGACTGCGCTCAATTCAGGACTACAGTCGAGCCCCGTGGCCGTGTCACTGACACTGGCATCAAAATGAGTATTGTTAGCGCATTAAGTTGCTCCGCAGTGTTTACATCAGGTTTCCTGATTAGTTTGGAAAAGTACGGCCTTTATTAAACCATTTTCCAACGCCGGATAGGTAGAAGCAAATTAAGGGAAAGTAATGCTATTAGCAGACTATTTCCACCTGTCCTTTCATCCCTGAAGTTATAAATTTATTTCTCCTTACAGCTGGTGGTTTTTGCAGATTTCATAATTAAACCCATTGTGCAGGTCAGGCTCTGGTGTCATCACTTAATTAAACTTCAGTAGGCTGAACAACTGGTAACTGTGCCTCTTTACAACAACACATTTTTCTGGACGATAAATTGTCCCAGAAATCATCACGATAAACGATAACGTTGATGTTTCGAGACCATTTTCAAGTAATACATTGATAATAGGATCAATACTGCAAGTTTACCTTCTCAAAGACTAGTAAACTTTCCACTCCACACTGGAATTGGAAGACATTTTAAATATCCAAAACACAACAACAAATAAAAGGAAAATATAAACCACACACAACCAAAACCACAAATAAAATGGTTCATGAAGTCTCTTAAAAAAATGTTAGTGAGCAGAATAAGAAGCATCAAGCTCATATTAATTTATTGTGCGATCAGTTGCTTATTGCTGTGTTGTGACGTTGCCTCTTTTGAGAATTAAAATCTGTTTGTGCGAAACATCTTTGTCCTTATTTTTCTGCACATCAGGAGGAGATGACCGGCGTGTGCTTCTGTGGGATATCGAGAAAGCCATCCACTCCCATTCCAAGCCGGTGAAACTGAAGGGCGAGCATCTCTCCAACATCTTCTGCCTCGCCTTCGACAGCTCAAACTCAAAAGTCTTCTCCGGCGGTAAGGCGAGCGCAGACTTGATGGCAGACGCACAGACGAAAAAAACATGTACACACGCTCTTCTGATAATGTGTTTGGACCCAGACATGAAAAGCAAAGCCTCAGGCCTGAATTCAGGCTACTGTGTCACCAATCGCTCCTGCTTTTAATTTTAGCCAACGTGAAGCTGAATTTTTAGCCAAAGTTCAACGCTGCCAGAGACGGAGCATTTCAGCCTTGAAAAAAGCCCCGACACGAGATACGCAGCCATCCAATTGTCATGTTTAAGCAAACTTTTGAAATGTTGGAAAAAAGAGAATAAAATAAAATAAAAGACAAATTAGATGCGTTTCCAAACCAGATGTTGATGCTACAGGAACAGGAAGTAGAGATTTTTCTTGCCTCTGGTAAGGCAGAGACTCACAAGTGGATGGGAGAGTTGTTGCGTCAGAACTTATTTAGCAAATGTATCTCCATCTCCTTACTTTGTGTGTTAACTTTTTTTTTTTTTTTTTTTTGGAAAAGCCAAAAACCACCTCAAGGGAACGTGAAAACTTTTTTGCGAAGACGAGAAATGTGCTTTGAATTTTGCCATTTCCTTCCACTGTTAGTGATGCGATATTCAAAATGCGCTAAAAACAAAAAAACACTGATGAAAACATAAATGTGTTTATTACATCCGGCGCAAACTACAATGAAGTTTTGTTTCAAATATATGAGTTTGATTTGTTTTTTTAATGGGGAACCACACATTTTGAAAGCTTTGCAGCCTTTGTTTTCATAAACCTGTAATTAAAACCCACTCATCCACTCATTTGTGTGCTTTTTCGTCTCCCAGGAAACGACGAACAGGTGATTCTTCACGACGTGGAGAGGTGGGTACAACAAAAGTCCAGGACTCTTTGTTTCTGAAGCACTTTTCTGCCGTATTAAAGCGTCCGGCTGATGCGTCACACTGCTGATTTTAATTAACCTGTGGCCGACTGTTGCTCCTGCAGTCAGGAAACTCTGAACGTGTTCCTGCATATAGACGCTGTGTACAGCTTGTCCGTCAGCCCCGTCAACGACAGCATATTTGCGAGCTCGTCCGACGACGGCCGCGTTCTGATCTGGGACACCCGGGAGCCGTCGCACGGAGGTGAGGACGATTAAATCGGAGCTGTCGCTATGGAATGTTTTATTTTTAATCGCTGTAGAGCTCCTAAAAAACATTTGGAGAAGTCTTACTTTTAGCGAATCTTTTGTAAGCATCTGAAGCGAAATATTGCTTGAAGACGCAAATCCTCACTTGATATTAAATATTGTGCGAGCTTGCTCTTTAATTGTTGTGATAACAAGCTGCTGGACAACAAAATGAAATGCAGTTGTGTTAACTTGGCGAGGCTTAACAGTGTTAACGTACAAACAGGATGCATCACCTTTCACTTCTATTTTAGAAACCTTCCTTGTGACCGAGTCGGTCTGATAATAACTCTGACCAGCCGGCCTTTGAGCTGCGTTGTTATGTTGGCCTATTAATGTTCGCCACCGAAAGGTGTTAACGCAGCGTCCATCCCAAGATAAGTTTCACCCAACTGAATATTTTCAGGACCGCCTTCAGCTGTGATCATGGTACGTTTTGAGGGCTGGACTTGGTTTCATCACAATACTTTGTGATAACAATAAAAGTGACAATAGGAACTATTTATCACCTTTTATTAGGTAACTGTATGACTGTGTGTCACAGTAATTACAGCCACACAAACACAAATACTGCTCTTGAAAAACATTCCCATAATGCACTTCTTCATGACACAAGTCACGTAAAGAAGTGTGGTTTGTATCACTGAACTCCACCCGGTAACTGCGTCTAATCATATTTTCAAATGTGTTTATGTTTTTTGATATTCGCTTGTTGAACAAAGGGAGAAAATTTGTAAAAAAAAAAAAAAAAAAAAAAAAAGCATCCCAAAAATGAAAATATTATAAGAAATGTATCACAATAAAAGATAAACGATGCGATAAATGCCCAAGCCAATATTTCAATAAACCAGAGCTGAATTTCTTTCTCCCTTTTTTTTTTTTGCCTTGGCAAACTGAAGTCCTTAACAAATCTTGCCAAACTCGGCTTTCACCATCAACATGAACACTTTATAGTGACGAAACATGACGGTGGTGGTGGCAGTGTCATGCTGTGGGAATGCTTTTCTTTTACAGTGAATAGTGAAGCTGGTGTAGTTACATTTAGCTACCACCGGCCTGCAGACGTCTCGAAAATTGGGCAAAAACCCAGGAAAATAACGATTAACATTCAGCCAAAGTTGCAGTGGAATGGTTCAGATTTGCTCATATAAATTTGCCAGAATGTCCTAGTCAAAGTCCAGAGCGGAATCCAGGTCAGAACCTGTGGCAGGGCTTTACTATGGATGTTTATGGATGCTCTCCATCCAGACTAACTGAATCAGACCTTTGTTGTGAAGAAATAAAAAGAGTAAACATTTCAGACTTTACATGTACAAAACTTGTGGAAGAAATCTTTAGTGGTTTCAATTTGACAAAAACAAATTAATATGTTTCCAAATCACTGCATGTGTTGTTTTTCTCTTTCTCATTTCTGTAAAAATCTTCGTACTACATGAATAGACTCTTTCTCGGAGAGACCAAAGCGACAGTTGTACCTCTCACCGCTTTGTGTCTATTTATTTTAACCCCCGCAGAGCCGTTCTGCCTGGCTAGTTACCCTTCAGCCTTTCACAGTGTGATGTTCAACCCTGTGGAGCCTCGGCTGCTGGCCACGGCCAACTCAAAGGAAGGAGTTGGACTGTGGGACATTCGTAAACCACGCAGGTGAGACGTCTGTCTGCTTGCTGTGGGTTGATCCAGCAAAGAACACACTTCATTCTGGAGGAGAACCGGATTTAATTGCATGAAATTGTTACACAAACTATTGTCTGCGTGTGTCGGAAACGCAACCTCATCTGGATTTTCGTTTAGTGATTCGGGTCTGAATGTTTTGGGTTTTTAACCCAAACAACGTTAGCTGTCCAATTTAAATATTCTCACAACCCTTTAAGTTATGAAAGTGATGCCAGTCAGAGCTGCGCCCAGTTTAAACAAGAACTTTTTCCACATTGAGATACAAAAGGTACCTGAAAGATTCTCAGATCACAAGAAATAAAAATCTCTGCTCTGGTTTAACAAAGGAGCTTCTGGATGTGATTTCCAGGCATTATGTTTGGAGGATGCATTTTTAACTATGTCCACCAGAGGTCGCTGTTTCCCCACTGATGAACCACTGCCAGGCCTCTCGCTCCAGCTTCTATTTCGTTCCTGTAAACAAACCGTTTTACGTTTCTATTACTACAACTGAATTATCTCTAATTCAGAGTTATTTTGAATGATGTAGAAAAATAATCATATTAAGGCCTAAATCCCATATCTAATTCAGTTCTGGGTTTTGTTTCCCTTTTTTGTCCACCGCTTTAATAAAGTGAGAAAATAAACATGCAGCTGTAACGCGCCGTTAGCGTCACTTTAGCTTCATGCTAAGCCATTATTTTTGTGCACCTTTACAGCCCTGATCCCAAGGCTAGTATGAACTGATGCATGAAACATCTAATCATCCTCTCTTACACCCAAAAAAAGTCAGAAATGAAACAACCAAAACTTCCAAATTTAAGTGGCGTATTGAGCCGTTTTCTTAGCATCTGTCAGCTACACTTTGTATTACTCCATTCACTATCAAGAAAATTGAATCTATGAATTATTCATTGGTGTGTAGTCAATAATTTTAAAGCTGTAAAATCTCATCAAAACTGTTGGCAGAAGTGGGTAGTAGTTTGCTTTGTGACGTTTCGAGCTCTGTCTTCCCTCCGTGCCTCGCAGCTCTCTGCTGCGCTACGGCGGCAGCATGTCCCTGCAGAGCGCCATGAGCGTCCGCTTCAACAGCACGGGCACGCAGCTCCTGGCCCTGCGGCGCCGCCTGCCGCCCGTCCTCTACGAGCTGCACTCCCGCCTGCCCAGCTTCCAGTTCGACAACCAGGGCTACTTCAACTCCTGCACCATGAAAAGCTGCTGCTTTGCAGGCGACAAGGACCAGGTGAGTCAACAAGTCATAAACCGAAGCAGCGCCAGAAAATATGTGCATGAAATCCTATACAGAACGAGTAAATGTTTCCATTTCACGGACATGCAAAAGGAATTAAACCGAAGTCCTGCCTGTGATAAATTACCAAGACGTGATGGATTTTATCCTCCTGTTCTTCTACAATACTGTCTAGCTAAGTTGTGAAAATCTCGTCTCTGTCAGATACTTTTCACTCATTACTGAATTAACGCAGCCTAAACGTCGAGTTTTTGAGTTTTGAACAGTGACAGACATGCCTGAGGTTTGGCTAAAAGCGGTTTGACCCTGACCAAGATGAGGAATGGCTGGATTTTTCTGTTGGTATCTGAGCTGCACTCCATTTTTCAGTAACTTCCTCAAACTCTGCAGGCAGCTGAAGATTTTCTCAGTATGGTGCTGAAGCAGACAGTGATTGATGGGAAGAACAGTGGGGGGGGGTCCTTTTGGGGTACAGCATTCCTACCGGCCGCGTCTTCTGTCCATCTGAGGCAGAGGCGCAGGTGTTGCAGGTTAAAGCTCCTTCCTGTGCCGTCCACTGAAACTCATTTAGCTAACCTGTGTGGCTCAGTTTCCTGTGAAAAACAGAGATTTTTATTTTATACGCCACAACGTCGCCGTGACTTGGGGTGGATTTTCTGCAAACACGAGTGAAACGGTGATGTGGAAGGAAAATGATACACAGTTTTCAAAGTGTTTTAGAAACCAAAATCTGTTTTGTGTTGTGTACGTCAGTGTTGCATCACAGTTATTAACGTTTAAATGTGCAAAATGTAACAACCATAAAAAGACGTTGGTTTCAGTATTTTTTGAGCTATAATGTTTGATTCATGCTTACGCCTGCCGCTATAACAAATTGTTCTGGACGATAAATTGTCCCAGAAGTTATTGCGATAAACGATAATATTGTTTTGAGACCATTTTCAAGTGATATGTTGGTAGTAGCATAAAAACATGTTTATTTTAAATTGAAATATCCAAAATAAATAAATGAAACAACACTGGAAATTAAGAATTAGGTCTCTGTAAACAAATTTGTCCTTCAAAAAAAAAGGGTAGTTTAGACCAAAGTACCAGACTGAAAACTTTTATCCTCAAATTTTTAGTAGGAAGCGAGAAAAGAGAAAATCAATAAATCATACAAATGGAAATCATTGAGTTTATCACATGATTAATTGATTTATTGCTTATTATGACAGCCCTGATCATGCCTTTTTTCCAACTCTGATTGTCAGTAATGTATTTAGCCTGTTGGATTACAATTGTGTAACCATGGCAACAAAGTAGGACTGGACAATATTACAAAATTTTCCAATGGCGACATCGAAAAATGTTCCTTTTTCCTCTTTCTCTCATCTGTGCTTCCATCAGGTTGTTTTAAATTATATGTTTAGGCACCTGTAGGTATTACATTAGCATGAAACATGCAAGTTCATAACACTTGGTGTGCATTAGCCAAGAGTTATTGGCTAATAATTATCTATAATCCCCTCACTCATGTAGAGATACGTTTTTAATATCTGGTGCAACATGTTTGGCTTTCTAACTGTACGACCAAATAGAGGTTTAAAGAGAAGCGGCAAAAGCAAACGAGGTGGATTAGCGGTGCATGGCAGCACCTAATGGCTGCGTTCAGGACATGTTACTGTGGAAGCATGTCTTCAGTCAGAGCCTTCTTTGGATTTGTTGCGAGACTGACTGTTGGTGGAGATTCTTCTCACCCGCAGCGTCGACATTCACAGCAGTTCTGAAGATACTCGGATGATACGAGTTACGACAATGTTTGAATTTATTTGGGAATATTTAGTTGAACTGAATCGCTTTTTATGCCCACACTTGCTGTAGATTGTAAAGATGAAGATAGTAGAGGTCAAGAAGAGCAGGTGGAACATCGAAAAAAACTATTAACAAAAATATGCAATCGTGGTTTCACTTTGATGCTCCTAAAAACAAGCAACCAGAGCTGCAACGGCATATGAAGGCATAATTACGAGTTCAAACGGTCCAAACAAAGTCCAGATCCGAACTTGAACATTTATTCTACAAAGTAGCGATGCAGGTCGACTGAAAACAAATGCACGCCACACTTTTCAGCTTTTCATTTCAGACTTTGCAGTTTCCTTCCACGGTTTTCCTTTTCGTTGGTCCCAGTAGAAATGAATCAAACCGTGTTTGTGTCCTCTTAAAGCCGTGAAACGGAGATCAGGAGGATATTTTCAGAGGCAAATTGAACAAATTCTTCTCAAGTCATTGAGCAACAAAATTGCAAAAAGTATTTTTGGCGTTTTCACTTCCTGTCAGACGGGCCTGGAGACATTCCTTCCCTCAGTGTTACATGTGTCTAAAAGAATGTGAAGCCCACATCGACCCTGTCAGAACTTCCTCCGATAGAAACGGTTTAAGTGAAACCATCTGTTCATAAAACCTAATAACGGTTCAGGCAGCGAGCAGGAGCTTTGTTTAGGCCATGACACGTGAAGTCTGAGTCTGATTGCAATCTCAACACTCTGATTAGATCTGCTGGGTTTCTGCTTCGTCTTCTCTCTCTGGATTTATCTGCTTTTTACTTGCTTTCCTAGTTTCTCTCCCTTTTGGTGAAGTTAAGACTCAGTACTTTATTTTTTTCTCTCTCCTCAGTACATCTTGTCTGGATCAGATGACTTTAATCTGTACATGTGGAAAATCCCAAACGACCCTGAAGCAGGTGAGTTGTTGGTTTGATTTCCCAGATTCCAGGTTGATTTTTCACATTCCTGCTTGAAAACGTTACCAGAATCCTGCGGTGGGGGATTGTTTACCGAGCGCAAGAAACACCTGCAACAGCAATATTATTTCTTATAAAAGAAGAAAAGACATAAACATACTGATAATGATTTGGGACATCATTGAGATTGTCTATGCAATTATTTTTGGATCAGAAAAAAAAAAGGAGGAGTCAAAAGGTTTTCAAAGAAAATGCTAAATCAGTTTCAGATTTTCTAAATTACATTGCATATTTATTTACCTTCTATGCTAAAGTTTCTTTTATTTTACTAACTTACTAAATGTGTTTTTTATTGTTTATTCTACAAACTATGATCAACACACTGGTAGAGTTATGATAAATTTTCACAATAAAATAACGATTTTTAATTGCTCACCTTTGTGTGTTTTAACCACGAGACACTATTATTTATTATTTAGTAATTCTTCAGTTTTTCTTTTCGTCATGTTTTTTCTATGTAAAAAACATGTACATCATTTAATAAAGTCAATTGTGCAACAGGAAGATCATATATTTATATATTTAGCATATGGTCGTGTCGTGACGCTGAGCCTTCTGTCCCAGGCGGGCCCGGTCGCGTGGTGAACGGAGCCTTCATGGTTCTGAAGGGCCACCGCTCCATTGTGAACCAGGTTCGCTTCAACCCTCACTCTTACATGATCTGCTCCTCCGGAGTCGAGAAAGTCATCAAGGTGAGCAAAGAAACATCTCTGCCGTCGTTTTAGGAGTCGAGTTTCGTCGTTCCCTGTTGAGGAGAATCTTTTCGTTCAGTCAGTTTGATTGACGCGTTAAAGAAACTTTTGCACTTTGACAGTAATCTTGTCCTTCAGAGAGGCAACGTCACCATCAACGCTACACATGGACTAAACTGAGATTCTTACGTTTCCTTGAATAAAAATACCATGTTTTCAAAGTAGTATTGGCGTTTGCACAAAATATTTTGTCATTAATTGCTTTTATTTCATTGTTGTTGCTGCTGTTAAAATAATGCAATCGGTTGGTTATTACTAATATATTAATTTGATTTATACCATATATGTTGTTTTAATGGTCTCAAGCAAAAATGTAGCACATTGCTAAATTAATATCAATAGGCCTATAACGATGACAAACTTTACTGGACGATAAATTGTTCCAGAACTTATTGCGATAAACGATAATATTGTTGCTTTGAGACTGTTTTCAAGTAATAAAGGTGCAATAATGCAAGAACAGATTCTCAATGATCAATAAACTTTAAATTCTAATGAACATTTAAACAAATATAAACAAAGTATCCAAAAATAAAGAAAACAACAAATAAAATGAATTATGAAGTCCTTGTAGACAAAATTATCTTTAAAAATAAAGGGATAGTTGAGCTGAAAGCACCAGACTGAAGACTTTTATCATTCAGTTTCTAGTAAAAAGAGAAAAACAATAAATCAAGCAAATGAAAATTAGTGAGTTTCTTTTAATTTATCATGCGATTAATTGGTTTATTGTTTATTGCGACAGGCCTAAATATTAGTTTAGCAAATAAACTTTCTAAGACAGTACACAATATTTTATCGTTTTACATTGCCTTATTATGTATAGTGACAGTATAATGAGCCTTAATTTAAGAGTGACAGGTAGTGAGTGGTACTTTAGGTTTCAGAATGTCTGAATAATTTTTGCAACCTGACGGTTTTCCAAGCCGCCAAATTACAAGAAATCTCCTGAAGTGTGCGTCTCCAGGTTGACACCAAACGTCTGGGACAACATATCATCCAGGAAAATCTGTTTTTGTGACGTGACTAAGTGTCACATAGGAAAATCATTTCTGGTACACCACGTCCATTCTCAATTTCCAGTGTAAATGATCACCTGTTCCTATAAAAATCAGCAGTTTAAAGGTTGGTAAAAATGGTTTTTGCTTGAACCACTATGATGATTTCCAGGTCAAAGTCCATTAAGAAGAAAAGTCCTTTAGTCTTTGTCTTACTCAAATTAGCTGTTAGCTTCAGGTTCATTAAGAGTTTTACAAAAAAGACGTCAAGCATTGTGTACTTCGAAGCTAAAGTATTAAAGGTGGACTTGGCGATGTCGTCTCGTTGCTCTTCAACGTTTCCGTCTTACCCAGGTGTGGAGTCCGTACCGGCAGCCCGACAGCGAGGGGGATCTGGAGGGCCGGGTGGAGGACCGCTCCCGCAGCCTCTACAGCCATGAGGAGTACATCAGCCTGGTGCTCAACAGCGGCAGCGGCCTGTCCCACGACTACGTCAGTCAGTCCATAGAGGAGGACCCGCGCATGATGGCCTTCTTCGACTCGTTGGTGCGCCGGGAGATCGAGGGCTGGAGCTCGGACTCCGACAGCGACCTCAGCGAGGAGGCCATCATGCAGCTCCACGCCCGCGGCCGCCGCTCCACACGGGCCGCATCAGCGGCTCCTGTCATCGCCTCGGCTGCCGACCGCCGCACCGACTCTGACAACTCCTCGTCTTCCTCGTTGGCGGGACCCGACGCCTCAGGCGGTGAGGACCGAGCCGCCGGGGAAGACGGGGAGGAGTGTCCCAGGAGACAGAGGAGACGCCCACAACACCAGTCGGGCTTCTTGGCCAATGAGGACTCAGACTCCAGTGAGTTTTGGCTTGACCCGATGCCCCGACCTTGCTCGCCAAGCCCCAGAGAGAACTCCACGCTCTCCAGCCCCAGCAACTCTCCGTCGCTCCCCGCCGAGGCCTCCAGCTCCTCCACGTCCACCTCCAGCTCCAGCAGCGACGATGAGGAGCGCCGCAGCGCCGTCCGACGCCAGAACGTGGTGAGGCGGCGGCGCATGAACGTGGTCTCCAGGGCCGGAAACCGACCCGAGTCGATTCAGGCTCTGTTCTCAGCCATCGACTCGTACAGCTACCCGTCGATCTCCGTCGACGACCTGTCGTCCTCCTCGTCAGATGACGAGCCGAACTCCCTGGAGATCAAACCCCGGGCTTCCGCTTCCAGAGAGGAGGAAAAGCGCCTGAGTCCATCGGAGTTCGTGTGTCTGAGTCCGGTGATGTCTCCGGAAAGTCAAGACAACAATGGGAGTGACAGGACTGAGCAGGGAGGGCGCTCCGTCGCGTCGCCTCGGTTACTGGATGAACTCGGCAGCCCTAATGGCGGAGAAGCCAACGACGTCTCGACTGTCGCGGACGGCGTCTCTCAAAGCCGACGTAGTCCGGGCGTGAATGGGCAACACAGACCCGTCACGCCGTCCAATCAGCGCGCGTCCTCGGAGTCTGAGGACGAGATCGGAACGCTAGCCGAAGAACCCAGGCCGCAGAGGGAGAAGGGCCTGGCGCAGAGCGCTCTGAAGCGGACTCACGTCGGGTCGGAGGAGACCGAGTTGGGCTTGTCGTCCTCCGAAAAGAAGCTAAAGACGTAACAAAAGCCTCTTCTCATTTGTACCCAGAACAAAACTTAGGAAGTGGATTTTTTTTCTTTGAGTTTCTACAACTCTTTTTTTTTTTTCCATTTCGGACTCCTAGTCATGACTCGCATGACCTCACACTGCTAAAGAACAGCTGAGAATGGTTGTTTTTTTTTGTTGTTGTTGTTGAAGAGCAGACAGATTGGACCGTACCTCCATCGTTTCAGTCGAACCTACAGTTTGCATTAAGACATAAATAAGCTGCGTATTGGTACTACATGAGAGGCGTTTATTTTTATGTGACGTCAGTATTCATTTTTTGTTTTGCTTTGTTTTTTTCCCCCCTCCACCACCTCCTCGTGTTCTGATCGCTGCGCCCGGATCCGCAGTTCGGTTCTGCCTCTGACGACTAAAAGAACTCGTGTGCAGCGAAAGCTTTGAGGTTTTTAGTTGAGCTTTGTTCTGATCAGGTTTGTTGTCATTAAGTGTTTCTCAGTTTACGCTGCTCCAGGAAGCCTGAAGAACTGACTCCGGGTCAAACTGTGTTGACATTTTGCTTTGTTTTTGTGTTCTTGATCTGCCTACAGTTACAAATCATCTCACTTGTGTTTTATTGCAACTAAAAAACTGATCTGTGACAAAAAAGAGAAAAACATCAGTGTTTACTTACTTTGATACTCACCAACGATTTGAAATACTTAAGAAATTTTATAAAGGATTCAAGTGTTACTCCACTGAGTCTCCATGGCAACATGATCTTGATCGTAATGGAAAGTTTGTCCAGCTGTGAGGGGAAAAGAGCAGAGTGGTAGCTGATAAAATATTTCATAATTATTTGAATGTAATGTCCTCCAGGGACAAAGCGAATGATTTTAACACACTGTAGGCCAAACACTAGTGACCAGCAACATTTACTGACTGAAATATACAGAAAAAAATTATTTTTACTCTAATAAAAAAGGAATAAATGTAATTACATTTGGCCACTGGGGGGCAGTAGAAACAATATACTGTCGTGGAGATGGTTCTGAATAGTTGGATCATTGGAAATGATGCTAAAAATGAATCGATCAGGATTAAAAAAAATAGTAGTTGTTTTTTTTGGCTGAATCTTTAAAGAGTGAAGCTGGATCCATCAGATAGTGTAATTTAGACACAAAATGAATTTTCTCCAATCTCAAATTAACATTTTTAATCTGTGCCAACTCCTCAGTGAATCTGATATGATGTGGAAAAAGTTTTATTCCCACTGGAGAAGTTTTGAGTGAATTGATGAAGATATTCCTGAGGAAACGCACAAAGCAAATTCTGACCCATCTGGAGGTGAAGACCAGCGTTTGGCTGCCCGTTTCCTGCAGGTGATGGAATCATTCACACTGCGACGCCCAACAGGGGGATGGTTGTTCATAAAGCACATGGCGTCACTGCTGTCTGAGGAAACGGGCATCACTTCTGATGGGTAGAAACTACACATATTGACAGCTATGAAGATGGATAAATTAGGAAAACAATTAAAAGGAGGAGACAGCAGGACAAGTGTAGACAGAAGAAGGGAATGAAAAAAGGAAACGGGTGGATAGATGTGGGAAACAAAGAGGAATGAGAAAACAAGCAAAGAAATGGGAATAGGAAAGGAAAGAATGAAGGACACATGGAAGAAAAGATACAAAGAAGGAGTAAAAGAAGACAAACTGATAACATGAAGAAGAGGGGACAAAAGGGATGACGAAAGTGAAATAAAAAGTAAGGAAAGACATTAGGAAATGGAGGAAAATGGACAGAAATTAGGAAACGGGAAAAACGATGAGAAACAATGTAGGAAGGAAAGAAACGAGTAAAAGGACATGATTTAAAAAAGTAACTTGACTCGACCGTTAGACTACGAAACTGGAAATAAGAACTACTTTCTGTATCTTCCTTTTCCTACACCTGGAATAAAAATAATGACTCAAATTCCATACTTTGGTAGGAATCCTGCAGAGTTTGTGCTTGGTGAAACCAGAGGATAGGTGGGGCAGCGCAGCGCTCGCCCAGGACTCACTTCTTGTTATTCATGCAATCTCAAGCAACATGTAATCTGAAGGAAAAACTTCTCATCAGTCGTGTATTTTATAAATTCCTCACATTCCTTCATTTATGTGCCGAGTCAAAATAATTTCCTCATCTTATAAATATCACATATCGGCAGGAAGTAGCCTTCTTGTAGCTCTGTCATATTGCTCTTCCCACGCCTCTACATGGTCACGTCGAGGGCGACGCAGCGTTAACGAATCTATCTTTATTTATACAGGCGAGGTTAGCCGAGGTTCTCCTCTTCCTCCACATTCCCAACTGGGAGGAGCCCAGTAGAACCACGGCCTTGGAAGGTTTTCCTCCAGAGCAGACAGACGAAACGGTGCAACGTTAATGTTACTTAGAAGGATGAAGATGCACAGAAGAGTTCAATTTCAACACTGCGGCCGGCAGGGCTGATGCTGAAAAGTGGGACTGTACATGCAGAGTTCTGATGTGATCCCACGTGGCGTTTTAACCCAAACAGTGGGAACCATCGCCGCCCCGGCAGCAGTTTTCCATACATGGCTCCAGCCTTAACAGCGATTGAAGAATTCCCCTTCCGAAATGACTGGAATACCTTGGGTGGCTGCCAGAGACCAAACACGACGCGCCAGCTCTTCACATGAGCCTTCGGGGAACCGGCAGGAGCGTTCTCTTCTTCTCCAAACGGCTCCGTTTTGGCGTTAAGAGACATGAAACCAGTCTTTCCAAAAACGGCTCAGGCTTGGATCAGACGGAGAACATATGTTACCAAAAAATTTCACAACTCGCAAAGAGTATTATTGGATTAGGTCTGAACTTTGACTGGGCCATTTTAACACATTAGTTTGCTATGATATCAAACTCTGTAGTTATATAGATCCAAACAAGTCTTTCTCAGCTCCTAACAGATTTTCTTTATATAATTGGGTCCATGCGTCTTTCACATGGACGCATGTGAAAGACGCATGTGACTTTCTTGATCACCTCTGATCAAGAAAGTCATCCCAACATCATGATACTGCCACTACCATGTTCTTTTAGTTTCCCTCCAAGTAGCGTAATAAATGTTAGTTTTGTTCTAACGTGACCAATTGACTTTTTTTCCCCTTCTTCAACATGATTGCTGTTGGGGCTGGACAATAAATCAATAACAATTATATACTGTGATAGACACGTGACCTGTATCAATAGATAATATTCTAATAGAATATTCAATAATTTCACTGAACTCTAATCCAAAAAAACCCAGCATTCTGGGAGTTATAGGCAGAGGAAAAACATCAGCTAAGCAAAGTTGGTGGCATGGACTAACTCACTCGCTCGTTGGTTACCTAGCAACAACCTGTTCAGTAAGTTGCGCAGCAGCAGTTTCAGGTTTTGCCACTGTGCCTCATAACTACTGAAATATAAACAACGTGGAGTGAAAATTGAAGATAAAACAGAAAAGGTCACACCACCAGTTCGGCAGCATTTCAGATTTTTACGATAAAAAACTAATCAATTATTATTGTTATCGACTGATGTGAGACACTTATATCATGATACGTTTTTCAGCCATATCATATAACTTTCTTTCAACACTGGCTTTTTTTTTCCTGCCACTCTTCCATTTATCGAGTATAAAACTGATAGTTGTCCAGATGGATTTACACAAGAAATTAAATTACACACACAAATGAATTTAACAGTGATTGGTCACACTAAATCTTCTTTTGGGGATGCAGAGTAAAGTGTGGACACTTTTAATATCTTAATTTGGAATTATTTTGCAAACCATACAGCACTTTTCTGTCCTTTACTTTTTTTCACAGCTAAAATCCACAATAAAACACATTAATATGTGCGGCTGTAATGTAGCAAAAGGTCAAGGCACTGTTAATGCCAACTGTGCAGCTTGCAGGTAACTAGAAAGAGCAATGATTTACAGGGCCATGGTTTGCAGCACTGACAGGAGGAGCCTCTTCTATCATTAGGCCAGCAGGAGCTCATATTGGCGGTTCGTATTGGGGGCTGACGACCTTTCAATTTCAGTGTTGAACTTCATATTTTATGCTTTGAATCAGTAGCTAATAGACTTTTTGCAAGTAACTTAAGCTAACCTGAATATTTACAAGCCTCCTTTTGATAGACTGAAATAACTTACCTATGTCAGCCAACTCTCTTCCATTCTTAGTGTTCTGCTCCTAAAAGATGGAGACTTAGAAAGCTTTATTTTAGCTTCCCGTCATCTGAGGACAACACGACTCAAACGAAAAAGAAAAAACGCCGCCCATTCCCCACCAGGAATAATGTTTCCGCCATTGTTTTAGCGCCCCTGCTAGCTCAGCGCCCCTATGTGTCGCATATACAGTGCATACAGTCTATCACATTAATTAGTAGCTAAGTACAGAGGAAACTTCAACGCCATAAGAGGGCCATTTTTGATATAAAAACGAGGAGTAAATTTTCGCCAAAAAATCTCAGAAATTTGAGATTTTCAGAAATTTTCTGAAGTCCAAGTCAAAAAATTTCTGAGTTTGAAAAGTCAAACAAGATGTCTTTTGAAACTGATAAACTTAAAAAACAATTCTGGAATATTTCTGAGATTAATCTAAAAAATTTGGAGTTTTTTGGCGGAAATGTACTCCCTTTTTATTTTGTAATTATGATTTTCTATCTTTAATGGTCCTAATACGTCGTCGTAATTTGGGAGATAAGACACCAGAACACCAACCATCGTTCACGACAAACGAGGAAAAACCCATTTAGCTTCCTCCGCTAACGCTCCATTAGTGTGGCTGAACACTCTTTATTCTCCTCAAGTATCATCTTTTATAAACAATTTCAATCGGAACTTAAATATTAACGCAAAGGGAGTTATTAATTTGTCAGTCTGAATATTCTACATCGCCAGACAGTTTCCTGAGTGCTCCTGAATGTAACATTAATGAATCTCTTTGTTTTGCAAATGGCTGAGGGCTAATTAGCTAATGGAAGTGTGTATAATTATCACAGCGGCAAACGGAGCTCCGCTACTTTTATTCCCTTCCATCTGCAGAGGGCTGCCGGTCTGCTGTTTCCTTCAGTTCGGGTCGGAACCAGGCAGGCAGTGAGCTGGCAGTCTGCTCCCCTTTCCCGTGACATCACTTTCCCAAACACTCACCACTGGAAGTTTGTCCATATATGGAAGAGCTCCACTTTCTCCTGTCAGGGCTATCCTACTTTTCTGCTCCGTGTGTGTGTGTGTGTGTGTGTGTGTGTGTGTGTGTGTGTGTGTGTGTGTGTGTGTGTGTGTGTGTGTGTGTGTGTGTGTGTGTGTGTGTGTGTGTGTGCGTGTGTGTGTGTGTGTGTAAGAGAGAGCGAGGGAGACATTAAGACGAAGAGTCAGCTTACCTTACAAGGCAGACGGACTTGGGCATTTCTCCACATACTTTTACAATTGCTGATGTTTGACACACCTTTCTACTGTCCTATAGCGGCGTTGCTCTTTGGTGGGTTGTGAGAGCAAAACCTCTTGAGTTCACATCTCTAAAAAACACACACACACAAAAATAAAAAATAAAAACAACTTCCTTCCACCTCAACAGTAGAAGAAGATAAGAATGAAACAGTCCCACAGTGGCTTTGAGCTTCTCTTTGCTTTGCCACTTTTCGTTTTTTTTTGTTTTTTTTAGGCTATTTATTAAAATCCATTTCAGATTTTTTAGGTCACGTTTTTAATATTTATCAAGCAAAAAGATTATCAGTATAAATGGTATTTTTAGGTTTGGCTGTAAAGATTTTACATTTACGCCATTTTGAAATTTCCACCTGCTGAACGCATTTAAGAAATATGGATGGAAGTTGAGATTGACCAGGGATCTTTGTTTATTCTTTTTTTCCAAAGTCACATATCCATTTTTAAAACAACAGACTAGTGGAGACATAAAGTTCCTCCAATAAGTGTTGAACTCTTTCGCATTTTGCTGTGGAGAAACCAAAAACGTACGCGTTTTAGGAGAGTCGTATCTTTAGAACCAACACAAAATTGTGGATCTTCGCATAAGTGAAAGAAAAACACTTGTTTTACAAACAAAAATCTGAAGAAGGTGGTATTTAATGAGTCAGTCTTCTGGATTGAAAATAATGCATTTTTATTTAAGAGCATACTTAAATAAAAAGACGTTAGCACATGCTTACAAGGGCCCAGTCAAAGTCTAGATATCAATCTAATTCACAAACATTTTAGTCTCTAGATGTGCAAAGACTGTTGTCAGATCTTCATTGAACGCAGATCCTTTAAAACAGTTTGAGTTTTTTCTGTGTTTAACTGAAAACACAACAACTCCATTTTGATGCGTTTTTTGGCACCAGGCTGACCCATGTCCGGATCATTGCAATATCAGTTTGTGCAAAAATGATATTACCCAATGATGCATAGAATGATATTCTTGTCCTTTCTTATTTCCAGCTGTTGCAAATTCAGACTTTGCATGCCAATAAGATAAGCAGCATGGTGGACGGAGTCTGTAGCCTGCAGCAGATTGTCATGCCTGACACAGATGATGATGCCCAAGGAAGTTCATGTTTTTTTTTTTTTTTTACATATTCTGCATAACAAGCAGCTGACAAGGAAATTAAAAAGAAAAGACCCAAAAAGAAAGGAAGGTTGCAAGACACAGAAAGTGGGAAAAAGATAGAGATAAAGACAAAGAAGGGAAAAGAGGACAAAATGGCAGATAGAAAATAGGAAGAAATAGGATGTAAGGAAAGACAGCAGAATAAGTCAGAAAAAAATAAGGGAGGAAGGAATGAGGCAAAGAATTAGACAGAGGAAGTGAGAAAAAGATAGAGACAAGAAAGAAAACAGAAAGAAAGTGGACATGGAAGGATGTGCAAAAAGAAGAAAGGATGGAGAAATGCAAAGAAGAAAAGGAAAAGACAGGGGGATTGACAGACATGTTCTCATGGTCTCCTTTCTTTTCTTTTTCAGACTAAGAAAATAGAGGGGGGGGATTAAATCCCACGCTTTTCCACTCTATGTAGGAATCCTGTGGAAAA
The DNA here is from genome assembly GCF_051168715.1 of Poecilia mexicana. Classification (NCBI taxonomy): domain Eukaryota; kingdom Metazoa; phylum Chordata; class Actinopteri; order Cyprinodontiformes; family Poeciliidae; genus Poecilia; species Poecilia mexicana. The sequence goes on along the minus strand of NW_028263391.1, from coordinate 6,059,270 downwards.
CAAGAAACAGGACCCCATTAACTCAAGGACCGCCACTGTCTGGTGTTACAAACAGTTTTGTCCGCCGCGTAAGCTGCTGCAGACGGTCAGCAACGAGACTTTTAATCAATGTTCGTATAAAAATCGACGCCGTTTCTTTTCTCAAACCTGAATAAAGTCTTTCGTTTGGCTCAACCTGTGCATGCAACCTTGGACATAAAGCCCGGCCGCTGACAGCCACGGCATCCAATGGGAGGCCGGAGGGCGGATTCCGTCCCGAGCGTCGTCCAATCAGATTCCAGCAGCCAGTTATTGATTCCAATTTGGCTGAGGCAAAGTTTTTGCGTCTGTCGCTCCTTCGATACAAGACCTGCCTACAGCTTCCAGCGGGCTGCTGCTGCTAGGAGGGGAATACGGAGAGCAGATAGAGACAGAGGCAGAGTTGGAGGGGTGGGAGACAAAGAGAGAGAGAGAGAGAGAGAGATAGAAAGAAGAGAGAGAGACAGAGAGAGGGAAGCCGGGGGTTGGACCGTTAATTTCATCCACACACACCGAGGAGAGTAGCCCGTATAGCCGCAGCGAAAACATCACCTCGCCTCGCTGGGACGCAAGCAGAGAGCGACCGCATCCAGCCAGCGTTCAGAAGACCCGCGGATAGTATGGAACACTATGACGGAGAGAACGACTACATGCAACAGGAAGATGACTGGGACCGGGATCTGCTCCTGGACCCAGCCTGGGAGAAACAGCAGAGAAAGGTGAGCCCGACTGACTTCCCGGTGCCTCCGCTGCGGAAGCGGGGGGTTTTATGTGTGCCGTCTGCTCTGCTTCTAGTCACAATAAGACGCGGTAATGTTGTTGCCACGCAGCAGTGCGGGCACATTTCCTCTTCAGGGTGACTCAAAGTGGGCAACAGTTTAATTATGGGCCTATTAAAAAAAAAAAAAAAAAAAACACCTGCGAGACCTTATCGACTGGGCTTCTGCTCCCAAACTTTTCTCCCTCTTCCTGGAAGATTAAAATCTGTCCCGGAAGCAGCATCCTGCAGCAGGGAGGCCCACCGGCCCGAACGGGTTTGCAGAAGGGAGGTGAGCCGGGCTACGGGGGGCGCAACAGATGTCAGCCACGCGTTGGACTGGCCACCTCCTGTCATCTGGTCTATGATGCGACTTGGATTAGGCCAAGATTAACAGCCATGAACCGTGCGCGCGCCTTTATGGAAAACCTCATTTCAAATTCAACTCGAGTCGCTTATTAGTAATTTTTTTTCTGAAAGTGCTCCACTGTCTGTTGTGCTTTGGACGTCCATATATTGTCCCAACTCTTTCCCCCACGCGCCTCACAGCTGCTACTCCCTCTCTCTCTCTCTCTTTCCACTCTTAACACAGGAGTTTGATATGAATGGTCTGTTTCGAGAAGGGGGTGTTGCATACTTTTCCTTCTCTTTGAGAAAAAAAAAGAAGGGGGGGGGTAGAAGGAAAAACGCTGTGGAATCTGAGTAAGCGTCGCGGTTTGGGCTGGGCTTGCATGGGAGCGAGCGTGCCCAAAAATGGTAATAATCGGCCCCTCTCGCTGCACTTGGAAAAACTTTTCCCCAACTTTCTTTTTCTTTTTTTCTTTTTGCTCAGTGGTAGCTCACGGCTCCCAGTTTCCTGGATTATGTCATCGGCAGGCTGCTACCGGTCCTGAGAGCAAATACAGTGGGAAGTAAGAGGGGCAAAAAGGTGGTGCATCAGGTGGACATCATCTCATTCATTGAAGCAATGGAGCTGGAGTCCAGGATCACCTGAAATACAGAGGCGGTCCTACATGACATGCGACCCTGAGCAGAATCTTATGTAAAAGCACCACTGTTGATCCCCTTTTTCTTTTTCTTTTCTTTTCTTTTTTGGAGGGGTTCCATGCTTGAACGTTGGACATTCCTCAGATAGCATCACATCATCATGCATCAGTTGTGTGTACATGTAGCCTGGCCATTCCTCTCCCATGCAAATCCACTGTATTCTCATCTCTCTTCAGTTCTCAGCTGGGGTTTCTCCCAGTGATCTGGATTTCTCCATTAGAATTTCAACCGGGCCAATCAGCGAACAGAGGAAGTTGCGGATGATGACGCTGATTATTGGCGGTGTTTTGAAATTGTAGTCTGTCCATTGTATGACGTGAACGAGGCCGTAACTTTAACAGCTGCCTTGTTCGGCTTGGCATATCTCTCTTTGCGATAGAGGAGGATGCTTTTTATGGTGTAGACCAGGGGTCTCAAACTCCAGGCCTCGAGGGCCGCTGTCCTGCAGTTTTTAGATGTGGCACAGGTACAAAACACTGGAAGGAAATGGCTTAATTACCTCCTCCTTGTGTAGATCAGTTCTCCAGAGCCCTGCTAATGACCTAATTATTCTATTCAGGTGTGGCGCATCAGAGGCACATCTAAAAGTTTCAGGACAGTGGCCCTCGAGGACTGGAGTTTGAGACCCCTGGTGTAGACAATTTCTGCTAAGTGTCGAACTGGCGCATTACATGCGACACGGCCAAACGTTAGTTAAAACTTAAACAGAGTCCACGCCTTCAGGAAGCAATTGTCTCTCAAAAGTCGGCGCTCCGTACCATCTGTACGAAGCAAAGTGTAGAACCAAGGGCTGTTTTTTACTTGGCTAGCATACACGACCAGTTACATACTGTTGCACCAGTGGATGTCTTCCCTGTGCTGCTTTTGTTTGTTTTTATTATAAAACATCACCATTCCTGGGTTTCCTAGAGTTGTAGGTGCATAGCTCAGTGGTAGAGTTGGGACTGAGCTACTGGGGTCACACAATGCAGTCCTTTGATTGGGTGACAGAAAAACTTTTGTGATGAGCACAAGGTGTTGGTGCCCAACATTTGTTGTTGCAGTAGTATGATGCCACATTGGGTTGATCCAATGAAAGTGAAAGTCCAATTGGCCGTAGAACCTTTGATTTAAAAAAGAAAAAAAAAACTTTCATGCCTTTTCAAGGCTTTCTATATGTTGATGGATCCTTCACCCCAGTGGAAGTTTTTGATATTCTACTTCTGTGACGTTGACTTGGTTAATGTTCTCCCAACATGTCTCCTGAAATCCTCAGAGCTTTATTTTGTTTTTAAAGACATCTCTGACTTTGCAAACACAACTTCATTAGGCTAACACAGCATGTCTATTGGTTTCCTGTTCAAGGTATCGGGAGCAGATTTTTCTCAGGGACTTCTGATGGCGATCTTTTGCTCCTGCTTTTATGTCCGTACCAGATTCTGGCCCCATAATCTGGATTTCAAAGCTACAATTGACAGTCATCGGACCCAACATTGTTTTTCCAGTCCGTTAGTGTGAGGTTCTGGTGAGCCTGGTGAATTGTAGCCTCGGTTTCTTGTCCCCAGCTGACAGGAGTTGCAACTGGTGCACCAATAGGCATCTTTAAGGCTCAACATGCCATACTTTCAGAGATGGGGTTGTGCGTACTTTGGTTGTGGCGATTGCTTAATTGCCGTGTAGAAATACCTTCTCCTGTGCTGAGCTGCATATTTCTGCGCCTGCATGACCCTCACTGATCTAATCATCCATCAGAAAGCAGGAATGTTTCAGACAATCCGCTCCGCGACGATAAAGCGGTTATGTTGAGATTCGACCATACGCACAATTACAGGCTGAGAGGGATGCACGCTGAAACACAAACCACTTAAATTCCTTCCAGGATTTGGCAGTAAGCCTTGCAACAGAGAACCTGGAAATCTTTCATGTCTGCTGAATCGTTCCCTCCTCAGTCTTTCTTTAGCTTCTCGCTTTACCTTCAGCTCCTGTTTTCTGCCCTTGAAGGTATTTTTTCCCCCTCTATTCTAACAAAGCACGAGAATAGATAAGAGAAGCACAGCTGGGACAATCTGTAATAAGACGTAACTGAAGGTAGCTCAGTTCTGCTTTCCTCTGTCGCCTGAAGGAAACCTCTTGAGGAGACAGCGGACGGTTTACTACCAGAGCAACCCTGACCGCGTTTAATGCGGTTAGAGACTTTGCTGAAATAGGGGAAGTGAACGTAAGAGAGGTGTGGATGTTCAGCCAGGGTCCGCTTCTGCAATTTTCTTGCAAAACCCCAGCATGTCGGAGTGTGCTTAAATATTTTGTGTTCCATTCAAGTCCAAACCTGCCGTGCAGGAATAAAGGCGCTGGCATCCTCTTATCTCCCGATCTTAATGTCTTTGCAGACCCCACCTACACTCCGACTTTAAAGGCACAACCTTTACATGTTTTGCTAAACCGCGTATTAGCGTCATTGATATTCAGTTTAAATGATTTACTGTTTTGTGAAGAGGTATTTGCCCACTGACTGATCCATCAAGGAGAAAATAAGTTTAGACCCACCTAGCCCTATGTGAAAAGAAATGATGAACTGTGTGTGCCAGCTCTGGCTGTTTTTGGTCACGTCGCAGACTTTGGATCATTGACCTGCTGCTTCACCTAAGTGGACCAGAGCTTCATTTCACAATCTGATGGGTGGAGAATCTCCTATTTGACAGAAGAATTACTTGTTCTGTTGGCTATGGCTAGCTGTCCAGCTCCTGAAGCAACAAAGCTGCCAGGCTAGCAAACCACCAAGTTTGACTGATAGTGTGATCTTCTTCTCCTGAAATGCTGTCCTTCTCTTTCCACAACGTCCCAGTTGCGTGTCATCACAGTGTTTTCTCAGACGGAGGTGTTCGATGGGCCCTTTGTTGTTTCTGGTCATCAGTGGTTTTCACGTTGATGCTTTCCCATGGATGCTATGTCTGCCTTTCTGTTGCATCGTTAACACTGGGTTTAACTGAGGTCTGCAGTGGTTTGGTTGTCACTGGTTCTTTCCTGACCTTCTAGACGAATCGTCGATGCAATCTCAGATAACCTTGGCAGGCCAGCTTTTCCTGTGAAGGTTTAGCTCCATGTTTTGTTTTTTTTTTCTTTGATGAATAATTGCTCTCAATGTGTCCTGATGTCTCTTATCACATTTTTTCCTTATAGAAGTCAATTAATTTTTGTAGATTGCAGCACCCTGTTGCTTTTTGACCTCTTACGGCCTACATCATGTTGTCAGTGAGGATCTGTTGTTTCTGGCAGTAATCACTTCTGGGTGTTGCTAATGTAAAAAATGTGCTTCATTGCAACTTAATCACAATTTAACAAGGTTATTTGACATATTTTTGAATAAAATAAGTTTAAAACTGCATTTTTGGATTTCCTCACATTTTGTTTCCTGTTTAAATTAGTTTGATTTGCAGTTTTTGCTCAAGAAAGTAAGAACAGAAGCAATCTCCTCTAAGCAGGCTAACACCTTTTATGACAGTATGTATCATCATCGTCATCTTACCCCTGCAGGGTTCAATCTTTTTTTTTTTTTTTTTTTTTTTTTTCAGCCTTTTCCCAGCTGACAGGAAGCGTTCAGGTGTTAAACGCTGCTGCTAATTTGCCTGAGTTTCTCCTTATAAGGACATGAGTTTGCAGTACCTTGGAGCGTCCCTGCCTGCAAGCTTCCCGCCTCCTACTTCCCATCTCCCACACCCTTACCCTGACTTTCCAAACACTCCCAATGAATCCGCGCTGACGTCTCCCAACTCAGGCTGCGAGTCAGGTCTGAGATAAGAGTGACTGACTTCACAAGTTCAGACCGTATCCTTTCAGAAAAAAAACGGAAGAAGTAGTAGGAGGACAGCAGAAGATTTTGCTGAAAATGATCAGGCTGTTGGTCAATACCCAAAGGTCAAATTTGTCCTGACCCCACAGCCAGAGACAGGAACAAGCAGGTCTGCCTCTGGAGGAATAACAGTTCTACATTTTCAATTTTTGTGAAAAATGTTTCAAAGTAGCTCTTTTCGAATTTTACTGTTCTTTTACGGGAAACGAGGCGGGCTGCTACCAAGTTTTAAAAGGTTACTGTTGTTAAGTTGCTAACATTTTCCATCATGCTATTCCTACGGTCTGGAAGTGGTTTTGATAGGAAGCAAGAGGAAGTAGCAGGATCCTCAAGAGTCTGAATCAAGTACAGAGTAACACAGCGACGACCCACTGTGGACTGCTGGTCAGCTGGGAACAGCTGGGTCACCGTAAAGACAAATCCTGCTGTTTGGAAATGTTTCACCTCTCGAACAGTACAGAGTCAGTAAATGTAGTGGATATTATTATTTTTTAGAATAAATGAAATAAACAATTGGATCATGATATACATTTATGTTGATGTTGTAATGCAGTGAAACTGCAGTGTTTTTATTCAGTGTCGTCATACCAGACTGTACCTAGTATACAGGCCCTGTGGCATTGGGGAGATGGGGGGGCATAGGGGGCATTGCCTACTCAGAGTCAGCCGTGCCCCCAGGTGTTTTCATATTTTCACCTTAAAGTGGCAAACTTTCTTTTGTTCCTATCTCGTTTTGATACAGTAGGGGCTTCCGCACTTCCCATATCTGTGCCCTCTCAGTTTTTTCAGCTGTTATAACTGTTTACTTGTTAACAAGTCGTGAGGGTTTTTTCCAAGCCGCCTTCAAATGCAACATGAACGCTGAGACACTCGCGCTGGGTTTACACCTGTGCAGCAGCGAAGGAGACCTGCTGCTGCTGAGCAGAGCTGCACAGGTTTGTGTTTGAATTATTGCAGCAAACCAACAAAACGCAAAGAACTTTACAGTTTCCCCCCAAACTAACCGACTGAGTTGGGTAAAGCTGATGGATGCAGGTAAAGTTAGCTAAAAGATGACTAGCTAATATCAATACAGCACCTTAAGCTTGTTAACAAGTAGCCTGTAGGCTACCGATGTTGTCTGTGTTCAAAGTGGGCAGTACTTGTTACATTCACTTGAGTAACTTTTTGGGGAAAAAAGGTTCTTATAAGAGTAATTTTACTGCACTGTACCCATTTCTTTCTTCCATCCATCCATCCATCCATCCATCCATCCATCCATCCATCCATCCATCCATCCATCCATCCATCCATCCATCCATCCATCCATCCATCCATCCATCCATCCATCCATCCATCCATCCATCCATCCATCCATCCATCCATCCATCCAGGGAGGGTTGCTGGTGCCCATCTCCAGCTAACGTTCCAGAGCGAGAGGCAGGGTCCTTTTCTTTTACTTGAGTAATATTATTATTGCTACATTGTTTAATTTGTCCCCCCCACCCCCGCCCACTATACTTGTCTGAAGCTGGAGCTGCTAGCATAGTTGCTATTGACAACAAGAAAAACATCCAGCAAGAAAATAGTCTGCAGAGTGGAAAACTGTTTTCACAAAGCTGTTGATGCCATGTCTGTAAAGCAGCGGATTGTAGGCTAGGGATCGGAGCAGATTGCCCAACTAATTAACCAGCTGAAATAAACTCTGGTAATATTCTGTACCTTGTAATTTTTGCAATCGATATATTACTTTTTCTTTTTTTTTTTTTTTTTACAGCAGTGGGAATAATTGCTGCTTTTCTGTTTTAAAGTATTAGGATTTACAGACTGTGTTGTATTATTATAAGCAACTAATATGAAATTGGGTAATTTTTAATCTAACGCTGAATGAATTTGAACAGTAAATAGAAAAAAACCCCAAAACAAACAAACTTAGAAAGCTAATGGTGGCTATTTTTAAGAAATCAGACGGATATGAAAAAAAAAGAAAAACAAGGTTATAGGTAAAAAAGAAAGCTGGGTTTTAGTTTCCTTATGTTCAGGAATGTTGAAATTACATTATCAGTGTCCAGGAAACTGACTCAGCACATGAGTGACTGCGTATGACGCCTCAGCTCTAGTAAAGAGCCAGAAGGAGTTGCGTGTTTTGTCCCACAGCAGCATCTGTTTGCTAGATTGCATAATAGGATGTGTAATGTCAGCTCTGGCTGCCTCACAGCGTGCTTCCTGTAATCAAACTCCCCCTAGTTCGCCTTTCAAAAACGTACTTTCTTAACAAAAGATGAGCGTCGGAGTGGCAGTGATGCCTCAGGAAACCACAGGAGTGACACAGCATTAATTTGCCTTTTTAGAAAGAGTTGTGTTTTGTACCTGAAAAGCAACTGTGATCATACAAATGTCAGCAGATAAAGACTAAAAGTTCATATGTGTAAAGTCAATGCAGTTGCTACCATCATACAGCTGATTTTAACATTTAGCTCAATAGCTACCTCAAAATTGTATTTCAAATCTAAAAGTTTCCCCACAAGATGCAGTATTTAAAGTCAAAGTATATCAGCTTGATTTTGTCCATAATGAAAATCATAACAGTTTATCGCAGCTACTCACTGATTTTCAGCCAAAACAAAAATACTAAGAAAAACAAAGGAGGTAGAAAATAGAATATTTTGTAATTTGCTTGGAGTCTTAATTGAAAATCCAAATACGATTACGTTTTTGCAGCCTCAAGTGAAAGTTTTAAAAAGCATTTTGTGTTAAATATCCACACTGATATAGAAAACTGATCATGCTAGATATGAAACTTAAAAAGAACCTCACACGTAAAATACAGATATATAATCTCTGAAGTTTTAGGTTATTCTGAGCCACGACAGCTGGATGTGGCAACTGTTTCAAAAAATGTTTGCTGCAGCTTATGAACTGCTTGTGTTGGTCAAATTCAGCGGTCCACACAAAAGTGCATTTGGTCCACTTTTTGTTTTTGTCTATTTCTAAAGAAGCCCCAACACAAGACGACATTATAATTGTTTCTCTTTTTGGGGTTTTCACCAAGAAATAAACACTTCCTAAATCTCAGATTGTGACATGGCGCTGTAGTTCTCCAGCTACAAAGCAGATGCCAGCTTCAGTAGTGTTAGCAGCTAACGATTAGCCACGAGCATCCTTACAAATAAATTGTATTTTGCCATTTTATCATCAATTCATAAAAAAAGCTGCCATACAAATGATTTAATGTGGTGTATCGTCTTCAGTTCTCTCTTTTTCAACCTGTTTTGTGGCTCTAGTGGCCCTTACCAATCAAGACGTGGGCAGAGAGAGACGGGGCGGCCGTGCAGCGGCGGTCTTGATTTTGGAAATTGACTGACCAGTCTTCATGAACTCTATCAGCACGGTGCAGCAAATCAAGAACTACTTCCTTTCTTTCTTATAAATAAGAGTCTCAAACTTGTGTAATGTGTGTGAAGCTTATCATATTTTCTTACCGTGAGAACTCATGTTTTTCTCATTATCAAAAGATAAACATTATCATATTTTCATTGTATCTGTTGCATTGGATCTAATCTCTCCCTGGAAAACGTTAAGTATGTGACCTGTCTGGCCCTCAGATCGGTCATGATAGCTCAGACTGCTCTGTTAGCCGAGTGCTTGTATCGTCTGTCTGAGAAATGTTTCAGCCAGACTCCCAAGTTTACTGAAATACGTTCTGACACTCTTGCTGACTCCGTTGAGCATCTGCTCAAGTCATAACAGGAAGTTTTATGTGTACGGGGTTGGATAAATATTTCTTTGAGGATGCAGAAGGGCTGTCAGTTGACTCCAAACAACCCGAAAGCTTGAAATTACCCACAAAGCTCTCTTCTACCCCGCTAGAGATGTTGTAGCTGATTCTGTGTAGACATGATTAGGTTTCTCTGTTTGACTAGACAAATTCAGTGGAGATGCAAACAGCAGTTTGAGCTAATTTAAATTAAAATGATCTACAAACGGTTGTAAAAAAATATTTTTATCCTTTCTGTGATCGTTAGCTATTCATAGTTTGTGCAGCGGAAGTGTCCCACTCTGTGTTTAAGGATTGGTTCACACCAGCCTTGTTTGGACAGCTTTAATCAGACTATAGTTTGTTTGTCTAGAAAGTTTGGTTCGTTTGAGGTGTGAATCGAACTGATGTGGACCAAAAAGATGAACTCTGGCCTCTACAAACCTTTGGTTGGCAGATGCAACCAAATCAAAAGCGAGTCTAGCGCTAGCGGGACAAATGTCTCGTGGTTTGTTACTGAGGGCAAAAGTGAAATCCTACAAATGTCTGATGCCACTCCATTTGTTGTTTACATTTTGTGCTCAGTGTCTTCTTCTGAGGTATTTGTGTCATTTCCTTCAGTAGTTCTGGGTGAGGGGGAGAACATATTTTTCAAAGGGTTTGGATCGTTTTACACAGTGCAGTGTGAAAGCTAACAGGAAGCTTTCACCAGCTGTAAGTTTTGGTCCCCAATCGAACACAGTCTCCTGGACTGTCCAGTGTGGAAACACCCAAAGAGAACAGCTGTAGGAAAAACGGTTTGATTAGCTTCTTGTATTAGCAACTGGCATTGCTAGCGCTGCTAGCTTCCTTGCCTGAACTTATATTTCCAAAAGGTTACCAGTATTTCCAAACTTGTATGTTCCATTTCAGACGGGTTTTGAATGTTCACAGGAATAAAAGGGATCAACTTTGCTATAACAGTTCAGCCTTCCTGTTGTCTGCTGGAAGTGTTGCTCTCTCTCGATCCATTTCAACCAGACCTAATCACAAAAATGTCTTAATGTTTTTGCTCTCTCTCTCTTTTACCTCCCTGTTTTTCCTCCTTCCCTCGGTACCAATGTCCTGTTGTCATGGCAACCTGATGACTTTACTAAGGTGAGGTGACTTTACTGATTTGAAAAAGGTCCAATTTGAGAATCTCCACCCATCACCTGTCAGGGTCTACCAAGCTGAAAATTGGACAACTTTGGTCGTCAGCCAAATTCTGTGCGTATTTCTGGAAAGACTTGAAACCGGTGGACGGTACGTGGTGAAGCAAAAGACACTGACCTGCATCTAATCCCTGTTACATAATCCCACCCTGTCTGCTCTGGAGGGGTTTGTTCTGCTCTTGAGAGCTTGGAAAAGTAATTTCACAAGACCTTTGAATAGGACTGAATGCCCTTACTTCTCAAGCTGAAGGGAACATCGTCTCCAACTCGCTTTGCTGTCGGGTGTCTTTATCGACGGTCCGTCAAAGTCCGGCATTTTAACGTTGGGATGAAGAACAGAGGAATGCAGTGGGGTAAAAATAAATCTTAATGAATCTCAGATGATCTTCTCTAAAGATTTAGGGGATTTTAGGAAAAAATATCTTTTGACCCGATGTGGATCCTCTGTTTTTTTTTTTTTTTTTCTTAATGATATTACACATCCTAGTGATTTGAGGACGCTGTCAAAAATATAAACCCCTAATTGTCCTTTTTGTCACATTTTCATTTGCCGTTGCTGTAATTTCCCAGCCCTTGAACAGAGCCTCCTTTATGCGTCTCAGAAAGGTGAAAACTTGATCAGTGCCGAGTTTTTAGAAAAAAAACCCTCCACTGTTTGAAGAGTCAAATGTGAGCAATTATGAGCGTTCTTATCCGAGCGGCTCCAAATGCCAGGGCACTGATGCAAATTCTTGCATTGCTTATGTTCTCAGGCCGAGGCTCCAAATTTAGAAGTGATCGTGGAGCCCAGCTATATTTCATCTAATGAAGTTTTCACAGAGGGCCGGATGAAGTGGTTTGGACGGTGACACTTTCTCACAATGGATTAGAGCGTGTTGTATATTTACAAAGATCTCAGACGGGGAGGATTTTCGATTATATCTTCGTTTTAAGACGGAGGGTCAAGGTGCATTCCCTGTGGAGGGTATGGTGCTAAAAGAGGGCCAAAAAATAAAAAAGGGTTTGGGGGGGCTCGCTCATGTTTCCAATAGCGTGGAAACCAAAGGGCGGGCTTTGTAGGTGATCTGTCTGCATGTTTCCAAGGAATGTTACTGCACCACATGGGAAGGATGTAGTCGAGTTGTTCCACCGCTAATGCTATTAATCAAACCACATGCACTCGAGAATGCATGTGCTCACCGAGAAGCCTCTCTTTGAAGCCAAAGGACGGCGAGGGAGGGTGGGGGGGATTGTACAGTACTTGGAGAGTTGGTGAACACGTGAGTGTGCTAGCAGCTGCAGTGCGCTCCGTTATGTCTAAAGAAAGGCTTTAAGTAAACAGATACCGTGGTAAAAGCAGGCAGGCGGCACACCTTTCCATTCAGGAGCTGGATGGGTGGAGCTCAGGAAGACGCAGGAGAGGGGCAGTGAGTGGAAGAAGAGGCTCAGACAGAGGAGCTTTCAGGGCTCTGCACAAAGGAAGTGGCTTCAGGAGGCCTCTCCGTGTCGCCGTGTCAACCCGGAGTCAATAATTTAGCAACCCCATCGAACCCCCGGAGTATTGCGTATCCAAACGCACTTCCTCTGCAGGTGTTGCCTTCATAACATGCTTGATTTGTCAATATATAGCAGCTTTACTTGTCACTTAGAAATGTATAAAATTATTCACATTATCTTGATTCATTGCTTGCCACAAATATTTAACATAAAGTTTCTTTCTCAGTTCATATTTGTCATGATGTGCACTGACCCCCCGACACACCTTTTATATTTATTAAATTTTTTATTTTTATTATTATCATTTATTGTTATATATTTTTTTATTTTATGTATCTATTTTTTATTGTTTGTGGGAAGGTATTGGGATTATAAACAGCCTTTGTCTTAAGTATTGTTGACTTGTTTTTATCTGTTCTATATACATGTACAAAATTATAAATAAAATAATTAATTTTCAAAAAATATATAAAATTGCAACCAGGGTTAGGCCTGTATCGTATATCATTTATCGTGATAACTTTCTTATCATAAGATTTTTAATCGTTTTCACTATAAATTCCAATTAATAATGTTTAAAAACTCCCAAAACTGTTCATATTGTTCGTATTGCTACTTTGTTCAATAAAAGTGTATCAGTACATTTTGAAAATATGCTTATTGTTTGTGCTTTAGTGACACAGGTCACATTATGTGTGATCCTAAAGAAGTTTTTTTTTATCTGTTTAAGGAATGCCATCGGCACTCTAACTCTTCAACTTGTTTTACTCTTTTTTTTGTTTTGTTTTGTTTTTATCTAAAAGCTGCGACTGCTTTGTGTGCACTGAACTTATCGGTGTATCTCTTTCCACATGAAGAAACTGTTTCTTCTTCTCTGGATGACTGCTGCTGTTGCAGAGACTCTAGAACCACGAGAGCTTTAAAGACGACAGCAGAGCGGGTTAAAGGTATTTTTATGTGGCAGAAGTCAGACGGCACTAGAAGCGTTATCGTTCAGATCTTCCTGAAGCACAACCTTGAAATATTTTATCAAAAAATCTCCTGCTTGCCTCCCTGTTGTCTCTGTTTTGTTTTGTTAGATGTGGGTGAAGATGGTTTTAGGTGCAGCAACAACAACAAAAATAAGGGTTGCCTTTCTGCAGACTGAGCAAATTAAAATCCTCCAGTCTTCTGTGTTGGCGCAGAGGGTGGTGCGTGCCAATTATTTATTTTATTTTCTCGTTTGCTTTGGGTCGTAAATGGACAATCACAGCATTTGAACAATGTAGACAGGATGTGTCTTACGGGTTTATTTGCACTGCGGGCAATTAAGGCTAATTCAGACGGAGTTGGCTTGACTGCAGTGAATCAGCCCGCCTAGGTGGTCACAGCAAGATAAGCGGGAGCAAGTAAATAGTGGGAGGTTAAAGCGTGGCGGTGTGTGTTCCTGTGAGCTCAGAGTGACTGTAATGGTCTGTCGGGTTTGGGTTAATGGCTCTCTGGAAAACGGTGTGACGAAAATCGAGGCCAGAGGTTCTCTGCTCTGCTGCGGTAAAGCGGGACGTTTATCGATCGTCTGAATTTCAGTCGGTGTCAACCATGGATCTCCTGATTTACCCGTGCTTCGGGTCAGAGTTCACACCCTGGTGGGCTGTTCGAAACACCTGCTGATGTTGGTGTGTGTGTGATGCCGTCTGCACATGTGAACTCTGCTGCAGGAGAGTAACGTCTCTCCCTGTTGGCTTCCTGCTGCAGTGACCTGCGTGCCCTCGACGTCACCTCATGTTTGACAGTAAACAGTGGCAGTCCCGTGAGCGCTCACGGCAGATCCTGTTACATGCTGCAACAGGTACCGCCCCCTTGACAGACTGATACCTGGTCACCCCGAGCGACGAGCAGGCAGGCCTGCTGGTTGTTGCTGTGTAAGCTGGAGGCGCTGGCATGGAGAGAGACACTCCTGTGGTCTGCTGCCTGGCGGATTATTAGTCTTGCATCATATTCAGGGTTGCAGCTGCCACTTTCTGAGGGTTACACTCCTGTAACTACAGCCCACATTTGTAAAACAAGAATGACAAGACATTTTACTAGTAATTTAGACTGTTTATACGGGTCTGCTGCCTGGAAACGGCCTGCGTTTTGAGCCAGGTGTAGTTGTCATTCCAGGCCACTAGCTGGCGCTGTGATTTTATAACGTCATCAAATGCGCATGTGCTTTTGACCTTTAGCATCTACCTCACTAACTTCCACTTCATAGAAAACAATAACCCTTCTCCATCTCCCATGAAAGTGCTCATCTAACACTAACACTCATACTTCTGATCAGTGGCAGGTTAAAAACTGTACTGAACTGAAGAGGTTAAGCAGCACAAGGCACCATGCTATCTGTGATTATGAGAATAAACCCTAAAGCTGTGCATGTTTTCACAGAAAAAAAACCCAGTGATGAACATAAAAACTGTCTTCTGTGGGAAGCTGCATGTTTAACGCTAATGTGGACTTGAACTTATTTTTCACCACTCTTAAGGATTCATTCCCTTTTCTTGGTTTGTCTCAATTCGATGATATGTTTCATTATTATCCCAATGCTTTATGTTCAGGCTATGCTTGTTTGAATTCCAGAATATTTTATTTTAATCTGAAAGTCTTAAACCTGCACTGGCGGCTTAAGGACCACAGGGAGGATGTAATCCTACTACCTGGAGCTGGACTCGCTCCAGGACACGTCTCTGCTTTCCTCCCAGGGTTCTTCTCTTCCTCTATGTATTGATAAACCTGTAGCTAATGCAGTGATGTATCCAGCGCCTCGACTTCTGTCTTCGCTGGTTCTCATTTTTGTAACCCCGTAATTTCCAGACAGTTATTCCCGTCCATCACTACGGCTGGCTTTATTCTATCTTCTATTTATTTATTTTTGTGTAAAAATTATATATATATATATATATATATATATATATATATATATATATATATATATATATGCAAACTTCATTAAATTATTTTCATGAAGTTTGGAAGAAATGACTGGTGTTCATCGCTGGACTCCATTTCTTTCTTTTCTTTTCTTTTTTCTTGGTGTGTGGTAAGTGCAATGACTCAGTCAGATAAAGGTTTTATGTAACAGGTGTTTTGGAAAAAGGTTTTCTGGTGTGGTGATCAGAGTTGAATTAAAGTGTATTGTGGGGATTAGCCACGGCAGCAGCTTGGACCGATTCCAGGGAGGGTTACTCATGACGTATGCGACATAAGCACTTTGAGGGAAGTTTCTCGCTCAAGCTAAACCAAGCCGCTGTAGCTTTCAAGATTTCACTTCTCCTTGGATTAGCTGAACTGCAGCTGATGCTCTTTTTTTGTTTTGTTTTGTTTTTTTCTTTTTTCAGCCTCTGGGACAGACTTTCAGTTTATTTCTGAAACTTTCTCGGCTTCTGTATGAGAAAATTACCTTTGTTTCAAAACGCATGCACAAAAAAATGCACACACCAACTTCTTTATGCTTTTTATTTTCTCCTCACCAGGAAGTTATTTGACTTTCCAAAATGTACAATAAACCAGAGAGCCACATGTAAACTTATTCTTGTAAACTATTTATGTTACGAGGTGCATGTTTTAAGGTGCAAAAGCTGAGGAAGCACTAGTGGAGAACATTTGGTTTAAATATAGTGATGATGAAAGCAAAACTTAAAGTTAGAAGGATGCTAATTAAGTGCAAAATGACTTACAAGGTAGCAATTTTTCCCCCTAAACATTTGACTTATGTTTCTTCTGAAAATTAGTTTAACGTTCTTACTGTTTCTGATTAATTTGTAACTATAAATAGCACAATTTTTGTAATATTCTGAGACAACAAAGATTACGAAGATTTCACTGATCGTGTCTGAAAAGAGTCTCTGATCAGTGTAAAATAGTCCAGTCCAGGTTTGGCTTGTCGTCCATATTGTTTTCAGAATGGATGTTCTAAAAAAAAAAAGTAAAATTATGTCTCAATTTATAATAATTTAAAATGACGAGTTCGTTTTCTACAAATGATCAAATGCAGTGGACATAAAATAACAAAATAGCCCTTTAAAGCAATAGAAATTGCTTTACAGCATGATCTACCTGTGGTAAGCTCATGTTAACTGGACAGTAATGGTCAACACGAGCACAATAGTCTCAACTGGACGCACGCAGTCCTGCTGATGCGAAGAGTTGCTGAAAGTCTCCTTTGTTTGAGTGCAGCGTAGCTCCTCCCAGCTCAGCACTTCCTGTGGTCAGGTGACAGTCAGCAGCGGGGAAAACGCTGCTCTGGCACAAACCGGCACCACTGGCGAGCCGGGCCGCTGCCTTCGCGTCACACGGCTGTTTTCTGGCAAACCGAGCTCCAGCTGACTCATGAGTTCTGGTTTGTGACTCTGGGCCACGTCAGACGGTTTGCTGCCACTGACGGCTCAGACGTGACTCAGGTCGTTGAGTTCTGATGACAAATCTGTTCTCGTTTGTCCAAGTCCTGCCACTTTGCTGTTGCTTACGTTCTCAGACTTCAGGGTGTGTTGATTCTTCCTACTGTGAACATGCAGGGTGTCCAACCTGAGCCACAGCTTGTGTTTTGTGGATGTTTACTTGACAGAGCATCCGTTGTGCAGTCCTGCACTAAACTGCTGAACCGAGATGTCCACACAACGACTGGTTGCTTTATTTGAATAGCATCTGCAGTTAAATTTGCATCCAATTTGTGTGCTGCAATATCGGAAGAAGGGCCCCATCTTCTTATCAGCCTGGTCAGGCATGTGTCAGTCGGGACACAAACCTATTTGTTTGCAGTCACACCAAATATGGAGACGTCACAGGAAAGATAAACCATTGCTGAGGCGCACTGCATAATTGGGTTTTCAGATATAAAGCTGCCGTAATCTTGTCTGCTGGTACATATAAAAAAAAAATCGTGTCTAAAAAGGATCTATAAATAAATGATGTGCATCATGAGTGTGAAGGTTATATCATCATCTTTAGCAAGAGATTTTTTGCAAATAAGCAATATGTCTAGTGACTTTTTCTTCTGTTAGATATTATTAATGTTTTTTTAAAAATATTATTATTCATCAAGCAGTGTGTGCCGTAATTAGCCAATCCCAAACAGTCACAGGCGGTCCTGTCCATCACAGCAGCAGTCCGTACCATTTAGTTATAAATTCCTCTACATGTGTAAAGCTGTTGCTGTCTGGTTTTCATTTAGATTATTAATATTAATAAGAATCTTCATATTTCATTCATTTAATTTAATTTAACTGCTTAAAGATAGACTGATACAAATAAATTAATGTGAAAAACAAAACCTGATAACTCTGGTAACTTCTGCAATAAAACAAGATCAAGAAGGTTTCAAATTTGACAAATAAAATCAGAAATTAACAGGAACTTCATTTGTAGTTATGAATGTACTTTGGATGGTTTTTATTTAATTTCTTTACTCTGCCCATCCCATAACATCGTCCCTCTCATACAGGTGACCATTACTTCAGATGGCTAGTTAGGATTCAATCATTTGATGCAGACATGGTGTTATAGTGACTTTTCACTAGTTTCCTCACTGAAGAGTTAACAATAAAGTTTTGATAAAGGATTTTCATTCTTATCTACTGCACCAGGACGGCTGTGGTAGAACATTTAGTGGTCTACAGTCTGAGTTCCTCCAAATGGACAAAAATGGTTAAGTATTGTTCTTTTAGAAGTAGATGATGTAGGTCAGTGCAGACCGAGTGTGCGCATAGTGTAGCTATGGTTCCATACTTTCCTTTAAGATGTCCTAAAAATCGTGTGATATCACAAATATTGTGATAGCCGTAATATTGAGAAACAATATTTTGTTTCTCAAATATTGTGTGAGAAACAAAAAGAAAAATGCGTATAAAAATAGCTAGAATGTTATTTACTTTAGGGCAGTGGTTCCCAAACTTTTTCTCCTGGGCCCCCCCTATGGCTTACAAATAGCTGTCTGGTTGAACGATGTGTGTGAGCGAACGGGGGTGGATTCTTAGAGACACCCTGTTATACGAACAAGGGGGGGAGAGAAATCAACTTTTTGGGGGGCAAAATGAATCGTAGCTGAACATAGACAACAACATCAGTAGCCTACAAGCTACTTGTTAATAAGCTTAAGGTGATGTATTGATATTAGCTAGCTAGTCATCTTTTAGCTAACATTACCTGCATCCAACAGCTTTACTCAACAGTCTGTTAGTTTGGGGGGAAAACTATGAAAAGTTCTTTGCGTTTTTGCTGATTTTCTGCCATGATTCTAACACACCTGCGTAGCTCTGCCCAGCAGCAGCAGGTCTCCTTCACTGCTGCACAGGTGTAAACCCAACGCGAGCGTCGTAGCGCTCATGTTGCGTTTAAAGGCGGCTCGAAAAACAGGCTACGACATGTTAACAACTGATTAAACAGTTTTTTTTTTTTTTTTTTTTGAACTTTTTATTTTCAATAACTGTTTTACATCAACATATACACACAATAGACATACAAAGAATACCAACTCAAGTGATGAGATTACATAATAGTGATGAATAATACAAACTAAATTTGAAAAGTACATGACCAAAAAAAAAAAAAAAAAAAAAAAAATATATAGAGGTGTCAAGGTTACATTATGTATTTAGTTATAGGTCTCCATCTTGTTTCAAAGGCCCCCATCTTAAGTTGTAGTCTTGATGTTATTTTTTCCATTATATAGACTTTTTTAATCCTATCTCGCCACTGTGCAATATTGGGAGGTTGTGGCCTTAACCAACTGCATGTTATGCACTTTTTTGCAATCAGAAGCAGAACTCTGATCAGGTATTTATTATCTTTGTTGATCATGTCAGAGGATATTATTCCTAGAATATAGACGGATATATCCATATCTAATTGAATGCCCAGAATACTCTTTATATCTGTTTGGACATTTTTCCAAAACTCGACCATCTTCGGGCAATCCCAAAATATATGAGTAAAATCCCCCACATTTCCACAATTTCTCCAACAAAGCTGAGATGTTTTACAGTATTTAGATGTGATGATTGGAGAGTTAAAGAAACGCATCTTAACCTTCCAATCAAACTCTCTCCATGTCGGACTGTTAGTTAGTTTGTGTCCAGAGCTAAATGTTTCTTCCCAATCCTCATCTGCTATTATTATGTTAGCCTCCAGTTCCCATTTCTCCTTAATTTCTTTATTGTTAACATTGGATTCATATTGCAGGCTTTTGTATATTTTTGAGATGAGTCCTTTTTTTGATTCACCTTTTGCTGTTGATAATAGGATTTCTTCCGTTTTAGTCATGTCTGCTGAGAATTTCTGCCAGTCACTATGATTCTGGATATAATGTCTAAGTTGTAGAAATCTATAAAAATCAGTTTTTTGTAGATTAAATTCCTTTTGAATTTGTTCAAAAGATTTCATTGTTGGCCCTTTAAAGAGCTGTGCTATAAATACCAGTCCTCCTTTTGTCCATCTCTCAAACCCTGTATCCATAGAAGCTGGGATAAAATCTGGAATCTTGGCTATTTTTAAAATTTTTGATATAGAGTCAGGAAAATTGAATCTCTTTTTTATTCTTGACCAAATATTAATTGTTTCCTTAACCCAATGGTTTTTAATTTTGAGATTTCTTTGAATCATCTTTGTTGTAAAGGGCAGTGTATCTAGGGACAGGTTTGGGCAGGCTCTCTGCTCCATATCTACCCATATTGCCTCATGATCCTTTGCCAACCATAGAGCTATGGCTCTCAAATGAGCAGCCCAATAATAGTTTTTTAAATCAGGCAAACCCAATCCTCCCTTACTCTTTGAGGACTGAAGTGTTTTAAGTTTAATTCTTACTTTTTTATTTTGCCATACAAACCTTGAGATTAAACAGTTTTAACTGCTGATAAGTGACAGAGGACACAGATATGGGAAGTGCGGAAGCCCCTAGTGTATCAAATTGATAGATGAATAACAGAGAGTTGGCCATTCTAAGGTAAAAACCCAGCGCATACAGTGTTCATGTTATTTTTTTCATCCAGATGGCTTCCCGCGCCTCCCCCCGCCCCCTGCAATGGCACGGCGCCACTCATAGGGGGCGCTCCCCACAGTTTGGGAACCTCTGCTTTAGGGTATTCGAAACTGCTAGCTAGAGCAGCTATTAGCATCTGTTTGGAACACGAAGCTTTTTTTAAGTTTGTCCTTTTATTTTCTGTGGTAAAGATACTAGTGGCAAGTTTTAATGGAGCACAAAATGGGCCTTAAACCGAAGTGAAAATTATATTGCCTACTACTTCTAGCTAGTGTTGGTATTTTGATCAAGGGCCAGACTTTGAGCCCAATTTAAACAGTGTAGTTCCTGCTAACGATGCACTGCTGAAATAGCCACAAACGTGTTTTTTTGTGTGTGTGTGTGTGTGTGTGCGCGCGTGTGTGTGTGTGTGTGTGTGTGTGTGTGTGTGCGCGCGCGTGTGTGTGTTCGCTCTTAAGCTCGTGCTGCCCAAACGTGTAAGCATGGGTGTGGGCTTTTGTTTGCGAGTCTGCAGGCTTCTGTGGTTGCCACAGCAACCGGCCGGTCTCAGGTTCTCCTGGCATTTTCACAGGCGAACCGTCCTTTTGTTAAGCCAACTCGGCAGAGGAATGAGCTGCCGCCACACTTTGACTTCTCATTATAACGCACTCGAACATGAATATGCATCGATGGCCGCTTCGGGCCCAAACAGAGTCAGTAATCGGCGGACCGGTCACAATGGCGGCTGTTGTTTGGAGGCTGCGCGTCTTGCACACGCCGGGTTATGCACATGCATCGACTAATATGCAGCCGAGCTCGTGTTTTGTTGCTTTCCTTTGAGCTCTGTGGCGCATTCGCCCCCTTGCACACATGTGCTGAAGCAGCAGCCAAGGCAATAGATAAGTGTAATGGGATGACAACGCTGATTCAGCTCTTGCTGCAGTAACAGTGCATTTCTGAGTGCCTGCCTGGATGGATGCAGCACCTGAGAGACTGTCGCACTTCATCACAGCTGCTGGGAAAAACCCTTCCTCTTCACCGCCAGCAGGGACAGCTGGACCATTGTGATACAGTGTTTGGCCAGACTTTTTATTTTAATTTATATTTTTTTTCATCTGTTACCATTAGCATAACTTATTTTAATCAGAAGTTTACTTTGACTGTGAGCTATGGCGGTTTGACTAAAGTTCTACAGAAGGAAAGGCTTGTAGAGCCTCTTATTTTGGAGGAGACACCATAAGGGCAAGTCCTCATGTGGATAATTCTTTTATTTCTTATTTTATTAATTTTTTTATTAAATCTCTTTATCTTTACTTTAATTTCTTTTTATTTCTCTTTCTCACTGTTTCTTTTTCTTAAAATCTCTCTTTCTCATCGTCTATTCAATGTCACATGCTGTTTTTATTTTAATTATGTAAAGCACTTTGAAATGCCTTGCTGCTGAAAAGTGCTATACAAATAAAATTTGATTGATTGATTGATCCAAAACCTTTCCATCTAATTTCACCAAGTTCTGTTGCAGAACAAAATTGAACAATCAAAAATATAACCAATAATTTGGTTTACTAAGTTAGCTTTCCTGCTGTTTGCTAAAGTCAGCTGTGAATCAGTTTGCACCTCTTTGAATTCAACAAAGTGAAATCCACTGTAAGAACCTTCCACACTGAAGAGGGTTGTTGTTAGTTTGTCCCTGGAAGCGCTTAGGTTTGTTGCGTTCATTAATCTGAGGAAGGCAGGATTTGTTTCAGTTTACATTACAGGGGTGGATCAAACTAAAAAGAACTATCCAATTCTGGTTAAAACCCAATTTTTTAGAATGAATTTTAAATGAGAAAATATGTTTAGTTGTCAAATAAACAAGAGCCAGAAGTTTAGATGCATTGCAAGGACAAAAAGAGACTTTTTGAAGGTCTTTAGAGAGAAACTAGCAGCAGCTGTGAGGAAGCAGAAATCCCCCACAGAACGTGAACTCAACACATCTGCCTGGTCGTCTCAGCTGAGCTCCATTCAGTATTTTTGGAGCAAGAGAAGCGAACGTTTGCTTGAATATCTGTGTGGGCAGTCATGTTTTATACTCCGCTGAGCTTTAGAGAAAAGAGACAGAGAAGGATGACTGATGACCTTTGACCCACGCAGCATACTCCCCTCTCTGGCTGGTAGGCCCCCTGACTCCTGTCTTCCCTCTGTTTTAGTGAAAGAGCTTTGTGAGGACTGAGTTTGGGCTGGCAGAAAGGTCATATTGTTTCAGTCGGTGACTCACTGAGCAGGACGGATGGAACCGTGGCGCTTATTAATCTGCCAAGATAGTTTCCAGCCCTGCGGGGGTTCTGGTCCAGCCCTTTTGGTCTGTTTACATCTGTTTGCCTGAATGGGGGGTGAGGAATAACAATCCAGCTTTTTTCTTTTGTTGGTTTTATTTGCAAATAATATTGAACATTCGGTCGAAACGGTATGAAAAAGCTAAAACGGTTGCCTTCTCAGGATGGATGCGCCGATCCTCTTCTATCACTTCCGATACCGATACGGATATCTAAAGTTTAGTATCAGCCAATATAATCTGGTACAGAAAAACATCGCTGAATTGACTTAAATGTTTCTCTTTTTTTAATCACAGGCATAAATGTACTGAATTACAAATTTATTTGATAACTCTGCACCAGCACAGCACATTTACAGCTTCACAAGCAACATCAAATGTAAAAAAAATTAAACTTTAATGTATTCAGTCGGTGCAATTAGGAGTAAAACAGCCAGTGTAAAAATAAATAAACTGAAACTGACAAAAACATGTAAAAATAAACTGCAACAAACCCTCTTTTCAACTGGTTCAGAAAGTACAATTGGGAACTCTAAATATAATGTAAAATAAATAATAAAACAGGACTTCGCACAGAGCACATAACCATAGAAAAACACTGAATAGATCTGCCCTTATGGATTGGGCACATTGTCACCAATAGCAGATCTATAACTTGTTTAAAGTATCAGGACCAATACAGATATTAATATCTCCAGTCTTTATCAGGTCTGGCCTGAAAATTATGTAGCTGTATATACTTGTACACTTATATCAAATTAATATAGATTTTTTTTTATTGATATGGGATGTTAATATTGGTCCAAGTTTTCATGTTGTTCTTCATTAGGTCTCTTCCCTAAAGCCGCCTTGCAAATGGCAAGTAGCTCATGTTTGCTTGTTGAGTTTTTATTGCCGTAATGAGCAACAACCTAATTTTCTCTGTCCAATTACATAATGTGCATCAGTTATGGATAGAGACGATCTATTCCTGGCTTCAAGTTATTTGCTTGTGAGGCTGATCACACATGAGTCCCTAATGAACATTCAAACGAGTCCCGCTCTCTCCCTCCGTCTTGATGGTCTTATCCCCGGGTGTTTTTGTGGAGTCGTTCCTTCCTCTGGCATTAGCTTTTCTGTTGCCTCCCACTCAAGTTTGCTGAAATGGATTTAGTGTTTTAAAGCCTCTCTGCTTGCCAGATGCATGGAGCCACGGAGCGGCAGTCTGCAGAGGCTTCAGACAGCAGTTTGGCTCTTTTCCCCGCTGTGCCTCCTAAGTGAAAACAGCAGTAACGAGCATCTCAATATGCTGGCTCCCCGCCCGGCTTCATCTGGTCTGCTTTCTGGGTGACGGCCTCTACGGAGCGCTCTACTGTAATAACTATAACAGAAATCTTAATTTAATTCACCTTCAGTTTGACGAGTTAACATATTAAGTGCATGTTTTAAGTATGACTTTAGTTAAGAAGTGTGCGCTGTGATTTGGTTGTACGATGCGTTTCTGATGCATTAAGTTGTGTTAAATTGGCCATTAATACTTTTTAGCTAAATCTGAGTCTTCCGGTGGAAAAACTATGAAATGAGAAGAGTAACATCATAAATATTTTTCTAGCTTTTCTGCTTTGAGTGATTATTGTAGAAGTTGCGGCAACAATCTTACATTAGCGATGGTCACGGGTAGCGTGGCTAGCCTTTCTAAAACGCCTCTCTAAGTGTGTATTTGCTACAGAATACCTTGCAGCCTCGTAGGACCGTTTTACTTTCCAATCAGAAAGTCGCCGGCGACTGATTTATCGGTGCATCATCAAGAAAACCCTTGAGAACTTCAACTGTTTGTTTAAGATGATAGTAGAGACACACTGTCAACATCTCAAGGAGAGCCAGGTTTATGCTCTGTTGAGTTTCTGTTGCGTCCTCAGGTTTGAAAACACAAAATATCTAATTATAAGTTGTAAAATGACAACATTTTATGCTGAATATGTGGCCTGGTGGTTAATTTTGTAACTGATGAACTAAATTTAAACATGATCCTCTACACTGGACACTGGTTCCAACTTATCTGAAAGCATTTTCATTCCAGACCAGTACTGAAGTACTACTTTAAGCTGAATTATTTTAATCTCTTATCATTTAAAAGCGGCCCACCCATGAGACAAGCACAGCATTCTCTGTAGTCGCCTTGTTTTCATCGAGTGGGCCTTTTTAAATCTGAGCAAACTCCTGCGAGGCTCGTTTGTTTGGTGAACTTCGATGCACTAATCCATCACTTATCGCAAAATCATCTGGGAGTCTTGGATGGAGCAAAGTGTTAGCAGCTCAGCTTTTCCTGGCTCACAGCACTGTTTCCACACACACACGCACACACACACACCCTGAGTGAAACTGAGGCAGCATAAATAGACTTAACAGGAGAGGGAACTGGATACTTTACCTCTTTGGGATGCACAGAAGTGCAGTTGCTTTTCAACTCGTCTCGACTGTGTTCGCGCTTTTTTTTTTTTTTTTTTTTTTTTTACAGCTCCAGTTGTGGGCAGTGATGTCGTTTAGAGTCGTCGCGTCCCGTTTGACCGTTTTAGTCGCGGGTTTTGCCCAGAACATTAAGATAATATTGTCCTAGACGTTGCCTTAGCAGTTTCGGCGAGGCTTCGATGCGCCTTGGGAGGCTCTGAGTTGGAAAGCTCGGGCTTGAGAAACCGACTGCAGTGCTGAAAACCTCCTTCCTGTGTCAGAAACTCTGCCAGCGACGTCTGCCTCTCCTCTCCTGCCTGAACTCGTCTGCCTGCCTTTGTGTTCGGATATGGCAGGGCTTAGACTCAGGAGCTGGGCCTTTTTTTTCCTCTTTTCATTTAAAAGATTGTACTAATATGGAACTGGCAGAGAGGCAGGAAATATTTTCCTAACTGAGGCTGATTAGTGGAGAGGCAGGGAGCGAGGGGAAAAAGGCTGGAGAAGAGAGACAGGTGGGAGGCAGAGAGTTCATCTGCACATTAAAAATTATATCACAAAATAGGTTGTAGATTAATTCATTACTAAATTATTTTTGTTTTTGTGCAATCAGGAAAGTGCATCAAGAGGAAATGTGTCAAGACTTTCCAGCTGATCGACAAGATTCATGTGAAATAACCTAATGAGGCGTAACTACGGTAACAGTTAAGGTTAATTTTACCTTTTTGAATGTTTTTCTCTTAAACTGGCAACAGGAAAAGAAACAATAGATCATGAGATGAGGCAATACAGTCTTGAGTTATAACAGCTACATGAGGTGAAGTTTTAGCAGTACTTCAGCTGGCTTCTTTTTTAAATTTTTTTATTTTTTGCAAACAAAATAAACATTTTCACAAACGAGAAGCTATTTTTTTTAAACCACCTATATTTATTTTGTATAACATTCCAGTCTGGAGTGTCTGTGTATTTTAGCTTTTATGCTCCTTTTGACAAAAATCACTGGAAATAGCCATTTTTGTGTTTGCAAATGGAAAAGGGTTTCACAAATATTAAGTTATATTCATAAAGAATCTCTGTTCTAGTTTTTACTTCAGTCACTGAAAACTTAAAATCTTTAGTTTTTCACTGATGAGAAGCTTTGAGGAGAATGGAAGTTGGTGTTGCTAGCGGCTAACGCTAATACTTAGAAATGATTCACATGTCTACATGACAGCATTAAAAACTCCTTACAAGAACAGTTTTATATATATTTTTGTTGAAAAAGTAAAAACTTTCAGGAATAATATTTTATGAAGAATTATGTAAATCTAGAAAAGAACTTGGATGTTTACTGCAATTATTATTTTTGAACTACAGATGGTCAGAAAGTCCAGAGTAATTAGAAAACGGTAAAATGACTCCTTAGCTTAGCGCTATTAAAAAAAAAAAAACTCCAAGCTACTTGTGAAATGTTCATGTTTTGTGCCACTTTGTCACGTTTTCTATTTTTCTAAAGCGCACCAAACGTATTACATCACAAAATATTCAAAAGTAGTGGGTTTTCTTAATGTCAGCGAGTCGTGTAGTTATTCTAAATAACCATAAATACAGAGTGTCAAGCTTAAAACGCACACTGTCATATTGGGTGAACGGCTCACACTATAAGCTTAGATTTACTTTACCAGGCAAAATCACATGATAAAACCAACTGGCTAAAATATTAATACACCCCTAATGACTACAAATAGTTCAAATGGAAACCTTTCATATGAATTGAATTGTACCTTAAAGTACAATTTAAGAGGATTCTATCCTCTGGTAAAAAATCTTTGTATTTTACATGATCAAATGCTAGTTTTTTTTTGAATGAAGCTGATACAGGAATCACAATACACGGCTGACCGTCCCAAAATAACCGAGTAGGATTTAAACACCAGATCACTCCAAATTACTGGGTGAGGCTCTCTGTGGGTAGCAATCAACAACAAGGTTAGTACTTAGCAGCGTTTCATTATCTATAAATTAATGCAGTCAAATGAAAGTCAAAACTATTTGTGAAATGGTTTCAATCGACTTCGTTTTAGGTCTTTTTTTCCCCTGTTACGTGTTGCTTAATGTCACTGAAGCCGTATCTCTCTTCGCCGTGTCCTCCTCACTGTTTACCCATTTCAAGGACACTCGGCGCGTTCCACTTTCTCCATGATACTGGGGCTGAGCAGTTTTCCTGCTGAAGAATCGGCTGGAGTCAAACATGAGATGCAAGCGGAGCAAAAATTGGAAATAAATCACCGGAGCAACTAGCAGCTTTGTTTTTAACCGCAACAAGATCTTGGGAGTTAACACAAAGGTTTTGGAGTGAATGCTTGGAGATGAAATTCTCATTTTTAAAACTGCAGCCTGCAGAGTTCAACATCTGCGGGTATTCGATTTGTCTTTTTAAGCAGACAGAAATACACCAAATAACTGTCAGGCAGTGAAAGTTGAAGTTGTTTCTTACTGTGACTCCACTTTTTCTGATAGTTTGTTGCCATGAAATCAAACATATTCAGATGATCCATGGTTGAATTTTGGTTGAGTGTAAACTGAGTGAAATAAGAAGAGCGAGTTAAATCGAGTAGCTGCCTTAGTGTTTCAAATAAGATGCATCTTATTCAATTTATTGCGATCCTATTTTCTCTTTAATTAGCAGTAAAGGAATGTTCCTGCTGCTGGAGCAGTGAGGCTAGCTGTAGCCTCATTTAGCTGCTACGGGGGAAAAAACCCATTAATTTAATGATGCTGATGGACAACTTTCCCAAAAGATGATACTGAGCAGGTTCCTTCCTCTCATCACCCCTGTTGTTTTTATAGCCCGCCTCTGTTCTGGGAGGCTGAGACCAGAGATAAAGAGGAGGTAGTCAAGAAAAAAAGAGCGAGAGAGAGAGAGAGAGAGAGAGGAGACCCTGAAAATATACGATCCTGCAGTTCCTCCCACAGAGCAGCAGCTGTCCTGCTTTTGCTTCGCTCCATCACATGGCACACGGCTGGAGCAGGAATGGATTGTGTGTAAGCTGCAACATTTAAGCTTTGTTTTCAGGCAGCGAGCAGCCTGCAGGACATGCTAGCAGCTCCGACATTCACAGCACACGCTGTACCGACACACAACTACCAGGACAACACAGTCACACACGGAGTTCACAGGCTGCACTAACGCTGCTGCGTTCGTCATTCATACATCAAACAGTTTGGTGTTTTAAGGTGCGTCCATTCATACGCACACGTGTGTTTTCAGGCCTATTGATGTGATCAGCTTTCACTGGCATCCTGCTGCTGAACCAGTGACAACGATCATCACACAGAGAAACACATTAGAAACTAATGGCTCTGCTCACCCCCAGTCCTGCTATACAGTTGGTGAAGTATTATTATTTCCACATACAGTTCAGCTCAGTTATTCATACTGATTGCTGATTTAGGCTTAAAATTATTTCCATTCAACCAAGAAGTTGTTTCTGCGAGGCATCTATTATAAAGCAGTAAAGCATTGTGGAGGGTTTATCAGTTCTGAGGGAAAAAAATCAGTTTTTAATTAAAACTTCCAAGTAGAAAATTATTTTTATTCTTCTCAATAATCAGTAGAATTTCGTTCCTATGATTGCTGAACAGCTATTTGTCATTTTTGCTGGTATTTTGGATGTTTATCAAAAAATTGATGTTTTTGCGTTTGGAAAGCATTTCGCCAGCGTCTTAATTAGGGATGTACAATACTGGATTTTTGGTCGATATCCGATATGCAGATATACTAAAACTCATTTGGCAGTTAACCGATATCAGTACCGATATTTTTTTCTTATAACTACTTTCTGAAACTATTAAAATACTGCATGATCTTTCTCTGTTTAGCCTTCCAGACCTTTATGTCTTCGTAGACAATATGAGTTCCTTTAAATCACTTTCTATACATATTTAATGATACTAAAAAAAGTCAACTTTCAGTCTTCTTCCAACAGTAGCAGCTTCTACACTGAAGAGTTTTCTGTGGTTTCTAATCAGGGCCTGTGAAGTAAAAACTCAAAGGATTCTCTTCCGTTAAGTATCTTTAGAAAGGGCGAGAGCCAGCCGTTGAATTGGACTTTGTGTCCCCGAGGTAAGAAGCAGTGACATGTGAGACGTCTCATGTTGTGTGTTGATTTATCTCCACACATCAAGACTCACAACGATGACAATCCCCCAGCAACTTCTTCTGCTTAGTACATCCAGGCCCTCTGTATGGCTAATGAAAACACAGCTCTCAGGGGGCCACACTGTTATGGTCTGCTACAGCAGCTAATGATCTTCCGTTTTGATGATCTCTTGCTAAACCACTCTACAGCAATCTGGGACAAAAACTGCACAGGATTGTCAGGGTTTATTATATCGAGTACCAAGATTTTCTGCAAAAATGCTGCTTTCTGTTTCAGACCAGCCACACAGATAAAACTCCTGCTTAATGTAACAGAGGGACAGGGTGGTTGTTTTTGTAAAACTGAGTCTGGGTTGGTGGGTACAAGCAGACTGCTTGCTTTGTGTTTTTATTTAAACTGGTTTCAAATAATGATGACAAAACCGTTCATTATTAAACTTTTGTTATAGAGTCTAAGATTCAGGACAGAGTTAACATTGTTGCTTGCATGTTTTTGTAATTCCATTTGGGTGTCTGCTGTTTCTCGAAACAGCCTAAGTGCTTAAAAAAAATAAACACAGAGATGCTTTTTATCAATAAAGTTCATGTTTTAGTGTTAGGAAAATAAGCTGTTTCAAAAACGGATCTAATCGGCAGACACTACCCTTCATCTAGCAATCCCAGTGAAGCCTAGCCTGTCATCTAGCAACCCAAGCAAACCTTGGGTATCGGTGTATGCGCTGTACAATGGCTGCTGGAAAAGACGAGGGTTTTGTTGTTGACTTACTGCCCAGAAACCACTTTTTGCATTTTTGCTAGTTGTGCAGGAGGCCCCACTTTTGCTTTTCAAAGATTGTGCATCTGTTTGCATTGTTTTAAAATCTCATTATCTAAAATGATTTTCTGCAAAAAAAAAAAAAATGTAATGGACATGTTTTGAATAGCCCACAGGCCTATCCTAACCTGTTCAAGGAAGCATAATAGGTCACCTTTAACTCTGTTTTTGAGGAACACTTTTCACATTGATTGGCAGAGCAGTGACTCAGAACCGTGTCCTCATCATGAGAGAAGTGCAGAACACCTGAAAGACTGCGGGCCTTAGTGTCTGGGGGTCATGTGACGCTGCAGGTGGCTGGCAACCTGGACCGTGTGCTGCTGCCAAGCTCCACAGTGACCCAGAGAGCTGGACGAACTGCAGGAGCGGTGGCTGATTCTTCAGGAGAGGAGGCCTGTCGTCCTGCCTGAGAGAGCCAAACTCCTCCTTTCAGCACATTTAACGAGCTAACATTCCTTCTGTGAACTTTTACTCGTTTTCTCAGTGCTTATGTTCTTTGCTAGCTGTGACTCAGAGCCTTGAGTAATTTTCGTCTGTCTGGTCTCATTAAAGATCACAGTATCCTTTGATATGAAGCAGGTTAGCTTTTGCATATGATGCATTTGAATAAATTACAGCGCAGATATGTTGGTGTCCTGGTAGGGACTTGTAAAATGAGCTTTTAATGCAAACTCGAACATTTGATTTGAGGATATTTGTTAATAAAAATCCCATATTAAGATATTTTAATTAAATCACTTGTGGCCATCCCTTCTCCTTGTACTTTCTCTTAATTGTCCCTGTTCTTCCCTCTTTAGTTCGTCCCACAGGTTTTGTCTTTATGCTTTGGATCATTGTTGAAATTCACAAAACTGAAAAAAAATTGGGTGAGAATTTACCACAGTTTTGTTTAATGTATTCTGGTATTTCAAAGGTTTCAGCCACATGAACGTCCTCAAGGAACAAAAGTAGTTTTTCCTGGTTCTTCGCTTCGTACAGAGGGTCTGGACTATTGGCTGTTGAGAAACAGTTGGTTGCTGGAAGCGTTGACTCTGAAGTATTAAACATTTGGATGTTAGAGACTTTACCCAATCTCTAACATCTGGTGGTGATGTTTGAAATATGCTAGCCCAATTGTGAAGGAAGCTGCGCTATGAAGCTTATTGGAAATTGCGTGTGCTGTAAACAACTGTCCTCAACTGTTCGGCACTGAAGAGAGAAGTGCCGATCTGTGCAACAACTCAACGTCATCGTTCACAACTCTATTCTGTTTTCTGATAGGCCAAAATAAAATTCCTCCTGAGAAATTTAGCTCAGTGAGAGGAATCCCAAATGGAGCACTGAAGGGAGATGAGAATCAAGTGGCATTGCACAGGAAATCAATGGCAAACGTCATTGAGAAAGTACGGTCACATTCCCCGTCTCAATGTGACCTTGCTAAAGGCACTCTGGCTTCCATTCAGTCTAAAAACATGTTTATGCGTTACTGTTGGTACGGAGCGTCTCTGTGCTGCCCTGTGATGGATTGTCTCTCACTTGGTGACCATAGGAAGAAGTCAGCCGCCCCCCATACACCTCGCAACACAAATCAACACCCCACTCACGACCAAGCAAGGAGAGACAAGTGTAGACAGGATGGCACGTTGGACAATCTTCAGTTATTAAAACCTGTGAATGTTACCAACTCCCTCTGATTTTGAAGTGATTGTATATCTGTTTCATAGTGTAACCGCTGTGAATTAATCACATGATATGACTTTAAGACACCAGAGACGTAGTAGTCGTCTCTAATTTCCACTAGAAAACAGGAAATCCCTCTTAGGGTTGGTTACTGTTGTACCTTCTATTGAATTTAGTTTTTTTTTTTTTTTTTATTGTAATCCCTGTGACATCACCATGCATTGTTTCATATTATTGCCAAAACCCACACTGCTAAGCTGCTGAACAAGACTTTAGTCAACACTTCCTCATAGAGTAGGACTGCTCCGTATCAGTAGATGTAAATTACATCAATTAACATCTTTTGGAAACGCTAAATTGACTCGAATGATGTTCTCAAGGTTTGTGGAAGAGATGCCCACAGCACCACAGATTCTCTACTGTACTTAACAGCTGGCATGAGACGTTTCTTTACATCCTTACCAGGGGTGCCAGTAAATGTGGCAGATGATTGGGTAGATGATGTTCTCAATTATATGGCATGCTTTGTGTACTCAGTGAAGCAATAGACTCATACTGATCAAGAGAAATTTAATCATGAACCTGACCTTTTATGACCAGCGGTCAGCTCCATCTCAATACTTTAATTAGATTATCCTACGGTATTCATGCTAACTGCTGATGCCACGGCTCTGCTTTAATAGTTTAACATAATTGGCACTCTTCTAATGGGCTATTGATTGAGTACCTCTTTTCCTATTGGAGCCCGACTTAAATCATAAGCAGGGTGTGTTTGTGTTTGCAGAAAACTCTGCTCTATTTCTGTCAGCCGTGCCCTCGAAGATAACACACCATGTAATCTGTCTGTTTTCCCCTCTATGATCCTGGGTAGCATCCAGAGAGTTTCCTCAAGCGTTTTCACTGGTAATATCCCCCCCCCAAAAAAAATCCACAAGGCTTGCACACATCTGAAACCCAGCTCTTCCCCACTTGAGTTTACTGATGGCCACCCCAACCTCACCCCTCTCCGTCTGTAACCGTGATCTCATTGCGGAACCGGTTCTCCGGTGGCTTTTTTTAAGTGGCCTTTCGTCAGCCAACAGTGGAAGCCAGCACTGCCTCTCGGAGAGACAGCGCTGGCTTTCATGTCCGCCTGGCTCCGCTCCTCCGGCTCCCCGCTGGAAACATGCGGCCTGGTGTTTTAGACTCGGGGTGTAATTAACTCAGGAACTCATAAAGAGGCGTTCGCAGCAGGACCAGCGCTCATCGTGCCAGCTCCCGTTGGGCGGCGCAGACACCGCTGCAGATGTTTCAGAGCGGAACCGCAGCTCGCTACACCTGCTTCCTACGACACAATGAGTTGGTCCAATAAAAAAAATAAATGGTGGAATCAAGCTTGTTGGGGTTTTGCAAAAAATTTGTAAGAGTGATATAACGAGCTACTACTGAAATATACTAGGGCTGTTGCAAAATAATATTTTAGTAATCTAGTACTCTATCGATTATTTTTATTATTAATCGAGTATTCGAGAAATCTCTGTCTCTCTCTTTCATCCGCTCACCTGTGTAAATACACCTGCAGCGCTCTTCCCATCGTTCGCTTTCAAACAATAACCACGCAGCTCCAGGAGGAGAAAGGCTGCCACACTCCAAGCATCCCACCAGTCCATTTAAAGATTCTTATCAGTCCCCCGAAAAACTATAAAAACCCGGAAAATTTAAGGCAATGCTGCTAGCAATTAGCAACAACTCATTGACTGAAGTGAGAGCGCTGGCCAAAACAAATAATGACCCGGCCGTAACACGGTGCGCTAAATAATAAAACATAATTTAACGAAGCTAAGAGACAGATAAATTTTCCTTGAGTAATTTTAATAATTGAGGTCCTCGAATCACTGGAGGAATCATTTTAGCCCTAAAATATACAATCTCAATGAGGGCTGAAATGATTAATCGGATCAATTGTGATTAACTATCAACTAATTTAGTAATTGATTAATTGTTTACCATTTTGTGGAAAATTGCATACTCAGTGCTGTTATGAAGCCAAAACTACAAGGAATATTTACACGTTGCATTTAAGATGAAAGTACATTAATCTGCAAACATGTTTTAGCTTAACGTAGTTCAAATCCACTAAAGGAATGCTATGCTATTGCATTCTGGGAAAAAAAACATAACATTTTTATTTTCTTATTTGACAAGGAAGTGAATTATTTGCATATTTTACTGTGTTTTCTGATATTGTACTTATAAAGGCTTAAGTGATCTGTAGAACGTGCCACTTTATTTTTAATGCAGTTAATCATCAGATTAATCGATTAATAAAATAATCCTTAGTTACAGTTGAAATCTCTACAACAAGCCATTCGTTGATCTAGACCAGAGTCTGTATTGGCTGGTGGCAGACGAGTGTACTGATGGATTTTCTTTTCTCCTCCTTTCTTCCTGTTTCTCCAGACTTTTACAGCTTGGTGCAACTCACACCTCAGAAAAGCCGGCACGCAGATCGAGAACATCGAGGAGGACTTTCGGGACGGACTGAAGCTCATGCTGCTGCTGGAGGTCATTTCAGGTAGAGAGCCCCGTTCCTAACAGGATTAGCCGGATGCAAACCGTGCTGCCACCAGCTGCTTCAGGACAGATTGACGAGGATAGTTTGACATTTTAGAAGTTTTTAGATTTCTTATTATGCGTTTCTGCTCTTGTTTGATTAATCAACCGATCAGCCTGCATTAGTGTTAAGTCGAGCAGAAAGGGCTGAGCTCTTGTTGATGTTAGCAATGTTTTTTTTTAGCTTTCAGATGGATCCAGCACTCACAACAGGAATGCTGCGTTTTTACACTTCAGGAAATTAAATTTTTATTTTCTGTTTAAAAAAATTTAATTTCTTTATTCATATTTTGTAATATGTTTCTAATAGTGTCTAAAATGAGCTTAAATGTTTAGATGAAAACATTCAGAATAATTCATTACTAAAATAATAATTAGTCGTAGCCCTTAATATGAATAAAAGCTTGGAATATGTTGCTCTTTTTGCAATATTCTGCATAATTTTGAATCGTATAAATCAACATTTTTGATGCTATGCAGTTTATTCAGATGCATCTGTAAAGGCTGTGTTTTCAAATCAATCTATTTTCTTATTTCTAGTTTAAACTTCTGTAACAGGAGTGTGTTAGCATAGTAATTAACACCGGCACACATTCGTAGTCAAAACTAGGTGGGAACAGTTCCCTGGTTATGTTTCTGAAAGCCGAACCATGTTGTCATCAGCGCTGCGTTTCTGGTTCCAGGTGAACGCTTGGCCAAACCAGAAAGAGGCAAGATGAGAGTCCACAAGATCTCCAACGTCAACAAAGCGCTCGACTTCATCGCCAGCAAAGGAGTGAAGCTGGTCTCTATCGGAGCAGAAGGTAAGCGATGCTGCAGAGAAAGAGATGAAGATCCTACGTGTTTCCCTACGACTGCTCAGTTTTCACTTGGATTGTCCACGAATGACTCTAATAAGGCCAAACAAATCCACAACTACTGTTCTGATGTAAAAACACAACAGAACGTCCTGTACCATGTTCCCTCTCTCTCCCTCGTTACCATGGCAGGGCTGGTGGCTGCTGTGCTGTTTAATGAGATCCTGACTGCAAACTGCAAAGTCTTGTGGCAGTGTCGCTTTTGCCTTTGCTGCACTTTATTAGAGTAGATCTCAGGATCAGCAAATCCCCCTCAGGAGCCCAGAGGCTCCTCGTCGTTTAGCGCAAATAACGTCCATCCTTCTGCCATGAGAGGCTAACGAAGTCTTTAACTGCACAAACGCTGCACTTCTTTCCTGCCGCCTACCGTCGCAGCCTGGCATACGTCCTCTCACATGTTGGGGAGTGACAGAAATTGCGTTTCACTTCAAGCGAGCAACATTCTCACGGGTTTGTTTAAATGAATTGCTTTAAACAGTTTGTTTTCTTGAGTTTAATGAATGGTTGGGATTAATGCTGCAGCATCAAATCCCGCTGTGAACTGAAAATGTGTTGAGTTGCTTGAACATGGACCGTGTGGGATTGTTGAGGAAAACAGCTTTGCTTACTCTGACTGAATCCAGGCTTCAATGTCATTGGGTTGAGTTTTTTTTTTTCTTTTAAGTGAAAAACTGCAGACAGTTGCTTTTTTTTATTGCGTGTCCTGTTCATGTGCTCCAAAGTCTAAGAGATGAATGTCTGCATGTGATTGCATCAGTCAGTGATAATTTAACAAACACGTAAGTGTTAAGTGAGGGGCTGAAATGATTAATCCTGTTGAATCAGTTATTGAAGTAATCGTCAACTAATTTAGTAATCGATCAATCGCTTGCTGGAGTATACAGACTGCAAAACATGCCATTGACTGAAGGAACAACACAATCCAGTAATTAAGACAAAACTGTGCAAAACAAAAATGCAAACATTTAAAAAAGACTTAAATAAATAAGCAATGTTTAGTCTGGCGGGGGCACAAGTAAAGCCTGGTGGCCCGCCAGGCTGATAACATGCTGGAGAAAACTCTGTGTTCTAACCAGATCTGTACAAGCGGCAAGTCTAGTTTCCCCCGGTTCACTAAAGGAACGCAGTTTCATCTGAGGCAATAATATGTTTATTATTTTAAAAAAGGAATTGAGCTGTTTATTTGCATTTTTTATGTATTTCTAATATTGTATAAAGTCTTAAGTGATTAATTAGAAATCTGTGCAGTGTAACATTTGTTTAATAATCGACAATAGAATAATCTATTAAAATGATCAGTATCGCCTTGCACAGCATTCGCATTTTGTTACGTTACACAGACTTCATAAAAATACTGCATAATGGTGAAGCAGATGGAAAATGATTCATTCTTCAAGTCCTGCCACAGATTAACTGGATTCAGCTCTAATGCCAGATTCTAACATAAATCTATTTTCATCCTAATCGCCTACATGTTTTGTTTTTATCTGCAAACTGGACCTTTTTTCTTATTTATTTTTTTTTGCTTTTTTTTCCCCATATGTTGTTCTTACTACTCTTTTATGAAAGCCACATTTCTAGAGCTAATATTTGTCAGCAGATTCTTCCACCTGAGCTGTGGTTCTCTGCAGCTCCTCCAGGTTATTCTGAGCCTTTTGGCTCCAGCCCACACAACCGCACATCACTGACACAAACTACACATTTTCAAGATCAAAAATCCTCCTCTTTCATTTATTTCTTTTCCACATTAAAACCTTCAAATATTTGTAAGACCAGGCCAGAAAACCCTGACATCCTACGTCTGATGCAGACTGGGTGGCAGCACCCTTGGACAAGCACCGGGTCGACCTTTTAATTTAAAGTGGCAGTACCTCCTGCCTTTGTGTCAAATGTAATAAAACAAGAAAAACATTTTCATGCCAATTTCTGATAATGGTGCTGCACTTAATCATAAATATTAAACTATATTTTTTCTAACAAGTAACAGATTTTGAATGCCTTTTGGTTATAATTAAGAAACTGTTAAGAACACAAACAAAAGCCAACTGTCATTTTCTCAATATTTTTGACCTGCATATTGAATCGGATCAGACAGTTTGAGTCGATTCCTGTCTAATGGCGCAGAGTGAGAAAAGGCTGTCGTCTATACGGACCGAGTGAAACACACAGAAGGCACCGGACGTGGTGGCTGCTGAGTTTGGGCGACATATAGGAAGATAAGTGCAAGGCAAAGAGCCAAGAATTGATTTTTGTAAGTGAAGTGTGGACAGAGACGTCCATTTAATAAGAAATGCAAAGTGTGATGACGGGTAAGATGTTTAGATCCAGGTATAAACCACAGTGATGAGCAGAATCCAATAACTGAAGAGACTGTGCAGAAGCATTTATATAAAATGTGAATTAAATCAGTCACTCCAGAATGTGATGTGTTTTTTTTTTTTTTTTTTTTTTTTTTTTTTGCCTTTCAAAATGTGTTTGTGATCTGTAACATTAAAGCATGATTTATCTGTAAGGGGGCAAATACTTTATAATTACTCTGCAAATGGGGTTAAATGTCACAGTAACTGATTGATGACTGGAGGTTTTTTATTAGTGGTATAGATCAGTTAGTAAGAGAGGTGGGTTGTTTCAGTGTAATAAAACCAGACGAGCGTTGCAGACAGATTATCCTCCTGGTCATTCCCTCTCACTGTGGCCTTAGCGCTGGGATGAGACCAGATGACGGGTCCGGTCCTCCAAACGGACCAGGGGGGATGAAACGGAGGCAGAGGAGGGGTGTAGTTTCAAATCCCATCAGGTGGATTTCTGCTCGTCACTCATGTTCGTTTGAGTTAATCTGAACGTGATCTGCATGTGTCACCATGGAAGCGGCGCGCTTCACTTTTCCTGCACGCTAATTTGGCGTGAGCTGCCTTTCACGGCGCGTTACGTTTCCAGACATCTGACTGGCATCTCGCAGTCGGCTCATCCGTCATGGCTGAGCCGCCGCGCTCCGAGCCTGATTGGATTAGCGGGACAAACAAACGATTATCTGGAGGCCGGCAAAAGAGGGTGACGTGGTAAAAGGGGATTCTCATAATGGACGGCACAGAGGTGGCTGGACCGTGGGCCAGTCTTCACAGCCAGCTGAGGTTCATCTCATCAGCTCTGTGCTCAGGCCTAGCTTCGCGCGCTTCCTCTGCTGAAACTGGATTTCTGTCTGCAGTCACCTGACTGAGCAAATTATTTAAGCGGCTAAAAACATCAGGGTGACCGTATCTGTGATATTGGTTATCTAGACTAGTTTGCTTTATTAAAATGTCATTTTATTTTACCTTCTTCTAAATAGGTCTAAGCAGATTTCAGTGCTCAGTTTAATAGGTTTTCCTCTTTCTTTTGCAGGTAGTTCAGGTAGTTCATTACCCATTTGGGACCTGGAGCTAAACATTCACTGTGTCTTTAAATGTTTTAAAGGGGCAGCATTATGTAAAAGTAGCTGTTTGAGCTTTACATCATGTTATAACGTTATTCCCTCATCAAAAACAGACCGAATGTCACTTTGATTATTCCATGTATGTACAAGAAGTCTTTTAATCTCCATGGCAACCATTCAGATGTGCAAAACGCCCGGGTGGACTTAGCTCCGCCTTTGAGATGCAGCTCCTCCTCAGAGCTGCAGTTTATGAGCTCCATTTTACAGAGCAGCCCTCTCCCTCAACCAGCTCCTTCAGACTAGCCAGCAGCAATTAGCAAACACCTGGTGGACCTGAGCATCTGCTGAGCTCATAAGAGATGCTGGTAAACGCGTTGAAGGGTTCATAGAGGAGCCATGTTGTGATGACTTTCTGAAGAGAGGAGGGGTTTCTTAAAGAGCCAGAGGCCCAATTTTAAAGCGGCAAATTGCAAAGTCAAATTTCTTTTAAGTCATAATTAACACAGTTACTTGATTGTGCTGCAAAGTGGCACTGTGTGCCTGGAAGACACATAATACTGCTCCTTAAAAAAAATATACATATATGTATTTTAAAGCTTATACATTTTAAATTCAAAGACGGAATAAATGTTTACCTTTCTTTTTTTTTTGGATTGGTTTTTACCCAAAGATTGAAACAATCTAAACAAATCATCAACCTATAATATTAATAAAGGTGCAGATCCTAAAATGTCGCGGCTTCCTTTTGTGTTTCAGAGATTGTAGACGGTAACGCTAAGATGACCCTGGGAATGATCTGGACCATTATCCTCCGCTTCGCCATCCAGGACATTTCTGTGGAAGGTAGTGTGTGCATTTTTAATTTCTGAAAAATGCTGGTTATGCTTGTGGCATCTGAGAATATTTCTTGCTCTGACATATTCGAAAGCCTCTGCACCGATTAGCCGTTACTGTGACAGTTTACTACATGAACGGGGGCGTTTGTGTCTCTTTGTTGTGTTTGGGGGACATTTTTCAATGTTTGTTGCTCATTTTGCTCGTCGTTTATTGAAAACGATCCCTGCCTTGGTCTCTAGGCCTTTTGTAAATTATAGCAAAAGTACTTTAATAACTTACAGTGAACGTCGTAGAGTAAACGTCCCATTTGGTCAGCCTTAATTTGTTTAGTCTGAGATTCTTTTGAGCGGTTAATTTCACAGCGTGGGAACGGCGCAGTACAAAACCCAGCTTTGTAACCGACGGTAACAGACAAGCACAAAACATCTGAGCCATTGCAGATCCTTCCTATTCTCTGTACCTCCACTTAATCCAGCACTAAACGGGGATTAGCCGAGTCGGTCGGCTGCAGGTTGGTCCGACTTCACAATGATCCCTTCTTCCCAACCACAGAGACGTCGGCCAAAGAAGGCCTCCTGCTGTGGTGCCAGAGGAAAACTGCGCCCTACAAGAACGTCAACATCCAGAACTTTCACATCAGGTAAAGTCGAAGGAACGTAACGAGACACAGAAGAGGCAATAACTCGCCTGCAGAGATTCAGGCACAGGGAAGCGGAAACGAAGTCAGCAGGGGTGTAGATTTTTAACTTTATCTGTGCAGACTTACTGGAAGGTTGACTGTGGGTTGGGGGTCCTTTGTTTAATGTCTTCACTGTTTCCAGTTGTTTTAAAATAATGTTGAAAGAAGTCAATATAACTGTAAAATCTGTTCATTTTTTTCACCTAAAATAACCTCAGTGGTCTTTGAAACTCTACAGCTACACTTCAGCCTTTCTGGTGTTCATGTGCAATACATGAAAAACATTATTCAACCCCTCTGACTCTTTAAAAAAAACATTTAGTAACATTGAAACCACAAGTTCACATACATGTGATGTGAGTTTAGACGCTTTGCAGCGTGACGTCATACACGCAAGATCCCTCAAAAAAATGCTCACCTACGATAACTGCCATTAATTTTAGCTGCCAAGTTGTCAACATACAGCGATAAATCTTAAATATACATGTGACATGTAAAAGACAAGGCGACACAGTGCTTTGCTACTAATTGTCAGTGCTATGACAAGTAGATAAAAAGGTCAAGAAAAAACTCTTTAAAAAATTGTGAGGAAGCAGAAAGGGGGTGAGTAATGCTAGCTTGACTTTGACAACCTCATCATGTAGCTGTGCTGTGGAATTCTGTGTTTCGGTTCAGTTACAAAAAAAATAAGAACAAAAAGCGACCTACATCCGGACTGACAGGTCATCATGGCAGGTGTTTAAATTAGCTCATCAACCACCACTGTGCTAGTTTAGCTTCCACAGCAGCAGCTAATCTAGAACAACAACCTGAATGTTCTGTTCTTTATGTGAGAAATGTCTGCTTGTCTTTTTTTGGCGTTGAATCCTGATACATTAGTAGCGTTGTTGTAAGTCGGTTGCTATGACAGCGAGTCTGCGTGTAGTGTAGCTACGCAGAGTACGAGTGGTTTTGAGTTGTTCTTTGGCGTTTTTTTCAGCATTAATTTTCTTTGCTCTGTCACTCTACACTAGATTAAATAATACCCAGATCTCATTTTAACAGAACTGTTCTACCGCTGCAGCGCGGCTATGGATGGCATGAAAAAGAATCATCTTTATGCCCTCCAGCGTTGTGCACATGCGTGAAATTTCCAGATGCAATCTGTGTTTGAATTCAGCCTCCCTGAGTAGATACTTTACTTTGTCAAACCTCGTTTCTTTGTCTTTACATCTGAGTCCTTCAGGGTAGCGCTCTATAAGGTTTGCACATTTAGAAAGAAATTGTACCCACAGATTCACAATTAGAATTATGATGTCGAGACTTTGACTGAGCCACTCTGACTTGCGTCTTGATATAAACCCTGCTGTTGTCACTGTGGGTGTGTGTTTAGGGTAGCCGTTGTGTCGGAAGGTGAATCTCCGCCTTGAACATGTTTTCTTTCAGTATTGCTCTGTATTTAGCTCCATCTGTCTTCCCATGACCTCTGACCTGCCTCCCCTTCTCTGCTGAAGAACAGCAAGCCCACAGCATGTCGCTGCCACTATGTGTCAACCTTCCACGTTTTGGTTTTAAGCAGGAAGTTTAATTTTGGCCTCATCTGATTGGAGCACTTTCTTCCCCGTGTTTGCTGGGCTCCTTTTCATTCTCTAAGTTCAGCATATGAATTTCAAGTATTTTTGGTCTGTCAAGATTTCCAAGGAAATTATTTTGCTGTGTGCCGTTAATCAGAGCAGAACTGAAAACAAGAATGAAGACCAGGCCTGTTCCTTTAAACAAGGCTGGTCAATAAAAAAAGAAAGAACGAAAGAAATAAAGAAAGATCAAGAATAAATAATTCGTGCATCCCAGAAATGTTAAACATTTATTTTAGTAACAGCACAGTCAAATCTGAAGGTGGGACTTGTTCGACTGGTGTCCGCTTCACAGAACACTCCCAATGCCTCCGTGTTGAATTATTGAAAGACGACCACTGCCACGCTCAGATGTGGATGAAAGCCGAGGCGAGACGAAAAGGTGGAGCTGAGGTCATTTCAAGTGAAGGTATAAACGGAGCGCTGGGAGGAAAAAAATGGATCGACTTTGATGTGGCCTTTCAGGGACAGATGATAGCTTTACATCTCAGTCAGGAGAGGCAGATGAGATCAGAGCCATTTTTTTTTTTTTACTGGAGCACTTCATGTGAAGTAGCCTTGTGAAAGATTCCCCCATGCAGCATGGAAACTTTTTATAGCAGGCGATGGATGTAAATAACCCGTCTTTGTTGCCTCGGAAGCACAAAGCATCAATTTTTCACTTCTCCACATTGAGATGATGTAGTTTCTAAACAGACTGACCTTCAGAAGCAAAGATGCTAATCAATGAACCAAAAAGAGCAGAGCTAAAAATATGTCATCAAGACAAACAGGGTCCTGTTAGATGTCTGAGTTTTCTGCTTGATTCAGTTTTAATATGGATATTTTAAACTGACTGTCTGTAAATTCATCTTTTATAGTTTCATTAGCTGTAGTAGAAATATGTCGTATGACTGGGAGAAATGGTGGAAGCTAACAAGCTAATCAGATGTATGCCGTCTGTCTTAGGAAACATTGACTATTTAAAATGACTCAGAATAAAAAAAAATTAAACAGAATAATACTATCAAAAGTCTACAACAACATCCCATTGTCAATTTTTGTGCTGTTTTTGTTCATGTAGCGTTAGCTTTGCATGAGCTAACAGCATCAGATCAGCTGTTACTCACCAGGCTGCTCCAGCTCTACCTAGGATGGATTTTGGATTATGCATAAGTTATGCAACAGTTTTAAATTTTATATGTCTGTGTGGTTTTTTTAGGTCCTGTATTTGTTTTGAGAAAATGAGAAAAGATTGCTAATTTTTTATTTTATTTTAGCCTTTCTCTTTTTAGCTATCAGTGACTGTATCATGAGTAGAGGCGACACACCTGTTCTGTTTTTGAGGAAGAAAGTAGTTCCATCACGGGGAAAAGAACTGTACATATTGGAACCAAAGATTATTTTAAAAGGTT
This sequence comes from Poecilia mexicana, assembly GCF_051168715.1. Classification (NCBI taxonomy): domain Eukaryota; kingdom Metazoa; phylum Chordata; class Actinopteri; order Cyprinodontiformes; family Poeciliidae; genus Poecilia; species Poecilia mexicana. Next base: position 6,016,509 of record NW_028263391.1, on the reverse strand, counting down.
GCCAACATTTCCAAATCTAACATGCAGTGGTGAGCACCGCTAGCTAAAACATTTGTGGCGCTAACTCTAAAGCACTAATTATAAATCAGTGATTCTTGAGAATAGGGACAAAACAGGTCCTATGGATAAAGCATGAAATTTGAATAAAATATACACAAAATATATTTTTTTCAAATATCTAACTAAACTAACCTGGGTCATGTGAGCACAACAATGTATATTTTTCTTTTTTTTGCTGAATATTTTTTTATTTTAAACATTGTAGTCGGTGGATGATGCCTGTAAAAGCCCTTGTCCAGGAGCAGAACTCAACACATTATAATAGTTTAAAACAATTAAAGAAATACTAAAATTATATATTATGACAATTAAGTATAAGTAGTCATATAAATAATTATAAAAGTATCGATAAATTGAATTAAAAATAATTTTTAGATATTTTCCAACTCCGTTGAAATTTGTCCTTAGTTTTTGTCAACACCGTCAGACATGAAAAGAATGTAAAAAAATCAGGCATTATTGGGGGGCACCAGAACTTCTGAGGACCCCATGACGTTGTCTTTTCTCTTCCTTTGCTAGGAGGGCTAGTTAGCTCCGGTTAGCTTAAGTTATTCTTTAGTTTTTTCTTCTGTTTTATTCCTAAGTTGTTTGTCACAACCATGATGTGTCAACTCCATAACTGACAATTTACAAAACTTTGATGAAATTTTGCGAAATAAAAGCTTAATTTTGGTAAACTGTAAAGATTTCATGGACCTGACGAGCTACAATATGGCCTTCAGAATAACATATAAATTGAGGTAGTTTGGCATTTCGTCAACTCCGTCAGATGTCAACTCCGTCAGAGTTTTTCTGACTCTTTCAGTGAAATTGTTGTCAAATCTCACTTAAATGTGCAATTAATTCATTTTAATGTATTTTACATGAATTGCATTACTTCACATGTACCAAGTTTTTCATTTTACTCACTAGTTTGTCACCACCTTCAGTTCTGTGTCAACTCCGTCATGCACTGTCAACTCCATCAGATGGACTTTTTCTTGTTTTTTGTTTTAAATAATATTTATTTTATTTCTTGAGAAGCATTTGTCTGTAAATTGAGTAAAAATATCACTAATGGGGTATTTTAAAAATCATTTTAGATTTATTTTTGTCAGATGGTGATGACAAAGTTCTGGGTCAGGTTGATTAAAAATGTAATTTTTTAAAAAAAATTCGCAACTGGGAGCCTGTACCTTAGCATCTTCATATTTTCTAAACATTATTTGTCATATTTGCATACATAAGGTTGAGAAATAATTAAAAAAAAATATGGGAAAATTAAACCCCATTTTGTCCCTATTCTCAAGAATCACTGAAATAATAGTTCCACCAACGCTAAAGTGCGATGCCAGCACAGTATTTAACAGAAGCTAATGCTAAAGCCCTCAGCTCATCCTTAAATGATGAAATAAGAGCACGAGTACAAAAGTCTCCTTAAAAATTGTGACAGTCGATAACGTTTTACTCCAAACATTGTTGTTAGCATGACCCATTAGCATCATTAGGTATGATCTGTTCTCTGATCAGAAAAATATTCAACATGAGTCAAACTGGATGGTGAACGGTAAGATCTCCTTTAGTCGTGTTGTCTAGGGGAGAGACGGTATTAAACAGACATGGACAGAGCCAAGTTTATGACCAGTGCAAAGAGAACATGAATTCATTGGCAAGTTCTTAGCAGCAATTTCTGACTCTTTTTTTATGTTTTTCTCATTTTTCTCCTCACCAAAGTTTCTCCACTCTGCTTTTTCAGCTGGAAGGACGGCTTGGGCTTCTGTGCACTCATTCATCGACACCGTCCAGAACTCATAGACTACGGGAAACTGCGCAAGGTGAGTGAGTTTACTTACTTCCCTTAAGCTACACCAATAATTCAGGAAAAGCCTGCTGACCTAAAAAGTGGAAAATCTTGAAGCAGTTTTTTTTTTTTAACCTAAAAGCTGAGTTTAACGGTCACTATGGTCTGCTTTTGACAGGATGACCCCATGACCAACCTGAACACAGCCTTTGACGTGGCAGAGAAGTACCTGGACATCCCCAAAATGTTGGATGCAGAAGGTGAGCTGGGGGGAAACTCAAATTGTAAAAGAATGAAAATGAAACCAGACAATTTCACACAGTAGAAAACCAAAACATGCTCTTTCTGAAGAACCGTTTAGCCAGATAAAGGTTCATAGCAGGACAAAGAGGTCACCACAAGTCAAATATTCTTTTTTTATTATACTTTTTATTCTGAAATCTGGCAGCCATGCTCTGCAGAGGTGCGCACAATGAGCCAAGCTTCTTTAAAAGTTTACCATCGAGTCACGCCACCTGGCTCTGAGTTGGTTGCGTTTAAAAGTATTATTCACTCTCAGCAACAACGACTGAACAAAAACCAGAGTGAATGAAGCTGTGAGCTGGAATGTCTTCGTCTCTCATGTCTGCTGACTTTTCCACATTTTGGATCGCCACAAACTTCAACATATTTTATTGGAATTGCACCACAGATACTTGATTAAATTTGGATCTGGGCTTTGAATAGACCATTCTGACACATAAATGGGCTTCGATCCAAACAAATCCATTGTAGTTTCATGTCTATTCTCGTAATATTCGACTGTATGCTTGTAATTTTATTTTCTTAGCATGGCCCTAATACTCAGTTGTAGAATATAAAGGCAAGCCACACTTTTCAGATCTCTAAACAACAACAACAAACAAAACGTCTCTCTTTCATTTCCCTTCACAGTTGTGCACCATGTGTTAGTTTGTCACATAAAATCCCAATAAAATGTGCCGACACCTGTGGTTTTCTTGGTGCAATGTCTTGTAATGAAGCTGGGCTTCCTCTACTGTCTGAAGGAGCATGTTTTGGGGTTTCATGTCACAGCTGTGCACACAGTGCGGATATTTTCTGCGGAATGTAAACAGGCGCTTCTCTTTCGTACAAATAAACGAAGCCTGGCTGACGTCAACGCTGCATCTCCAAATACGGTTTCCTCTTGTGCGTAGCTGGGAAGGACAAAGTCAGGATTCAGACCTTCACCTCTGGTCTGTTTTGCTCTACAATTAACGTGATGAGCTCTACTCCTAGTTCCTGCATTTGCCTCCCTCATGCCCCTCCACCCCACATCCGCCCTCCTGACCTCCTCTCTTCCCCACAGACATTGTAGGCACTGCCCGTCCGGATGAGAAGGCCATCATGACCTACGTGTCTAGCTTCTACCACGCCTTCTCAGGCGCCCAAAAGGTATCCTGGATGCAGAGTCCTACCCTCTCCTCCCTTTTTTCCCCCCCTACCTGTCTGTGCGCGCGCGTGTGTGTGTGTGTGTGCGCGGGTGTCTCTTAACAGTACTCTTCTCTCTGCAGTGCACAGCGCTCCTTTACTTTCCGCATGGTTCACGCCACCACAAAATGCATGATGGGACTACGTCTTGTGTTGTCAGAGGCGATGAGCGCAGGCGGGCCTCCAGTCTACCTTGTTGTTTTGCCAGTCGTTTCGAGTTTCCTCTCGCCGAAACGGAAAGCCGAGCGGCGCGCCTCTGATCTGCATGACGCCGATTGTCTGCAATAGCCAACCGGGCGGTTGACACAAATTCGCCTGAAGTCTCTCGCCGCCGCCGGAGGGGAAACGTACCCGTTTAAACAGACGGCTCTGTTTAACCTCCAGAGCGACAGCTCGACTCGAGAGAGGAGGAGTGAGCGAAACAAAAACTGGCATTTCAAAGTCAAAACAGCGAGGCTTTAGTGGGTTTTAATGGCCGTGGCCCGACTGGTTTCAGTGTTTCTGTCAGTCTTCCTGCTTCTCTAAGAGAAAGACTGGCCGGGTAATGAATAACGGTTTTCTCTGACAGCTGCTGTAATCCCAGCATCTCTTTTAAGTAAGTCAACTAAAACAAGTCGGTGTTTATAACCAAACTGAGAGACGTCAGACTGCAGCTGGACACTTGAAGGCATCACCGATCAGCGTTAATGGGAAAAGATGGAGTCGCCTTAATTGACTTAAAGGGGCAGTGTTATAAAAAAAAAAAATCAACTTTGAGCTTTACATCATGTCTTAGTGTTATTCACTCATTCAGAAAAATAAATGGAGTGTTGCCTTGATTCTTTTATATATGTCCATGGCAACCATTCAGTTGTGCAAAACGCCTGGGTGGACCTAGCCCCGCCTTCAAAAATGAAGCTCCTCCTGAGAGAAGCAGTTTCCAGGTTTCCAGCTCGCATAGCTTTCCCCCTGTTGTCACTCCCCCACCCGGCTCCTTCAGACTAGCCTGCGACAATTAGCAGGTGGAACTGCTGAGCTCATTATAGGAGCTGCTTCTCAGTGCAACGCTGATAAAAACGTTTTTAAAGGGTCATTAGTGGAGCCATGTTGTGATGACTTCCTGAGGGTGGAGATTCAGAAAGAGTTTCTTAAAGAGACAGAGGCCCAATTTCAAATGTTTTTAAAATCCTGTTTCATATGTATAGCATTCTTATAACAAATAAAGTTAACATAATTACATGGTTGTGCTATAAAATGGCACTATGTGCCTAGAAACCACATAATGCTGTCCCTTTAAGCAAATCAATTAAAACAAATCAGTGTTTATGACCAAACTTAGAGAAGTCAGACTGCAGCTGGACACTTGAAGGCGTCGCAGATCAGAGTTTGACTTTAAACACAACTAAAAACGCTACCATCTTGTTTTTTTTTAGTATTTCTTTGTGCTCCCCACTGGAAACCTCAAGTTGACTGGAGGACCCATGCGACTCATGATTGCGCCCCCTGCTGGCCCCTTTTGTTCTCTGCACACTTTTACTCTGCATTTTTCTCCTCTGTCCTCTCTCCCTTTTCCTCTGTTCCTCGGGCAGACATCATTAGCACCTTGAGGCCAGATGAGAAGGCCGTCATGACTTATGTGTCGTGTTACTACCACGCGTTCTCAGGCAAGCAGAAGGTGAGAATCGAACCAAAAGAGCCAACAAGTCCAAAAAAACCGTCTCCAGCGAGTTAGTAGGGAAATGACAGCGTCTGTCTGTGTAGCACTGTTTTAGCACTAACAATAGTTCACCCTGAGTGTTGAAATGGTGAAAGTGCTGCGTAAGGAAAGTGAAATTTTGAGCAGATTGTTTTTGCTTTTTTTTTTATTCTGCTGAAGTTATTAAAGTTTAAGGGTTTTTTTATTGTGGGATGGAATGATAACGCAACAAGTAACTTTAAAAAATTATAAAACAAAGTAAAATACAGTAGAACTTGTGAACTAATTACAATTTACTGTGAATTATCTCTAACTCAGACTGGGTCAAATTACTCCAGAGCCTTGAAGTCTGGAAAATAATTAAATGTTTAGTATGAATATGTAAAAAATTAATTAGGTACGGAAAAAGGCTTTATTTCCCAGAATTTGTTGCTTATTCTATTTTATTCCATGTTTAAAAGAAAAAAGTCTAATAGTACTCAACAAATATGGTGTTGTTTATTTTACATTGTTTAATTTTAAAATGTTTTGCTTCATTTTTATATTGCCAAATTACACCTTGATTCTAACAATTTACCCATCAGTATTTGAATGGCAAATTTAGCATTCAGAAATGGGGACACACCGATAAAATCGACCGGCTGATAAACGGACCGGCTGATAAATGGACCAGCTGATAAATGGACTCTGGTTTCCTTCGTTTTGGGAGATTGGTGATAATCTGGTACTTGAATTGGAGGCTGATCTCATCTGCCTCTGCAAAGGTCTGGAAATCCACCGCCATCCTTTTGTCTCTGCTGTTGGAGGGCAGAATGACATGTTTCCACACCAGATCACGTCTGTACCTGAGCGTTTAACAACAGGCTCATCACTGTTCCCAACTTAGAACATTTTCACTAAATTTGGTGACTTTTCAGACAAAATCGAAAGGTATGTGTTCAACCAGAACACTGCAATCAGCATCCCAATTCAAAAACTCAAAGTGGAGCCGTTACTGGTTCAGCTGGACGCTGTGGTAACTGAACTGGGTCTGATGTACCAAACCGAGTCCTGAAACCGATTTTTAAATAAAGCTGCAGAACCGTGGCTTTAGAGAATCTGCGTCTGTTTTGGGTCATCTGGCTGAAATTTGCTTTCTCTTGGGTGATCCCACATTGAAACTTGTTGTGGAACGGATAAATCAGGGTAGCATTAAACTCAACTCCAGTCCCTTAAAAATAAAACTACACACTATTATTAAAACCCAAGAAAACTATTTAAAAAGCTCCAAAATTTTTGGTGAGAACAGCTTCAGCCAGAACTATGCCAGGACGGCGTCTTTACAACTCGCTAAAAGGCTTTTTGACAACAATAATCACTTGGGTCATGTAGGCCCATAATGAGGTACGTATACACCCTGTAAACTGACAGTAAATCAATTCAGCAGCAGCATCTGACAACAGATTTAAGTGTAAAACATCATGATACAGACTGGGCTGGATCTCTGTCAGGACGTCCTGTTAAATCCGCTGCCCTTAAAATCCTCCTGGGATCGTCTCACAGGGCGACCGACTCTCCTGGACCCGTCTATTAGTTTTCACATTAAAACAAAGAGGAGCGTTTCTTCCTCCCTCCTGTGTAGAACCTCAGATTGCAGCCTGTGGGCAGAAATCTCCCCATAAACACCATCAGCCTCACATCACAGCACTGGTTTGTACATGGAAATTATCACCAGGCTTTTTATTACCTGAAGCTGCAAACAGGCCTGTTTGCTATTAAGGCCTGTTGTAGTAACAGACGAAACTTGGTGAAACTCTTTGTATTTTAAGTTTCATTGGCTTTTACACTCAAAAAAACAAACATAAACAAAACAGCAACATACACAAACACCAAGTATTTTTAGTCTAGTGACAATATTTTAGTGCACTTGAAATGAGACAAAGTTAAACTAATAATTCCTTAATTTCCTTAACATTGGAAAACGTTTTCTTATATGTGAAATAATTTGCCATTTAACCAGCACTTTTTCATCAATATTACGGAATCATTCACATAAAACAAGCTTCTGTATCTTGCTGAAAAGTTACTTGTAAGTTATTTTTTGTCATATTCCAAGTGAACCAACATATTTTTGGTCTACATACTAGACCAAAAATACTTTTTTTTTTTTTTTTCGCGGTGTATCGCGAGTCAAGTTCTCCAACTTCCAATGATGAAGCTTTTACAGCGCAACCATGAAACAGAAGCTTTACATCATCATGCAGGTAGACTTATTACTAAATGTGGAGTACATTGCTACGTTCAGTCACTTTGCCTGCAGTGGCTTCCTGGATGAAAAGTTGTAGCTCTAATCAGCAGTTCTTGCTCGCTGCCAGAACAGAAAGCGACATGAAGGAGGTCGGCGCTCTCGGCTAAGTGGCCCCGTCGTGCAAACATTTGCTCACAGAAGCACAACCTGCACATCCTGGCTCTCCTTTTAAGGCCGCTCCTCTTAGAGGGAATCTCGGACCGAGCCAAGTTTTCCTTGTGATGTTTAGACAAAGGGGAGCTGGAGGCAGCCCTCCATGTGGGATGCTAGTCTCCGAGCCGTGAAAGGGGTTACGAGTTTCAAGAGTCGGGTTTTTATCTGCTCTTTATGTAAGGACATGTCTGTGTTAGTTTTTAATCTCTCTTAATTTCCTTTTATTTCAAGGCAGAAGCCTCTAAAATTTCAGTTACAAACTTTTTTTTGTCTTTCCTTTCTCAACCAAATCGGCTTTATTTTCTACACTTTGCATGCTGCTGTTATTGCTACCTTTTTATTTTTTTCAATGCATACATTTCACACACACAAACAGCAAATTGGTTTATTTTTTAGTTCTAAATTTGAACAAATATCAATTTACAAGAGATACAGGTCCAATTTAGAGCAAATTATATATAATCCATATTCAGTTCAAATAAATCCAGATCGTTCCAAAGCAGTCTAAACATATTCACATTCTAGATCCAGTACACTTTTATTCCTTCCTAAATATACAGCTCATATAATGCCAGCTGGTAGTATGTTGAGTGATTGACTTAAGCAAATATAG